>NC_052170.1:17093489-17417711 GCF_902713615.1 Scyliorhinus canicula
CAGCGACAGTGAAGGAACGGTCAATATATTTCCAAGTCGGGATGGTGAGTGACTTGGAGGGGGAACCTCCAAGTGGTGGGGCTCACAGATATGTGCTGCCCTTATCCTTTTAGATTGTAAATAGTGGGCATGTGGAATGCTCTGTCGTAGGAACCTTGGCAAGTTCCTGAAGCACATCCTGTAAAGGGTACACGCGGCTGCCACTGTGCGTCGGTGGTGGAGGGAGTGAATGTTTGTGGAAGGGGTGCCAATCAAGCGGGGCTGCTTTGTCCTGGATGGCATTGAGCTTCTTGAGTGTGACAGCAAAGCTGCAAACAGTCTGATTCAGTCCCTGACAGAAGGCCATTGTCACGGAAACGAGACATGACCAATCGATACCAGCTTGCTCCTCTTTAAAATATTCAAATATTCCAATTTGGAACCCAGCCCCTTCTGGATTATACCATTGGAGCTGAATAACTAGTACAAACAGAGATATCTCCGGCCATTTTGAGGCCAATGAAGTATGGTAATGTGGGGCGGAATTCTCCGCCGTGGCCGGAATTCTCCGCCACCCGGGAATCGGCGGGAGCGGGAATCGCGCCCTGCCGATTCTCCGGCCCGCGATGGGCCGAAGTCCCGCCGCTGTCAGGCCTCTCCTGCCGACGTGGTTTCAACCACCTCTGATGGCGGCGGGATTGGCGGCGCGAGCGGGCCCCCGGTGTCCTGGGAGGGGGGGCGATCGGACCCCGGGGGCGCCCCCACGGTGGCCTGGCCCGCGATCGGGGCCCACCGATCTGCGGGCGGGCCAGTTCCGTGGGGGCACTCTTTCCCTTCCGCCGCCCCCACGGCCTCCACCATGGCGGAGGCGGAAGAGACCTCCCCTACCGCGCATGCGCCGGTGGTGACGTCAGCGGCCGCATGCGCGAACCGGCGAAGGCCTTTCGGCCAGTCCCGACGCTGGCCGGCGGGCACCAAAGGCCGTTGACGCTGGTTTTGGCGCCTGTCGGCATGGCGCCAACCACTCCGGCGTGGGCCTTGCCCCTCAATGTTAGGGCTTGGCCCCTAAAGGTGCAGAGAATTCCGCACCTTTGGGGAGGCCCGACACCGGAGTGGCTGGCACCACTCCGCTACGCCGGGAGCCCCTGCCCCGCCGGGTAGGGGAGAATCCCGCCCGTGGTAACTAATTGATGGAGAGCAAGATCCCACAAGTAACAGATATGGGACGTTAGCTGATGGATGAATAAGGGAAGGGGAGCAGCTATCTCTAATTTTCATTAAAACGGAGCCAAGAACCTTTAAGGTTTTTAATTTATTCATGGAACGCGGGCATCGCTGTCCAGGCCATCCTTAATGTCCCCTTGAGAACATAGAAGGTGGTGCTGAGCCGCCATCTTGAACCACTGCAGTCCATGTGGTGTCGGTACACCCATAGCACTGTGAGGGAGGGCAGCACGGTAGCACAGTGGTTAGCACAGTTGCTTCACAGCTCCAGGGTCCCAGGTTCGATTCCCGGCTTGGGTCACTGTCTGTGCGGAGTCTGCACGTCCTCCCTGTGTCTGCGTGGGTTTCCTCCGGGTGCTCCGGTTTCCTCCCACAGTCCAAAGACGTGCAGGTTCGGTGGATTGGCCATGCTAAATTGCCGTTAGTGTCCAAAAAAAAGGTTAAGTGGGGTTACTGGGCCACGGGGATAGGGTGGAGGCGTGGGCTTGAGGAGGGTGCTCTTTCCAAGGGTCGGTGCAGACTCAATGGGCCAAATGGCCTCCTTCTATGATTCTATGAGGGAATTCCAGGAGTTTGTCCCAGCGACAGTGAGGGAACGGTCGATATATTTCCAAGTCAGGATGGTGAGTGGCTCGGAGGGGGACCTCCGGGCAGTGGGGTTCCCCAGTGTCCGCTGCCCAGTGTCCTCGATGTCAATGATGGTGGGGTTGGAAGGTGCTGTTTAAAGGGCCTTGGCCCCCAACTGAGGGAGCAGGCAAGGCCTCAGTACAACACCTCATCCACAAGGCCGGTCCTCCCGACAGTGCGGCGTTCCCAGAGTGCCGGCCTCGGACCGGATGACTCCGGCCCCTCGCCGGAGGCGCGATTCACTGGTCCCGTACCTCAGCACAGCCCCGCCGCAGATTTCCCGGGAATTCCCATGGACAGTGACGGGACCAGCGGGTCCCGCCCTCAGCGATCCGCGCGCCGCCTCTCGCCGCCGAGAATCACGCGGCTGAAGAATCCCTCACGCCCTCAAATCCCAAGGAATAGACCCTGAAGCTCCCGTCCCCCTGACTCAGAGTGTCGCCAGCGAGGGGATCATGGCTGACGCCTGGAGACACAGTTAAACAGCAAAATCCATCCCGATCTGCTCAGGAAAGAGTGCAGCTTGCCTGGTCCGACTGGGAAATAAACCACAGAAACATTAATTTCAGCAACAAAAAAACAGCAGGGGCTGTTTAGCACACTGGGCTAAATTGCTGGGTTTGAAAGCAGACCAAGCGGGCCAGCAGCACGGTTCAATTCCTATAACAGCCTCCCCAAACAGGCGCCGGAATGTGGCGACTAGGGGCTTTTCACAGTAACTTCGTTTGAAGCCTACTCGTGACAATAAGCGATTTTCATTTTCATTTCATTTCAATTTCCCACAGCAGATCTTACAGAAAAACGTCAGCGAATTGGGAAACAGAAAGGGGATGAACAATAAAGGCTTCGCAGGGCCTTGCAAAGATGAGATGCTTCTCACAGGGGCCCTGCTGTTCCTTTATTCCCACTGATTAGCTGCAGATTTAACCGCCGCAAATCCCAATAAACCCGCATGGCAATGGAATCGGATCAAAACGAATTTCCTGCCTTTGTTGCGGCCGGCTGATTTACCAGATCAACGCTGCCCCGTCGCTCAGCTGTGGCACTCGCGACTGAGATCGCTGCCAAGGAACATGGTGCCTGGGTGAAAGGCGTTTGGCTGTGCGTTAGCCGTCTCTGCTGGGCCTGTCATCGTCGGGATCATCGGCAAGATGGCGACGAGGGAGAAATTACTGCAGGCGGACGGAAAATGTGAATCTGACACATCTGCACGAGGGGAGCAACCGGCGTGAGTTTGCTTGCCATTCAGCTGGCAGTGGTCATGAAATGCCCGCCAGGACTTTATAATCTGCCCGTTTGGCTACGTCCCTGCGACTCTTCTATTTATGCGTTGGTGATGTACAGGTGGCACTAGCAATTTGTGGCCCATCCCTAATTGCCCCTGGACAAGGCGGTGGTGAGGAACCTTCAGGATCCGCTGCACTCCGTGTGGCACAGGTGCACCCGCTGTTAGGGAGGGAGCTCCAGGATGTTGACGCAGTGACAGTGAAGGAACGGCCAATATGTCTCCAAGTCGGGAAGGGGAGTGGATTTGAGCGGAGCCTCCAGGTGGTGGGGTTCCCAGGTATCTGCTGCTCTTGTCCTTCTAGATGGTAGCAGTCGAGGATATGGAAGGTGCTGTCAGCGAGGCGTGAATCACAGCCGTGGTAAGCGAAGGGTGGAGAGAGTGGCGAAAGGCTTCTCCTGCTCCCTTTGCTTAATCATTTGCATTTGATCTTCTGTCTGCAACCCATCACTCCAAACCCCACCATCACTGGACGCATTATGTATTTTTACATTCATTTGATGTTTGCATCGCTGGCTGGTCCAGCATCTATTCACAGCCCTAATTGCCCTTCGACCGAGTTCCCATTATGGTTCTGGAGGCACATGTAGGCCAGACCGGGTAAAGATGGCAGATTGCCTTTCTTTAAGGGCAAGCGTGAACCAGGTGGTTTTTTTACAATAATTGACAATTGTTTCATCGTTATTGTTCTAGATTCAGTGCTGCATTGAGGGAGCGCAGCTCTGAGGGAATATCACACTGAGGGACTGTTGCATTGAGGGAGTGCTGCTCTGAGAGAATGCCGTACTGAGGGTGTCACACAGGAAGTGCCGCACTGAGGGAGTGCTGTGCTGAGGGAGTGTCACACTGAGGGAGCGCCACACTGAGGGAGTGCTGTACTGAGGGAGTGTCACACTGAGAGAGTGCCACACTGAGGGAGTGTCACATTGAGGGAGTGCTGCACTGAGGGAGTGCCGCTCTGAGGGAGTGCCGCACTGAGGGAGTGTCACATTGAGGGAGCGCCGCACTGAGAGAGTGTCACATTGAGGGAGTGTCACACTGAGGGAGCGCCGCACTGAGGGAGTGTCACATTGAGGGAGTGTCACACTGAGGGAGCGCCGCACTGAGGGAGTGCCGCACTGAGGGAGTGCTGTACAAAGAGAGTGTCACAGTGAGGGAGCGCCGCACTGAGGGAGTGTCACATTGAGGGAGTGCCGCACTGAGGGAGTGCTGTACTGAGGGAGTGTCACAGTGAGGGAGCGCCGCACTGAGGGAGTGCTGCACTGAGGGAGTGTCACACTGAGAGAGTGCCACACTGAGGGAGTGTCACATTGAGGGAGTGCTGCACTGAGGGAGTGCCGCTCTGAGGGAGTGCTGCACTGAGGGAGTGTCACATTGAGGGAGTGCTGTACTGAGGGAGT
Source organism: Scyliorhinus canicula (assembly GCF_902713615.1). Taxonomy (NCBI): domain Eukaryota; kingdom Metazoa; phylum Chordata; class Chondrichthyes; order Carcharhiniformes; family Scyliorhinidae; genus Scyliorhinus; species Scyliorhinus canicula. The sequence continues at coordinate 17,098,005 of NC_052170.1, forward strand.
GCCACACTGAGGGCGTGCCGTATGGAGGCGAGTGCCGCACTGAGGGAGTGCCGCACTGAGGGACTGCCGCACTGAGCACTGTAGCACTGTATTGAGGGAGTGCTGCACTGAGGGAGTGTCACATTGAGGGAGTGCCCGCACTGAGGGAGTGTCACATTGAGGGAGTGCCGCACTGACGGAGTGCCGCACTGAGGGAGTGTCACACTGAGGGAGTGCCGCACTGAGGGAGGGCCGCACTGAGGGAGTGCCGCACTGAGGTAGCACTGTATTGAGGGAGTGCTGCACTGAGGGAGTACCGCACTGAGGGAGTGCCACTCTGAGGGAGTGCCGCCCTGAGGGAGTGCCGCACTGAGGGAGTGTCACATTGAGGGAGTGCCGCACTGACGGAGTGCCGCACTGAGGGAGTGTCACATTGAGGGAGTGCCGCACTGAGGGAGTGTCACATTGAGGGAGTGCCGCACTGACGGAGTGCCGCATTGAGGGAGTGTCACACTGAGGGAGTGCTGCACTGAGGGAGTGTCACACTGAGGGAGTGTCACACTGAGGGAGTGTCACTCTGAGGGAGTGATGCACTGAGGGAGTGCTGCACTGAGGGAGTGTCACACTGAGGGAGTGCTGCACTGAGGGAGTGCCGCACTGAGGGAGTGTCACACTGAGGGAGTGTCACTCTGAGGGAGTGATGCACTGAGGGAGTGCCTCACTGAGGGAGTGTCACACTGAGGGAGTGCTGCACTGAGGGAGTGCCGCACTGAGGGAGTGTCACATTGAGAGAGTGCTGCACTGAGGGAGTACCGCACTGAGGGAGTGCCGCACTGAGGGAGTGTCACACTGAGGGAGTGCTGCACTGAGGGAGTGCCGCACTGAGGGAGTGCCGCACTGAGGGAGTGCCGCATTGAGGGAGCGCCGCAATAAGGGCGTGCTGCACTGAGGGAGTGTCACACTGAGGGAGTGTCACACTGAGGGAGTGATGCACTGAGGGAGTGCTGCACTGAGGGAGTGTCACACTGAGGGAGTGTCACTCTGAGGGAGTGATGCACTGAGGGAGTGTTGCACTGAGGGAGTGTCACACTGTGGGAGTGTCACACTGAGGGAGTGTCACACTGAGGGAGTGCTGCACTGAGGGAGTGTCACACTGAGGGAGTGTCACACTGAGGGAGTGTCACTCTGAGGGAGTGATGCACTGAGGGAGTGCTGCACTGAGGGAGTGTCACACTGTGGGAGTGTCACACTGAGGGAGTGTCACATTGAGGGAGTGCCGCACTGACGGAGTGCCGCATTGAGGGAGTGTCACACTGAGGGAGTGCTGCACTGAGGGAGTGTCACACTGAGGGAGTGTCACACTGAGGGAGTGTCACTCTGAGGGAGTGATGCACTGAGGGAGTGCTGCACTGAGGGAGTGTCACACTGAGGGAGTGCTGCACTGAGGGAGTGCCGCACTGAGGGAGTGTCACACTGAGGGAGTGTCACTCTGAGGGAGTGATGCACTGAGGGAGTGCCTCACTGAGGGAGTGTCACACTGAGGGAGTGCTGCACTGAGGGAGTGCCGCACTGAGGGAGTGTCACATTGAGGGAGTGCTGCACTGAGGGAGTACCGCACTGAGGGAGTGCCGCACTGAGGGAGTGTCACACTGAGGGAGTGCTGCACTGAGGGAGTGCCGCACTGAGGGAGTGCCGCACTGAGGGAGTGCCGCATTGAGGGAGCGCCGCAATAAGGGCGTGCTGCACTGAGGGAGTGTCACACTGAGGGAGTGTCACACTGAGGGAGTGATGCACTGAGGGAGTGCTGCACTGAGGGAGTGTCACACTGAGGGAGTGTCACTCTGAGGGAGTGATGCACTGAGGGAGTGTTGCACTGAGGGAGTGTCACACTGTGGGAGTGTCACACTGAGGGAGTGTCACACTGAGGGAGTGCTGCACTGAGGGAGTGTCACACTGAGGGAGTGTCACACTGAGGGAGTGTCACTCTGAGGGAGTGATGCACTGAGGGAGTGCTGCACTGAGGGAGTGTCACACTGAGGGAGTGGCACTCTGAGGGAGTGATGCACTGAGGGAGTGCTGCACTGAGGGAGTGTCACGCTGAGGGAGTGTCACTCTGAGGGAGTGATGCACTGAGGGAGTGTCACACTGTGGGAGTGTCACACTGAGGGAGTGGCACTCTGAGGGAGTGATGCACTGAGGGAGTGCTGCACTGAGGGAGTGTCACACTGAGGGAGTGTCACTCTGAGGGAGTGCCGCACTGAGGGAGTGCCGCTCTGAGGGAGTGCCGCACTGACTGAGTGTCACACTGAGGGAGTGCTGCACTGAGGGAGTGCTGCACTGAGGGAGTGTCACACTGTGGGAGTGTCACACTGAGGGAGTGGCACTCTGAGGGAGTGATGCACTGAGGGCGTGCTGCACTGAGGGAGTGTCACACTGAGGGAGTGCTGCACTGAGGGAGTGCCACACTGAGGGCGTGCCGTATGGAGGGAGTGCTGCACTGAGGGAGTGCCACTCTGAGGGAGTGTCACACTGAGGGAGTGCTGCACTGAGGGAGTGCCGCACTGAGGGAGTGCCACTCTGAGGGAGTGTCACACTGAGGGAGTGCTGCACTGAGGGAGTGCCGCACTGAGGGAGTGCCGCTCTGAGGGAGTGTCACACTGAGGGAGTGCCACTCTGAGGGAGTGATGCACTGAGGGAGTGTCACACTGAGTGAGCGCCGCACTGAGGGAGTGCTGCACTGAGGGAGCGCCGTATGGAGGGAGTGCCGCACTGGGGGAATGCTGCACTGAGGGAGTGCCGCACTGAGGGAGTGCCACTCTGAGGGAATGCTGCACTGAGGGAGTGTCACACTGAGGGAGCGCCGCACTGAGGGACTGCTGCACTGAGGGAATGCTGCACTGAGGGAGTGCTGCACTGAGGGAGTGCTGCACTGAGGGAGAGCTGCACTGAGGGAGCGCCACACTGAGGGAGCGCCGCACTGAGGGAGCGCCGCACTAACTGAGTGCTGCACTGACGGAGTGCCGCACTGAGGTAGCGCCGCACTGAGGGAGTGCTGCACTGAGGGAGTGCCACTCTGAGGGACTGATGCACTGAGGGAGTGCCACTCTGAGGGAGTGATGCACTGAGGGAGTGCCACTCAGAGGGAGTGATGCACTGAGGGAGTGCCACTCTGAGGGAGTGATGCACTGAGGGAGTGCCGCACTGAGGGAGTGCTGCAATGAGGGAGTGCTGCAATGAGGGAGTGCCACTCTGAGGGAGTGATGCACTGAGGGAGTGCCACTCTGAGGGAGTGATGCACTGAGGGAGTGCCGCCCTGAGGGAGCGCCGCACTGAGTGAGTGCCACTCTGAGGGAGCGCCGCACTGAGGGAGCGCCGCTCTGAGGGAATGCTGCACTGAGGGAGCGCCGCTCTGAGGGAATGCTGCACTGAGGGAGCGCCGCTCTGAGGGAGTGTCACACTGAGGGAGTGCTGCACTGAGGGAGTGCCGCACTGAGGGAGTGCTGCACTGAGGGAGCGCTGCACTGAGGGTGAATTTATTCTCTCAGAGGGTAGTGAATCTGTGGAATTCTTTACCGCAGAGAGCTGTAGAATCTGGGTCGTTAAGTATGTTCAAGGTGGCAGCACGGTGGCACAGTGGTTAGCATTGCTGCCTACGGTGCTGAGGACCCGGGTTCGAAACCCAGCCCTGGGTCACTGTCCGTGTGGAGTTTGCACATTCTCCCTGTTGTGTGCGTGGGTTTCGCCCCCACAACCCAAAAGATGTGCAGGATAGGTGGATTAGCCACACTAAATTACCCTTTAATTGGAAAAAATAATTGGGTACTCCAAATTTATTTTTAAAAAAGTATGTTCAAGGCTGAGACAGACAGATTTTTAATCAGCGAGGGAATCGAGGATCAAGGCGATGAGGCGGGAAAGTGGAGTCGAGGATTGCCACATCAGATCAGTCACGATCTCATTGAGTGACAGAGCCGACTCGATGGGCCGAATGGCCTACTTCTGCTCCATCTTGTGGTCTCCGGATGAAAACAGGAAGATGACATTATTCAGGACAGGCGGATTGAGACGGACTGAATGATTTCCCACCTCCGTGAGGGTATCCCGGGATTTGAAACCCGTTGCTTATCGTCCCGGGACGATCCAATTCGGCAACGAGCACCATGTCTCCGGGCCTGGCCATCGTGCCATCACTGCCAGCTCCAACCTGCCAGGTGGTCACGCAAGCTTCAGGCGACGTTTGGTGTCCGTGTCTCTTCCATCCCAGGAACTCAGGGAACGTGACAAACCCTTCGGAGCAAAACGCCGGATTGGGAAATTCAAAGGGAGACATGTTGACGGCAGGTCTGGTGCGAATCCAATTCAATTAACTGAGAAACCCATTGTGAACGAGAAAGTTTGTTGGCGACATCTGGCTGCCTCATCAAAGGATGCAGCTGGGCAGTAAGCGTGGCATTTTCGACGTGAAGGAACATAAACCTTTGAACATTGATGGTGCCAAAGTTACATGGTGCTAAAGTTAATTAATTTGTAATTAATTTGCGAATTCCCTCTCTGATCGCAAATCAATTACACAGGCGATTCGCTGAAACGCAGGCCACGAGCAAGTAGTCGCCGGCTAGATCCCGAGGGCGAGGCGATGGGATTGATTGCCGCCTCTGGCCGCTCCTCCGAGACGACGATATCTCGGAGGCAGCCCTCGGCGCGTGGGGCCCCCAAGTGAAGTTCTGGGCCCTGTAGAAGTGGTCACAACGGCCCGGGGCTCCAACGGACGGGACGCGGCGCCGCTCTGAAATGGAGGCCGGCTCCTGCTCGATTGGCCTCCTTCTGCCTTGGCGAGGGGTGACGGGTTGCGTGGCCCTCAGAACCTCGGTGAGGGCGGATGAGACCCTCCGCTGCGCCTCTTTGAGTGCCTGGGCCGGAGTGTTCCAGTCAGGAAGGGAGGCTGTGCTTCCTTTACTCAGAGCGGGAGAAAGCTGGGGGGGTGGGGGGGGGGGGGGGCAGATCGAGGTGGACAAAATTAGGATGGACATAGATAGGAAGGAACTTCACTCCTTCACGAAGTGGGTCAATAACCGAGGGGCATAGATTTCAGGTAGAAGATTTCGAGGAGATTTGAGGTCAAGCGCTTTCACCCAGAGGGCGGTGGGAGTCTGGAACGCGCTGCCTGAAAAGGGGGGTGGAGACGGGAACCCTCACAACATTGAAGGAACATTTAGATGAACATTTGAAATGGCAGAATGTACAAGGCTCCGGACCAAGTGCTGGAAAATGGGATGAGAGGAGATAGGTGCCTGAGGGCCGGCACAGCCAGGATGGGCAGAAGGGCCTCTTTTCTGTGCGGTAAGACGCGATGGCTCTATGGCTGAACAAGCCACCTATGTACAGGCAAAGTCTGCCACATGCACTGAATATGAAATAGTCAGACTTGTACTTACCTAGCTGTGGTGAACGTAATGTGATAATTCACACTATGTCTTTGTTAGCGCAGTAGCGTTATCCGACCACTAGGGGGAGTAGCTCTGGGAATGCTCAGGAGTTTGTACAGGGCTCCACCCTTGGCTCCGCCCACGACTCCTTCCCCTAGTGCTGCTGTATAAATACCCTTGTCCAGAGTCAGCCTGCAGTTCACTGAGAGTTCATCAACGGGTAACAGGCTGGCTCTGTAGTAAGTCGATTAAAGCCTAGATTCATATCGGAAACACGTGTCTGGTGAATTGATGGTTCCATCACTAGCGTTGCTTGTGATCACCGGACGTTTCCAGCCAATGAAGTACTTTTGTGATGTCGGAAACAGAGCAGCTGACTTGCGCACAGCAAGATCCCACGTAGGCAGCGACAAGGTAACGACCGGACAACCTGTTCTTTGCAATGTTGGTTGAGGTACGAATGTTGGGGGATGACGGGTGTGGGGGTGGGGTTAGCTCCTCCGCGTTTTGTACACGCAAAGAGAGTAGACGGGGCCTCCACGTAATATCTCGTCTGAAAGGCAGCAACTCTGGCACTGCAGCAGCCCCCCACTGCATCACTGCTCTGAAATGTCAGCCTTTTGATTTTCATGCTCATAGCCTTTGTTTAGATAAAGGATCTGGATCGGTGAAGGCTGGGAGGGCCGAAGGGCCTGTTCCTGTGCTGTAATTTCCTTTGTTCTTTGTACCCTGGAATGGGCCTTGGCCCCAGAAACCTAGCCACAATTGACACCTGTGTGAATGATTTGACTCAGTGATCTACAGTGACGGCTGCGAGCTGCCAGTTAGGCTGTTTCTGTGCTATAGATCCAACGTAATTCCGCATCGTTCTCTGCGAGATATCACCAGATCTCCGTTGCCGTGGTACAATTAAAATAAACAAGAGAAACTTTGGCTCGACTGAATTTGTAAATTTACGAGCTATGAGCGCAAACTTCCTCTCCGTGGTGCTTGCAATTTCTTTGCTATGGGTTGAGGAAAAAAAGAGACGGCACGGTAGCACAGTGGCTAGCGCCGCTGCCTCACAGCCCCAGGGACCCGGGTTCGATTCCGACCTCGGGTGGCGTTTTCACGTTCTCCCCCCGTGTCTGCGTGGGTTTCCGCCGGGTGCTCCGGTTTCCTCCCACAGTCCAAAGATGCGCGGGTTAGATGGATTGGCCACGCCAAACTGCTCCCCAGTGTCCAAAGATGTGCAGGATAGGGTTAGGAGGTTATGGGGGTGGGGCAGGGTAGGAGGGGGAGTGGAGCTAGGTAGAGTGCTCTTCCAGGGATGGGCCAAATGGCCTTCTTCTGCACTGCAGGGATTCGATAAACATGGCGCCCAATTGATCCACAGCAAGGCTCCCAAACAGCAATACAATAATGACCAGATAATCTGTCCTTGGGTGTTGCCTGAGGAATAAATGTTGACCCGGATATCGAGGAGAAATCCCCGGGCCTTCCTCCGAAATATTGGTGCGCGATGTTTAATGTCCACCTCAGAGGGCAGGCGACTCACCCGAGCGATAGCGCCCTCGTCTGTGCAGGACTCCCTGGGTACTGCAAATCTGACCTCGATAAGATGCTCAAGTCTGTGGGAGTTCGGTTTGCCGGCTGCATTGATGTCCGCAGAAAGGCAGGTATTGACGGGGAGAATGTGTTCACAGACTTCCCTCTCAGAGACGCCGGAGTAAGCAATTGGTCAAGGTGGAAGGAGCTATTCTGGATGCGCATGTGCTTTTAGCCCGAGGCGGTTTTGACTGGTTCTCACTCAATCATTTTTCCTTATCCACTGCCTGGGGGTAAAATTGAAAATCGATGCAAATCAGAGATGCTTATGTTTCCCTAGTTTGAATTTTAGTTTCTCTTGAAACGTTGTGGGAGGGGCATCAAGCGTCTTTGCACCATTCTATTTCATCTTAAATCCCTCGTCCAAATAAAGTTTTCACACAAGTCAAATGCTTGGGAGAGAATTTATTTTACGGGAATGTTTGCGCCGCTGGCCACGCCAGTGTTTACTGCCCAGCCCTCGCTGTGGTTGAGGGTGGACAGCGATCTTCCTGAATCTTTGTAGTCCAGGTGGTGGAATGACGCTCACGCCGCTCTTCGACGGGCGGGAGCCCAGATTTCCGACTCAGCTACGCTGAAGGAAGGGCGACGTCTGCCTCCCACGGCGTGGGACTTGTCGGGGAACCAGAGGCGATGAGGGTGCCCCCCCCCCCCCTCTGTCCTTGAACATGTTGGGCAGGATTTTCCAGTCGCACCTGACCCAAGACCAAGTAATTCCCATCTGAGGTTGGCGGGCTGTTAAATGGTCCCCAACATATTCTGCCCCGCCCACTCCGATTCCAACGTCTGGCCGGGTGTTTCCCCTTCTTGGACATTCTGGAACGAGAAGCCGTAGTTCTAGGCCAGGGTGGTGACAGACGTGAAGTGGAGTTACTTCATTCAAATGATCGTTGATGGAGGAGCGGTTTCAAGACCTGTGTATTGAGTCAGCTTCCACGTGGGGTTATTCCCCGTGGCTCAGCTCAGTACAGAGAGGAAAAAACACGACAACAACCTGGACAAGATGGCTTATTTAATCAAGCTGGTCACGTGTACACGAAGAACAGACTGGATATCTGCCAAGACCTGTTCTGCCGAATAAAGACCAGAACACAGTACTTATACAACGTTCAAAAATCAATAGCCCATCCCGGTTAGATGCGATCCAATCCCTTAAGCTGCTACTTTTAAACATATCCAATAGAATTGCAAGCAGTGTTTAAACTTCACCCAATAGAATTGCAAGCAGCGCATGATTGATCCTCATCCTGACAGCGACGCTTACCAGTAATTTGCTGTGCATTCATTGTCCGTGAGAAGCAGGACAGCAAAACCCACATCCTGAATTGGTTCACAAAGACAAGATATCAGAACAGACGTCCTTCCGGACAAGTTAGCTATCCTCAATCCCATTTGAATACTTATTACTGCCATGTCCTAAAAATACATGTTTAATGGTTAATAATGATTACTCAGTCCTATAGGGGGGCCTCACGGTAGCATGGTGGTTAGCATCAATGCTTCACAGCTCCAGGGTCCCAGGTTCGAGTCCCGGCTGGGTCACTGTCTGTGTGGAGTCTGCACGTCCTCCCCGTGTGTGCGTGGGTTTCCTCCGGGTGCTCCGGTTTCCTCCCACAGTCCAAAGATGTGCGGATTAGGTGGATTGGCCACGCTAAATTGCCCGTAGTGTAAGGTTAATGGGGGGATTGTCGGGTATACGGGTTACGTGGGTTTAAGTGGGGTGATCATTGCTCGGCACAACATCGAGGGCCGAGGGGCCTGTTCTGTGCTGTACTGTTCTATAATTCATCTCAATCCTTCATAAATTAACTTGTGTAAAACTACTCTAGTGGCGTGTTAACTATTCAGTTTTAAGAGGTGTGGTAAACCACTGTTGCACCTATATTAGGTGATGTATGGTAGGACCTGGTAGAACTACAGGTTCGCGGGTAGTCCCTGCCTGCTGGCTCCGCCCAGTAGGCGGAGTATAAATATGTGTGTCCTCCGTGCAGCAGCCATTTCGCCAGCTGCTGTGGGAGGCCACACACCTTAGAGCAATAAAGCCTCAGTTGTATTCAACTCTCATCTTTGTGCACTTGATCATGCATCAAGAGGTACCATCGCTGAACCCCCCGCTTCAATAGTCAATCTGTGGACTTCCCAACCAAAGAGGGCAGTGGATACTGGAATGGTGCACAGATTTAAGGAGAAGGTAGATAGGTTTTTAATTAGTTATGGGATGGAGAAGGGGCAGCAAAGCGGTGAGATCAGCCATGATCGTATTGAATGGAGGAGCGGGCTCAAGAGGCGGGATTACCCACTCACGCTCTTAGTTCTGATGTGTTCTTATGTAGCACAACACATTCCCTGAAGTGAAACCTTCCGCTCTTGATTCACTTATTTGCCCTTTCTTTATTTTTTACGTTGTCATTTACATGGACGCTGCATGGACATATGTCTTTAAGTCAAGCAGCAGACAGCATGAGGAATTCAAGGAGTTGCAACATGATGCTAGTGTTCAAACGGGAGAACTCAGACTTTGCGGCACCCGAGAGATGGGGTGGGCTTCAGTTCGATTGGCTGGCTGGTGGTCAACAAATAGGCCAAGAGGCCGCATTCTGCCCCATAACAGGCGGTTATTTGATCCGACTCATGGCGGCATGGTTGCACAGTGGTTAGCACTGCTGCCTCGCAGCTCCAGGGTCCCAGGTTCAATTCCGGCCTCAGGTGACTGTCTGTGCAGAGTCTGCACGTTCTCCCCCGTGCCTGCGTGGGTTTCCTCCGGGTGCTCCGGTTTCCTCCCACAGTCCAAAGATGTGCAGGTTAGGTGGATTGGCCGTGCAAAATTGCCCCTTAGTCTCCAAAAGGTTGGGTGGTTAAGGGTTTCTGGGTTAAGGGGATGGGGTGGAGGCGCGGGCTTAAGTAGGGTGCCTTTTCCACCCTACTTTGCAGACTCGATGGGCCGAATGGCCTCCTTCTCCACTGTAAATTCTATGATTCTGTAATTCTATAATTCTACTCGAGTGGAATGATTTTCAGAGACCCAAGGAGCTTAGTTTGAATCCTGGAAGCTCAAGGGAAGGACCTGCTCTCTTCTCTTCTCCTCCCTCTCTCTCTCTCTCCCCCTCTCCCTCTTTCTCTCTCTCCCTTTCTTTCTTTCTCTCCAGAAAGACTGTGATTTGCTGTATTTCTGAAACGCATGGGCCTGAATGAATCTACAGAGAAACCATGACAGCAAAGCGGGACGTCGATCTGAAAGCTTGCTGGGAAGGAAGATCTGCTTAAAGACAACCACGGAAACAAAGACTCTTTCCCCTTGTACCATCCAGGGATGCGTAGAGTCACAGAGGGACAGATGTTTACAGCATGGGAACAGGCCCTTCGGCCCAGCTAGTCCTACTTGCCCGCATTTGGGCTGCATCCCTCTATACCCACCCTGCCCATGTAACAGTCAAACTACTTTTTAAGTTGAGACGAGGATTGGGTTGGGACAGGGATAGGGTGGGGGATTGGACTTGGGTTGAGTGCTCAACAGACTGAACAGCCTCCTTAAACACCTCAATCCGTTTGCCCCTTTGTCTTCAAATTAGCCGCAGATCTCTGCAACATCCCACCTCCTGTGAAATTATTGTTCAACCACATTCCACTTGTTAACAAGAGGAGCAATTAAAAATAAAATCAGCAAGTAAAAAAAATCGGAAATTCGACCAAAGGAGTTCATTACTTCAATTCGCGAGCACTTCAATCACAATGCCCGATTATATTTCGGAGCTCTCCTCCGTACCCGCCTTGGCAAATTATCTCAAATACCTCTTTCTGTGAGAAGCAAATTAGAAATTAAAAATTAGTCGCAATTTCTTTCTGATCACTGCTTCACACTCCCTTGCAATTAATTTGATTTTACATCCTCTGACCCCATTTCTTTTCTGGTTAATTTCGAAAGTATACACTATTCCTTAATTACCTCTTCCACTTAATCGCTTCCTAATGACGTGCCCATGATCTCGCCCAGAATCAGCTGCTGAACCAAAGTCTTACAGAGACATGGAAGCAAAGGAAATAGGAGACGGAGGAGGCCATTCGGCCCTCCTGCTCTGCTATTCATCCTGATCATGGCTGATCATCGAACTCAGGAACCTGCCCCCGGTTTCCCCTCCAGATCCTTTGATCCCCTCGGCCCCAAGTCTTTCACTGCTGGGATTCTCCGTTGCGCCGGCATTGCACCCACGCCCACGCGTTTCCCGACGGCGTGAATGACCATTAATGGGACGAGGACTGCCCGATCCAGGATGTGCGTAGTGTAGACGACCTCTTGGTGGGTCCTGTTCAGCTCTCATGATGTCAATTAATGAACTCTCCAGTGAATGCATGTGTCAAGAGTCATATACTCCAGGTCGATCCTAAAATGGTAAATTATCAGAATTTACAGTGCAGAAGGAGGCCATTCGGCCCATCGAGTCTGCACCTCCACCCTATCCCCATAACCCAATAACCCCCACCCAACACTAAGGGCAATTTTGGACACTAAGGGCAATTTAGCATTGCCAATCCACCTAACCTGCACATCTTTGGACTGTGGGAGGAAACCGGAGCACCCGGAGGAAACCCACACAGACACGGGGAGGATGTGCAGACTCCGCACAGACAGTGACCCAAGCCGGAATCGAACCTGGGACCCTGCAGCTGTGAAGCAATTGTGCTATCCACAATGCTACGGTGCTGCCCGTCATTCCTCAGCATACTATCTTCCATCCACGACTTTGGTGGGAAAGCCAACTGGATCTCAAGTACTTGTGCGCCGGGATGTGGCTGGCGGGGGAAGGGGCCATTCATGGGGAGGTGGCCACAGTGGGAAACCCCATTGGCCGGTCGCGGGAATGCAGAACCCCGCCCACAATGTCTTGTCTTCAACTGCTTTGCGTGGCAAAGAATTCCGCAGCCCTACCTCAGTCCTAAATAATTTGCCCTGTATCCTTTGACTTATTACCCTCCGACTTATTAAGAGAGAAAGGATGGCGCATTTGCATGGCGCATTGCACACTATCCAATAGCATTTGAGTAGCCAATAAAGTACTCCGCAGCTTCTCTTCAGACAGCACGATGGAATCTTCCCCACCCACCCGGCAGGGCAGATGGGGCCCTGGTGTCAGATCAACGGCAGCATTCCCTCAGGACCGCACTGGAGGGGCAGAAGCCCAGATTTTGTACCCAAGCGTCCGGATTGGGTCTTGAACCCACGATCTTCGGACTCGGAGCCGGCAGTGCTGCCCGAAGAGGCAGGAAGGTGACCACCCCCACAGTTTGGTAGGGAGGCTTCAGATACCCGGCCCCACAGCACCACTCACTGGCCAGGGCTTGAAACTACACAGTTACGGGAGGCGGCGCCACACCTCAGCCCGATTTGCAGCAGGCCCCGATTCTGGCATGAGGAGCTCCCCCCCCCCCCCCACCCTCCCCCATCCCCCCATTGCCTCTTTCACTGGATTTGCTTCCAAAGGGACAGGCAGAAGCGCGAGGGCAAACTTGTCATTGTCAGTCTAAGTGGAGCTAAAGGCTGAAGAGCTGATCCCAAAGGGGATCTTCGACGGCGCGTCGACAACCGGGAAGCGATTGCGAGGCAGCAAAGAGATTCAAAGACTGCCCCATAGCGACTCTGAAACAACGGACGACAGACGACCATCAATGGGAGAAACTTGCTCAAGATAACAGAGGGCATTGTGAAACTACCCAGAGAGGTGCCTTTTATGTTGAGGACCCTGCGCTAATATATCGAGCGCTCGGCTGAGAATGTTTTGTCCGTAATTGTCCGCAAGCCTGCCTTAGGCTTTGCAATCCCTTCCACCCATTGTTCAAACTGTAGCTACTCAAGTCACCAAAGACCTCACCACAACATGAGATCGAATTCCGCCAACCGAGCTCAACATCAAATGAGAAATGGTGATGTTTTGGACAGAGGCTGTTCCCCGGTTGGGAAGTCCGGGAAACGGCACTGGCCTGGATTCTCCGTTGTGAATCGGTTCCGCGACCGATGCCAGCGAGGGCGGGATACTTTGGCGCGCTGGTCGCAGGTGGCGGGATTCCTTATGCCCCCCCGCACGTCAATGGGATTTCCCATTAAAGACACCCCACGCCGCCGGGAAAACCACGGGCAGGGGTGCACTGCCGGCGGGCGCAGAGAGCCACACCGGCGGCAACATAGAACATAGAACAGTACAGCACAGGCCCTTCGGCCCTCAATGTTGTGCCGAGCCATGATCACCCTACTCAAACCCACGTATCCACCCTATACCCGTAACCCAACAACCCCCCCCCTTAACCTTACTTTCATTAGGACACTACGGGCAATTTAGTATGGCCAATCCACCTAATCCGCACATCTTTGGACTGTGGGAGGAAACCGGAGCACCCGGAGGAAACCCACGCACACAGGGGGAGGACGTGCAGACTCCGCACAGACAGTGACCCAGCCGGGAATCGAACCTGGGACCCTGGAGCTGTGAAGCATTTATGCTAACCACCATGCTACCCTGCTGCCCCGGCAAATACTCGGAGAATCCCGCTCACTGTGCTGTGAGAGCCTGACTTCAGTCATTGGTCAGGTTTTAGAGCCTGTTATTAAAGATGAGATCGCGGAGTAATTGGAAGTGCATGGTAAAATAGCACTGAGTCAGCACGGCTTTGTCAAGGGGAGGTCAAATCTGTTAGAGTTCTTTGAGGAAGTGACAAGGAAGTTAGACAAAGGAGAACCAGTGGACGTGATTTATTTAGATTTCCAGAAGGCCTTTGACAAGGTGCCACATGATATATTGTTAAATAAGTTAAGAGTGTTCAGGGTAAGATCCTGACATGGATAGAGGATTGGCCAACAGGCAGAAGGCAGAGAGTGGGGATAAAAGAGTCTTTTTCAGGATGGCAGCCGATGACTAGTGGTGTGCCTCAGGGCCCAGAGCTGGGACCACAACTTTTCACAATATACATTAATGATCTGAAGGAAGGAACTGAAGGCATTGTTGCTAAGTTTGCAGATGATACAAAGATCTGTAGTATTGAGGAAGCAAACGGACTTCAGAATGACTTGTATAAGCTAGGAGAGTGGGCAATGAAGTGGCAAATGAAATACAATGTGGAAAAGTGTAAGGTTATGCACTTTGGAAGGAGAAATAGGGGCTGGTTTAGCTCACCAGGCTAAATCGCTGGCTTTTAAAGCAGACCAAGCAGGCCAGCAGCACGGTTCGATTCCCGTACCAGCCTCCCCGGACAGGCGCCGGAATGTGGCGACTAGGGGCTTTTCACAGTAACTTCATTGAAGCCTACTTGTGACAATAAGTGATTTTCATTTCATTTCATAGACTATTTTCTAAATGGGGAGATGCTCAGTGAATCAGAAGCACAAAGGGACTTGGGAGTCCTTGTTCACGATTCTCTTAAGGTTAATGTGCAGGTTCAGTCCGCAGTTAGGAAGGCAAATGCAATTTTTGCATTCATGTCGAGAGGGCTGGAATACAAGACCAGGGATGTACTTCTGAGGCTGTATAAGGCTCTGGTCTGACCCCATTTGGAGCATTATGAGCAGTTTTGTCCCCGTATCTAAGGAAGGATGTGCTGGCCTTGGAAAGGGTCCAGAGGAGGTTCACAAGAATGATCCCTGGAATGAAAAGCTTTACCCAGAGAGTAGTGGGGGCATGGAATGCACTGCCTGTGGAAGTAGTTGCGTCGGAAACATTAGGGACCTTCAACCAGCTATTGGATAGGTACATGGATTACAGTAGAATGATGGGTTGTAGATTAATTTGTTCTTAATCTAGGACAAACATCTGGCACAACATCATGGGCCGAAGGGGTTCTGTGCTGTATTTTCTATGTTCTATGAAACTTGCATGATACTGCGTGACCTGGATAGAGTGGACGGGGAGAGAATGCTCCACTTGTAGGAAAAACTGGAACCAGAGGACACAATCTCAGACTAAAGGGACGATCCTGTAAAATTGAGATGAGGAGGAATTCCTTGAGCCAGAGGGTGGTGAATCTGTGGAATTCTTTGCCGCAGAAAGCTGTGGAGGCCAAATCACTGAGTGTCTTTAAAACAGAGATAGACAGGTTCTTGATTAATGAGGGATCAGGGGTTATGGGGAGAAGGCAGGAGAATGGGGATGAGAAAAATATCAGCCATGATTGAATGGCGGAGCAGGCTTGATGGGCCGAGTGGCCTAATTCTGCTCTTCTGTCTTATGGTCTTATACCATGGGCACAACAAGGGGTTAATGTTTCTAGAATAAATAAGATAAGCAGATCATGTATCTTAAATATTTTGCTTCATTTGACAGGGAGAAGATTCATCTGTTTAGACATGAGGTGATGAGGTTTATTAATTGACTGTCCCTGAACTGGAGATGTTTTCATGAAATGATTTTTCCACAAGATGGAAAATCAATAATTCATTCATTTACCTCATGCAGAGCTGCTGATTGTTGGACACCAAACAAGAGACTTTGACTTTTTGTTTTGCGTCTCACAGTTATCAAGGTGAGCGATGATGCTCATTAATGAAACAGTTTCTTCTTCCGCAATCCAGTGTCATCATCAAATGCTCCCAGGAAAGGCACGGTGGCACAGTGGTTAGCACTACTGCCTCACAGCGCCAGGGACCTGGGTCCAATTCCAACGTTAGGTGACTGCCTGTGTGGCGTTTGGACGTCCTCCCCGTGTCTGCATGGTTTTCCTCCGGGTGCTCCGGTTTCCTCCCACAGTCCAAAGATGTGTAGGCTTAGGTAGATTGGCCATGATAAATTGCACATTTCTGTCCAAAGGTGAGGTTACGGGGTTAGGGTGGGGGCATGGTTCAGGGTAGTGGGCTCTTCAGGGGGTCGGTGCATACTCGATGGACCAGATGGCCCCCTTCTGCACTGATACAGAGTAAAACTCGCTCTGCACTGTCCCCATCAAACACTCCCAGGACAGGTACAGTACGGGGTTAGATACAGAGTAAAGCTCCCTCCACACTGTCCCCATCAAACACCCCCAGGACAGGTACAGCACGGGGTTAGATACAGAGTAAAGCTCCCTCTACACTGTCCCCATCAAACACTCCCAGGACAGGTACAGCATGGGGTTAGATTCAGAGTAAAGCTCCCGCTACACTGTCCCCATCAGACACTCCCAGGACAGGTACAGCACAGGGTTAGATACAGAGTAAAGCTCCCTCCACACTGTCCCCATCAAACACCCCCAGGACAGGTACAGCACGGGGTTAGATACAGAGTAAAGCTCCCTCTACACTGTCCCCATCAAACACTCCCAGGACAGGTACAGCACGGGGTTAGATACAGAGTAAAGCTCCTTCTACACTGTCCCCATCAAACACTCCCAGGACAGGTACAGCACGGGGTTAGATACAGAGGAAAGCTCCCTCTACACTGTCCCCATCAAACACTCCCAGGACAGGTACAGCACGGGGTTAGATACAGAGGAAAGCTCCCTCTACACTGTCCCCATCAAACACTCCCAGAACAGGTACAACATGGGGTAAGGTACAGAGTAAAGCTCCCTCTACTCTGTCCCCATCAAACACTCCCAGGACAGATACAGCACGGGGTTAGATACAGAGTAAAGCTCCCTCTACACTGTCCCCATCAAACACTCCCAGGACAGGTACAGCACGGGGTTAGATACAGAGTAAAGCTCCCTCTACACTGTCCCCATCAAACACTCCCAGGACAGATACAGCACGGGGTTAAATACAGAGTAAAGCTCTCTCTACACTGTCCCCATCAAACACTCCCAGGACAGGTACAGCACGGGGTTAGATACAGAGGAAAGCTCCCTCGACACTGTCCCCATCAAACACTCCCAGGACAGGTACAGCACGGGGTTAGATACAGAGTAAAGCTCCCTCTACACTGTCCCCATCAAACACTCCCAGGACAGGTACAGCACGGGGTTAGATACAGAGTAAAGCTCCCTCTACACTGTCCCCATCAAACACTCCCAGGACAGCACGGGGCTAGATACAGAGTAAAGCTCCCTCTACACTGTCCCCATCAAACACTCCCAGGACAGGTACAGCACGGGGTTAGATACAGAGTAAAGCTCCCTCCACACTGTCCCCATCAAACACTCCCAGGACAGCACGGGGCTAGATACAGAGTAAAGCTCCCTCTACACTGTCCCCATCAAACACTCCCAGGACAGGTACAGCACGGGGTTAGATACAGAGTAAAGCTCCCTCCACACTGTCCCCATCAAACACTCCCAGGACAGGTACAGCACGAGGTTAGATACAGAGTAAAGCTCCCTCTACACTGTCCCCATCAAACACCCCCAGGACAGGTACAGCACGGGGTTAGATACAGAGTAAAGCTCCCTCCACACTGTCCCCATCAAACACTCCCAGGACAGGTACAGCACGGGGTTAGATACAGAGTAAAGCTCCCTCTACACTGTCCCCATCAAACACTCCCAGGACAGGTACAGCATGGGGTTAGATACAGAGTAAAGCTCGCTCTACACTGTCCCCATCAAACTCTCCCAGGACAGGTACAGCACGGGGTTAGATACAGAGTAAAGCTCGCTCTACACTGTCCCCATCAGACACTCCCAGGACAGGTACAGCACGGGGTTAGATACAGAGTAAAGCTCCCTCTACACTGCCCCCAGGGCAGGTACAGCACGGGGTTAGATACGGAGTCAAGCTCCCCCTACACTGTCCCCATCAAACACTCCCAGTACAGGCACAGCACGGGGTTAGATACAGAGTAAAGCTCCCTCTACACTGTCCCCATCAAACACTCCCAACTGACACCTGTACGACATGAGCCGATTTCGCTCAGTTGGCTCGATGGCTGGTTGATGATTCAGAGCGAGTCCAACAGCATGGTTGCGATCCCCCTATCAGCTCAGGTTATTCCTTCTCAACCTTTCCCCCTCGCCTAGAGTATTGTGAGCAGTTTTGGTACCTATATCTCAGAAGGATGTGCTGGCCTTGGAAAGTGTCCAGAGGAGGTTCACAAGAATGATCCCTGGAATGAAGAACTTGTCATATGAGGAACGTTTGAGGACTTTGGGTCTGTACTCGTTTAGAAAGATGAGGGGGGATCTTATTGAAACGTACAGGATACTGCGAGGCCTGGAAAGAGTGGACGTGGAGAGGATTTTTTCACTTGTAGAAAAACTAGAACCAGAGGGCACAGCCTCAGACTAATCGTCCCGATCCTTTAAAACAGATGGAGGAATTTCTTCAGCCAGAGGGTGGTGAATCTGTGGAACTCTTTGCCAAAGAAGGCTGTGGAGGCCAATTCACTGAGTGTCTTTAAGACAGAGATAGATAGGTTCTTGATTAATAAGGGGATCAGGGGCTGTGGGGAGAAGGCAGGAGAATGGGGATGAGAAGATATCAGCCATGATTGGCCTAATTGTGCTCCTATGTCTTATGGTCTTATGGACGGGGTGAGATATCTTATTATTCATTTGTTTTTGACCACTTTCTCAAGAGCAATTAGCGATGTGTAATACATTTTTAAAAAATAAATTTAGAGTACCCAATTCATTTTTTCCAATTAAGGGGCAATTTAGCGTGGCCAATCCACCGAGCCTACACATTTTTGGGTTGTGGGGGTGAAACCCACGCAAACACGGGGAGAATGTGCAAACTCTACACAGACAGTGACCCAGAGCCGGGATCGAACCTGGGACCTCGGCGCCGTGAGGCAGCAGGGCTAACCCACTGCGCCCCCGTGCCTCCCCGGCGATGGGTAATAAATTAAGGCCTAGTCAACATTGCACAACAATGGTAACTTCGGCGATCAGGAGCGAAGGGGAAAGAATTCCAGCTTCCCTGACTCCTCCCGGGATGGCTGACCAGTCGGGAACAGTGTCCTGGAGCAGTGCGGCCATGGCCGTTCACCGAGCATGGGATTGAACGGATTCCAAGCAATCTCCGGCTGGATCATTGTGAAGACACCCAGCACCCCAGTGAGCCTCCATCCATCTCCTACGAAGGACGTTCTGGAGAGCAAGAATAGGCTTCAACTCACGAAGGCCGAGATTAGTATTGCTGACCTGATTCGGTATTTGCAGCTGCCGATACGTTTGCCCCATTCAGAGGGCCAGGTCAACGTAAGTAACAATGCGAAGAATTTAGGCTGAGTTGAGCCGGCTGGGCATTTGAAGCATTGCACCGAAGCACCAACGCATGGTCCAGTGCGCACAACGTTCCCATCTTGGCTTTACTCTTCCATTGCCCACCCAATGTCACAGTGCTGAGTGGGCAGCCTGATACTGAAAGGGTCACTTCGGATGCTGAATTTCTGACACCAAGCTTTGCCAACGAAGATTGCCCGTTGGTGACCCTGAACAATCTTACAGGGAGGGTCGGACCGCTGAACTCTCAGCCGTGCCCTACCAGCTCTCTACTCGAAGGGAAAGGCCAAAAACAGGACTCCCAAATGACAAGTGGATGAAGTTTTAGCTTTTAATCTGGTGCACTCGTTAAAATTCCCATTTTCTGTGTCTCTCTGTCTCTCTCTCTCTTTCACTTATCAGGTACCATGCTCTAAGAGGGTTGGCGACAATGGCCTCCATGTTCATCCTCACTGGAGGCGTGGTCAATTTGGTTAATCGAATTTACAGTGCAGAAGGAGGCCATTCGGTCCATTGAGTCTGCACTGGCCCTTGGAAAGAGCCACCCTACTTAAACCCATGCCTCCACCCTATCGCCGTAACCCAATAATCCCCCCCAACCTTTTTTGGAAACGAAGAGGTAATTTAGCACGGTCAGTGCATCTAACCTGCACATCTTTGGACTGTGGGAAGAAACCGGAGCACCCGGAGGAAACCCACGCAGACACGGGGGAGAACTTGCAAACTCCACACGGACGGTCGCCCAAGGCCGGAATAGAACCCGGGTCCCTGGAGCTGTGAGGCAGCAGTGCTAACCACTGTGCCACCATGCCGCCCAATGGTAATGGTAAGTAATGGTATATGTTCCTCCAGTTTGCGAGGCGCTATCGAAAGTTTGAGCTGGATTCTCCGACCCCCCGCCGGATTGGAGGATCGCCGGGGGCCGGCGTGAATCCCGCCCCGGCCGGCCGCCGAATTCTCCGGCACCGGATATTCGGCTGGGGCGGGAATCGCGCCGCGCTGCTCGTCCCCCCCGCCGCACCCCCGCCGCCCCCCCCCCCCCGGCGATTCTCCGGCCCGCAATGGGCCGAAGTCCCGCTGCTGTCATGCCGGTCCCGCCAGTGTGAATGAAACAAGGTATTTATCGGCGGGACCAGGTGGCGCGGGCGGTCTCCGGGGTCCTGAAGGGGGCGTGGGGCGATCTGGCCCCGGGGGGATCCCCCATGGTGGCCTGGCCCACGATCGGGGCCCACTGATCCGTGGGCGGGCCTGTGCCGCGGGGGGCACTCTTTTCCCTCCGCGTCGGGCATCATCCTCCGCGATGGCCGACGCGGAGGTGACCCCCCCCTGGCGCGTGCGCGGGGATGAAGTCAGCAGCCGCTGACGCTCCGGCGCATGCGCGGACTACCGATGGCCGGCGGAGTCCCTTCGGCCCCGGCTGGCATGGCGCCACAGGCCTTTCCCGCCGGCCGGCGGGGCGCCAACCATTCCAGCGCGGGCCTAGCCCCTAAAGGTGAGGGCTTGGCCCCTAAAGATGCGGAGGATTCCGCACCTTTGGGGTGGCTCGGCGCCGGAGTGGTTCACGCCACTCCCGTCCCGCCGGGACCCTCCGCACCGCCGGGTAGGGGAGAATCCAGCCCTTTGTTCTTTCTCGACCTCCACCTCTTTCACGGTCGATATTCCCCCATCGGTATCGGATATTCGGAACCACCAATTTTAATTACTTGTCCAAGGATCCCAACTGTCTCGTGCTGGTCAGCAGAGTTATTTTGAGATTATGCTAACACCTCTTCATCGGTTAGTGTGATTTTCCCAGATGCCTTCATTGTTCACCTTTGACCCCCCCCCCCCCCCCCATCAGAGGAGGCTTGCGACTCCTCCAGCCATCCTGATTGCACTGGTTATAGTCAGAGGGAGGGCATCAACCATCTCTACACCACTTGGTGCAAAGTCAGCTTCTGTGAGTGTCTGTGACCAGGACAGGCGTTTGAAACTGTGATACAGTAGTGTTATTACAACCACGTTCTAGCCATATGAGCTAACCGGTCGCTGTTTGTTGCTGTTTCTCTATCTGACGGTGCTGGACTTTAAATTAATTCCACAGCGAGCTTCTTCTTGGAACAGGTCGCTAGTCTGTCCCCAGGGGCTTATGGCTTGAGGGTCACCACTGAGCATCAAGCCTGGTCGACCAGGAGTCTCTCCTCCTATCATCGCCAGCCACTGGCGCGTTGGGAAGGATTTTGCTTGTCGACACACTCAACCCGTTTGGCCGCGTTATGACGCACCTTCTTTGACTATCATGTCCTGGAGTGGGACTCGCACCGGGATCTTGTACACCCAGAGGCAGCGACGCGAACCCACTACGCCACAAGACTTCCTAGCTTGTGTTGAGCGCCATAGCTCGGGAGATCAGAGCCATAAAGTATGAAGCATTAAGTAGCCCTGGTGTGCAAGCAAATCAACTTCGATAGCACTTGGGAGCTATTTAATACCTTGTAAAACTCAGTCATTCTTAATTTTACCTCTTAATTGACTAATTATCCTGCAAACTTGGGAATGCATTCAGACTACAGCTAGATATACCAGCATGTAAGAACTACCTCCTCTCCCCCCTCCCCCCCCCCCTCCAGGGAATAGATCTTCGAGTTCTTCAGCAATGAAAATAAATAACTCTCGTCAGAACTCTGCGAGACAGAATTTCTGCCCTCTCCACTTTTATCACTGGGGCGTCTCTTCCTGGGGACCATTAACGCTAACGTGAGTCGGCTCCACCTGACCGGCGACCGGCCCGCTATCATCGGGCGGAATGTTCCCGATCCCCCGGGGCTGCTGGAAAGGTCCGGCCCACATTTCAGCCCGCGGACGGAGCTCAAAGATCAAAGCCGACCTCGGTGCCAGGGAGGTGCCGTGCTGCTGTCTCTCGGGTCAGAGGTCAAAGTGGAGGCAAAAGCATAATCCCGAGGGTGCTGTGACGCTGAAATGAAAGCAGAAAGTGGCTGGGGACAGACAGCAGGTCAGGCCGCATCTGTGTGGGGGGGTGGGACGGGGGGGGAGAGAGAAAGAGTGTTTGACTCCGGACATTCCACCCAAAGTCAACAGACCTTTTGTTGCCAGTCAAGTTGTCCATCCCGCCAGCCAGGTTGCCCACGGTGGCCGCGACCAGAAACTCTAGGCCAGCTTTTCACATGGACGATCTTTCATTCGGACAGTGGGAGTTAACCCTGGTAAAAGGAGGCCCAACTTGTCCCTCTGAGGTGGTCAGAAAAGATCCCATAGCCATGATTCCTGAAAAGCGGGGTTGTTCGGACTGGTCAGGATCTATCAGAGCAGCATAGAAAATAGAACATAGAGCATACAGTGCAGAAGGAGGCCATTCAGCCCATCGAGTCTGCACCGACCCACTTAAGCCCTCACTTCCACCCTATCCCCATAACCCAATAATCGCTCCTTACCTTTTTTTGACACCAAGGGCAATTTATCACGGCCAATCCACCCAACCTGTACATCTTTGGACTGTGAGAGGAAACCAGAACACCCGAAGGAAACCCACGCAGACACGGGGAGAACGTGCAGACTCCGCACAGACAGTGACCCAGAAGGGAATTGATCCTGGGACCCTGGTGCTGTGAAGCCACAGTGCTAGCCACGTGTGCTACCGTGCTGCAGGAGCAGGAGGAGGCCATTTGGCCCTTCGAGACTGCACCACATTCATGGCTGATCATCCAACCCAATAGCCTAATCCCGCTTTCCCCCAAATCCTTTGATCCCCTTCACCCAATATTCTATATCTAACTGATTCTTGAAAACATGTTTTGCCTGAACTACTTCCTGTGACCGTTCCCTGGGTGAAGAAATTTCTCCTCATCTCTGTCCGAAATGGTCTACCCCGTATCCTCAGACTGTGACCCCTGGTTCTGGACACACCCGCCCTCAGGAACATCCTTCCTGCATCTACCCTGTCCAGTCCTGTTTGATGTTTATCGGTTTCTATGAAACCTTATTCTTCTGAACTCCAGTGAATACAATCCGAACCGACTCAATCTCTCCTCATATGTCAATCCCACCGTCTCAGGAATCAGTCTGGTAAACCTTCGCTGCTCTCCGTCAATAGCAAGAACATCCTTCCTCAGATAAGGGGACCAAAACTGCACACAATATTCCAGGAGTGGCCTCACCAAGGCCCTGCACAATTGCAGCAAGACATTCCTGCTCCTGTACTCCAATCCTCGCGCTGTGAAGGCCAACATACCATTTATCTTCTTTACCGCCTGCTGCACCTGCATGCAATGCAGCAACCAACACTGCAAGTGCAGCTGACCCAGCTATTACTGTGTTGCTGGTTTTGGGAACTTGCTATGCGTAAATTGGTTCCTACATTTGTTCTGGGCCAGGGTTTAAAAATCTCTGAAGCATATTTGATTTGATTTGATTTGATTTATTATTGTCACATGTATTAGTATACAGTGAAAAGTGTTGTTTCTTGCATGCTGTACAAACAACGCATACCGTACACAGGGAAGGAAACAGAATGTTACAGTCATGGCAAGGTGTAGAGAAAAGATCAACTTCATACGAGGTAAGTCCATTCAAAAGTCTGATGGCAGCAGGGAAGAAGCTGTTCTTGAGTCGGTTGGTACGTGACCTCAAACTTTGGTATCTTTTTCCTGACGGAAGAAGGTGGAAGAGAGTATTTCCGGGGTGCGTGGGGTCCTTCATTATGCTGGCTGCCTTCCTGAGGCAGATGGAATTGTAGACAGTGTCAATGATTTGCGGGATGGGCTGGGCTACATTCACAGCCCTTTGTAGATTCCTGTGGTCTTGGGCAGAGCAGGCTCCATACCAAGCTGTGATACAACCAGAAAGAATGCTTTCTATGGTGCATCTGTAGAAGTTGGTGAGGGTTGTAGCTGACATGCCAAATTCCCTTAGTCTGAGAAAGTAGAGTTGTTGGTGGGTTTTCTAAACTATAGTGTCGGCATGGGGGGGACCAGGACAGGCTGTTGGTGATCTGTACACCTAAAACCTTGAAGCTCTCGACCCTTTCTACTCCGTTCCCATTGATGTAAACAGGGGCATGTTCTCCACTACGCTTCCTGAAGTCAATGACAATCTCCTCCATTTTGTTGACATTGAGGGAGAGATTATTGTCGTCGCACCAGTTCACCAGATTCTCTATCACGTTCCTGTACTCTGTCTCGTCATTGTTTGAAATGCGACCAACTACAGTGGTGTCATCAGCAAATTTGAAAATTGAGTTGGAGGGGAACATAGAACATAAAACATAGAACGATACAGTGCAGTACAGGCCCTTCGGCCCTCGATGTTGCACCGACATAGAAAAAAACTAAAGGCCATCTAACCTACACTATGCCCTTATCATCCATATGCTTATCCAATAAACTTTTAAATGCCCTCAATGTTGGCGAGTTCACTACTGTTGCAGGTAGGGCATTCCACGGCCTCACCACTCTTTGCGTAAAAAACCCACCTCTGACCTCTGTCCTATATCTATTACCCCTCAATTTAAGACTATGTCCCCTCGTGCCAGCCACCTCCATCCGCGGGAGAAGGCTCTCGCTGTCCGCCCTATCTAACCCTCTGATCATTTTGTATGCCTCTATTAAGTCACCTCTTAACCTTCTTCTCTCTAATGAAAACAACCTCAAGTCCATCAGCCTTTCCTCATAAGATTTTCCCTCCATACCAGGCAACATCCTGGTAAATCTCCTCTGCACCCGTTCCAAAGCTTCCACGTCCTTCCTATAATGAGGCGACCAGAACTGTACGCAATACTCCAAATGCGGCCGTACTAGAGTTTTGTACAACTGCAACATGACCTCATGGCTCCGGAACTCAATCCCTCTACCAATAAAGGCCAACACACCATAGGCCTTCTTCACAACCCTATCAACCTGGGTGGCAACTTTCAGTTGAACTTGGCCACACAGTCATAGGAGTATAGTAGGGGGCTGAGGACACAGCCTTGGAGTTCACCTGACCTACAACTGTTTGTTGAATTTGGCGAGGACGAGCACAAGAACCTACCTTTCAGGTGTTATTCAACAGAGTTCTTCGGCGCTATTTTTTTTACATTTTAGAGTAACAATTAATTTTGTTCAATTAAGGGGCAGTTTAGCATGGCCCGCCACCTACCCTGCACATCTTTGGGTTGTGCGGGTGAAACCCACGCAAACACGGGGAGAATGTGCAAACTCCACACGGACAGTGACCCAGAGCCGGGATTGAGGCTGGGACCTCGACGCCGTGAGACTGCAGTGCTAACCACTGCGCCACCGTGCTGCCCCTTTGGCACTTTTAATCAAAAAACAAGCTTTATTCTTTGAATTTAGGTAACGTTTGTACAAACACACACAGTAAGAGTTTTTAGAAAATACAACCAGCTATAGTAATCTATGCATAACCCTTAATGAATTCTCCCTTAACTGTTCCAATTCAACAACAAAAGCCAAGTAAAACTAGAAACCCCTTTTCAAAGGCGCGTCCCAGCACACGGCAGGAGAATGGGGATGAGAAAATACCAGCCATGGTTGAATGGCGGGGCAGACTCGATAGGCTGAGTGGCCGAATTCTGCTCCTATGTCTTCTGGTAACTTTTAAATGCGAACTTGGGTAAACACGCGAGAGACAAAGACTTGTCAGGCTGTGGAGGGCAGAGGGTGGGGCAGCAGGGAGAGAGAGGGTGATAGGATTTGCCCAAAGAGCCAGAACATGCTCCCTTCGGTGGGGATTACTGGTATAAGCCTTGTTATTGACACAGTGTCTCCTTTTTCAAGCAGGTTTGAATTCCTCCCAGAAATTATCTCTTGTAAATTATCAAGCAGTCCAGAAACAGCTTTTAAAATGAAGATAGAGAGATACTTCTTTCCACCTGTGCAGTTCAAAGCCAGTCCAAACTCAAGGCGAAAGTAAAAACTCCCAGAGCCACAGCCCAGCCCCACCCACTCAATGACATCACTGAAGCCATGTGATCAGACAAAAACATTTCTTAAAGGGCCACTCACATGGCGCATTACAACGGTGACTTCAAAAGTACTTCATCGGGTGCAAAATGCTTTGAGACATGGAGATGGAGGCAGGGTTACAAGTCCAGGCAGCGAGAGGGGCTCAGCGGCATGATTTTAAATGGAAATCCTGGGACCAAGGCTAGGGGGAAGGAAGAGGTGTTGTTTTTATCGGACAATTGATTCAACGGCTAGGTAGAAAATTGCCATGGATTAATATTGATGAACTCAATGTTCCCTGGCTCCGAGTGGGACTTACTCAATCATACGTTTTAGCTATTAGTGGATGCTTTGGCCCGAACCGTTTTGTGAAGTCGTTCTTGCGGTTTTAATCTTTGGATCCCTGATCGAATGACGCAAAGTCAATGCTCTGGGAATGTGCTCGTCAGGCGCTGAGCGCCTGAGAAGTCAATCACTGTTTTATTCTGAACTCCGGCAAGCACTGATCAGTGGTAGAGCCCTTTCTAATGAGGTTCGCTCACTTCATCGCAGCTCCCCTGCTGCTCTCATTCATCAGGGGAGTGACAGAAAGCCCTCCGCACTCCCTCACACACTGCCGGCCGGATCAATGTTGCTGCCTGAGCTGACAGAGAGGCAAATCAATAGGGGAATCAGGCTGCCAGAGAACGTCATTAGCAATTAAAACCAGGGCACAGCGATGGCGGCTGCCATGGCGCTTTCTCAGCATTGCTAACTGACGAGGAGGGTGGGAAGGGGTTTTGGCCCATGTCTAGCTCTTTGGGCAAATCCAATCACCCTCTTTCTCCCTGCTGCCCCACCCTCTGCCCTCCACAACCCTACAAGTCTTCGTCTCTCGGGTGTTTACCCAAATTTGCATTTAAAGATTTCGAGAAGACCGTGAGACATAGGAGCAGAATTAGGCCACACGGCCCATCGAGTCTGCTCCGCCATTCAGTCATGGCTGTTTTTTCTCACCCCCATTCTCCTGCTGTCTACCCTGACCCACTTATTGATCAAGAACCTATCTATCTCTGTTTTAAAGACACCGCGAGGCCTGGATAGAGTGGACGTGGAGAGGCTCTCACCAGGGAGGACGCCCCACCTTGGAAACCTGCCGGGCAATCTGATTGTAGCTCTGTAGTCCCAGCAGCGCCAGAAGAGAGTGGTGGCCACTGCTGGGACTGCAGGTAGTCCAAACCAGAAGGGATGCCTCCCTTGATGAAAGTCTAGGCATTTAGGGCCTTCAGGCATCTATGTTGGGGCCTCAAGTGTTCACATTATTCATTTATGACTTGGATGATGACATAAAAAGTTATATTTCCAAATTTGCGGACGATACAAAGTTAGGTGGCATTGCAGACAGTCTAGATGATAGCATAAAATTGCAAGGAGATATTGACAGGCGAGGGGAATAGGCAAGATTGTAACAGATGCAACTTAATGTAAGCAAGTGTGAGCTTATCCAAAAAAAGATAGAACAGGATACTTTCTAAATTAAAAGCGATTAAGTACAATAGATGTCCAAAGAGACTTGGGGGTCCAGGTGCATAGACCTTTAAAATGCCAGGAACAAGTGCAGGAAATAATCACAAAGGCTAATGGAATGCTAGCCTTTATATCTGGAGGGTTGGACTATAAAGACACAGGGGTTATGCTGCAGATTTACAAAACCCTGGTTAGACCCCACTGTGAGTCACTATGAGCCGTTCTGAAAATGAAATGAATTGAAAATCGCTTATTGTCACGAGTAGGCTTCAAATGAAGTTACTGAGAAAAGCCCCTAGTTGCCACATTCCGGCACCTGTTCGGGGAGGCTGTTACGGGAATTGAACCCGCGCTGCTGGCCTTGTTCTGCTTTACAAGCCAGCTGTTTAGCCCACTGTGCTAAACCAGCCCCATGGTTCTGGGCGCCACACCTCAGGAAGGATATTTTGGCCTTGGAGGGAGTGCAACGTAGATTGACAAAAATGATAGCTGGACTACTGGGGGTTAAGTTATGAGGCGAGATTATATTGTCACAAGTAGGCTTACATTAACACTGCAATGAAGTTACTGTGAAAAGCCCCTAGTTGCCACATTCCAGCACCTGTTCGGGTACACAGAAGGAGAATTCAGAATGTCCAAATCACCTAACAAGCACGTCTTTGGGAGGAAACCGGAGCACCCGGAGGAAACCCGCGCAGACACGGGGAGAACGTGCGGACTCCGTACAGACAGTGACCCAAGCTGGTAATCGAACCTGGGACCCTGGAGCTGTGAAGCAACAGCACTAACCACTGTGCTACCGTGCCACCCAAATTACACAAATTAGGCCTGTTTTCTCTAGAATTTAGAAGGTTAAGGAGTGATCTGATCAAAATATTCAAGATATTATCAAGAGAAAGACAGGGTAGATAAAGATAGACTATTTCCACTAGTTGGCGATTCTAAAACTAGGCGACATTGTCTAAAAATTAGGATCAGACCGTTCAGGAGAGATGTTGGGAAGAACGTCATCACTCAAAGGGCGGTAGAGGTTTGGAACTGTCTCCCACAGAGAGCAGTTGAAGCTGGAACAGTTGTCAATTTTAAATCTGAGATAAAGAGATTTTTGTTAAGCAAAGATACTGAGGGATTATGGGCCAACGGCAGGTGTATGGAGTTAGGGCACAGATCAGTGACAATTTCATTGAATGTTGGGACAGGTTCGAGGGGCTAAATGGCCTTCCCCGATTCCTATGCTACTATGTTCCTGCCGGGATACTCCAGTGAGGAAGGGGATTCAGAGGGTGGTGGTTCAAGAAAGGGAAGCCAAGCTGCGAGGGTGGGGAAGAGGGGTGTGTGGTATTATCGCAAATGTAAGAACTGCAAGGATTAATAAAATGTCTCGATAAAAAAAATAAATCAAGAAAATAAAATGTCTCGATAAGCCACCAGAGGGAGCTAGAGTTACAAGAATATAAGACATTGATGCTGAGCCTTGTGGGGGAGAGAAGTGAAGGAGTTTGCTGCAGTACAGACTGAAGGAAAGGTAGTGTGAGTGAGAGCAGATTATAGTTTATAAAAGTGTAGAGATTATTTGCCGTGAGTGTAGATTATATGTTAATTATCAACTGTATTATTTGGGAGTACGTGTCGAAACCAAGTTAGTAGTGTCAATAAATTTATATATTTTTTTCAAGTTAAAGCTATTTTGTGGTTTTTGTGAACATGACGCAAACTATCCTGAATTTAGCCAACACAAAGAACACCACGGAGGGGGGGTGGGGGGTGGGGAGGGGGGATAGAAGGTGGGGTACAAGCTTAATTAGTGTGGCAATGTGAAGGCAGTGAACTCCCCACTTGCCAATCTCCGCCTGATTAAATGCCCCTCACCTCCAAAGTCAACATGGGGGTGAAGGGTTTGAACTTTACCCGACCATTCTCTGACTCCAGGATGGGGCGTGGGAAGCAGGGAATATTCAAAGTCTTCACTTTGGAGTTTGTCATTCAGCACTGACATCTCTCACCTTCATCAACACAAAACAAAGGCACCATTAAAAAAAAACTGAAGTGTCCTGAGCCAAGATTGAATAAACTTACATTATTATCTCTACAATGTAAATGATCACCTCCTAACAGTCTATTTAGTTAATGATTTATTTAATGTTTTGACGGCAGGCGAAAGTTCATCAATATGGATGGAAATAATTCAGAGATTAACGATTGATTAGATTCTGAATATGTGAAAACATAACTGTAATTTGGAGCGGATGAATATTTTATCACCGAAAAACTAGGTTCTTGACAAATCTGCGAGAGCTGGATTTTGAGCTTACGGTAAAGGTCATCAGAAATCGCTGAGGTGACCCAGGGGTACCAGCAGAAAGGTTGGCTTCCTGCTGTTACCTTCTGGAACGTTCCAGGGCCTCACCCGTATCAGTAGCAGTGCTCAAGATTTGTTTCAAGGGAAAAAGCATGCTCTGAACTCGAAAGATCAGCAACTTAAATTTGAAAATGCAGAAGTAACATGTTGACTGGGGACGGGCAGGCCAGGGCTGCATCGGATTGTCTGATCCCTGTCGCTCCCCACTGAGGGAAGACCTTAAAGGCATACCGCCAAATAAACTTGGTTGGTAACCAGCCCCCACTTTGATGTCCTCTCTGTCCTTCTATCTGCGTCATAACCTTCTTCTCAAACTTTTCCCGTAGGATTTTCCTTGCTCGTCCGCCCGCCCCATAAGATAATAAGACATTGGAGCAGAATTAGGCCACTTGTCCCATTGATTCTGCTCCGCCATTCAATCATGGCTGATATTTTTCTCATCCCCATTCTCCTGCCTTCTCCCCATAACCCCTGATCCCCTTATTAATCCCCCCCCCCCCCATGCGTGTGTTCCGGTGGTGGAAGCGATTTGCCATTGGCTGCTGGCGTGATCTTCAGTTCCCGCCGTTGTCTGTGGAATTTTTCATGGGTTTCCCCTCCCGTCGCGGGGGTACCCACCTGAGGAGAGAGGGGGGGGGGCTGCCCCGCCTGAGGAGAAAGGGGGGGCTGCAAGCTTGGTAGGAGTGGATAATCCTGCAGGCATATCCACTCCGTCTCCTGTTCTCTTTCAGACCCTTTCTTCTATCTCTGTCTCAGTCTTCTTCTCTGGGTTCTCTTTCTTTGTGCGCATCTCTCTCTCTCTCTTGGTCTCTCTACCTCCTTTCATGTCCTTCTCTCTCTCTCTCTTCATTGTCTCTCCGCCTCTATCGTACCCGCGCCGTTTCAAGTCTTACGGACGGGATTCTCCATTCTCTGCTGGCTGAGGTGAGAAAACCTCACAAGCTGGCTGGCTGCGCAGCCCACCTCTCTCTCCGGATAATCCAACGCTCTCATTGGCTGAAAATACCTGAAAGCGCGGCCCAGGACATCACACTGGCAGGGCAGGGCCGGAAAATGGCGACGGCCGGGAATCCCGGGAACAAGGGGGCCTTCGAAAAGGACATTCTGATCTCTGATGGATAAAACACGAACGTTCCCCCCCCCCTCCCCCACCACCACCACCACCAAGGTTATGGGTCCCCACCCCCCACAGACACAGGAGACCTCACCCCCCCACACACACACACACCACAGGAACCTCCCCACATAGTCACAGGAACCTTCCCACATAGTCACAGGATTCCCCACTCCCTCACTGGAACATGGGTAGCCCCCCCCCCCCCCCCCCCCCCCCGCCGCCCACACAGGACCAGGAGCCCCCCCCCCCCCCCACACTGTAAATCCTGCCGCACGCACCAGGAGACCCCCCCCCCCCCCACCCCCTAAGCGGACACAGGAGTCCCCCTTCCCCCACCCATCTCTCAACATGCACAAGGGGAACCCACGCTGGCGATGGAGCACCCCACATGGCCTTTCTCCTCCCCTGCGCTGCCCCTTGGCACCATGGAACTGACCCCTGACACTGCTCCTGCGGTGAATTCCAAATATGGGGAGGAGACAATGCAGCATGGAAGAACGCTAATTATATGTAAATTTGTTAAGATTTATGGGCCAGAGTAGAGTCCGCTGAGAAGATACTGTTGGCCCTTGTTGCCTCAGAGTTGCAAAATGTACCCTGCACTTTGTCCACTCCCTGATCACTGCATCCTGAATATTTGCTGATCCGGGAACGTCCTCTGGCTCTCCGCTACGACCTAGCTGCTGACCTCACTGAATGGAATCAGTTCCGAGAAAATTCCCCGTCAATTCTCCCAAGGCTCCCCTCTTGCCCGCCAGGACCTCCGAACTGAGTCATTCCCCAACATTTCCTCTCAATGTCCCAGCTTCACCTCTGAGCCGTCCCTGAAATTCCTCAATTCCATAGAATCCCTGCAGTGCAGAGGGAGGCCGTTCCAGCCCCTCCACCCTCAGAAAGGGCCACCCCAACCAAGTGCACTCCCCCGCCCCATCCCCGTAACCCCACCTGACCTTTCGGAGCGCTGAGGGGCGATTTAGCGCGGCCAGTCCGTCTAAACCCGTACGTCTTTGGACAGTTCTCTCCGGGATCCCTCAATTTCCCTGCAATTCCTCAAAATTCCTTCTCACGCTTCACCTCCCTCTCGGACATCTGCGTCAAACCGCAACCCCCCCCCACACACACACACACCCGCCCTGCATGGGGAGGGGGTTGAGGGTGATGGATGGGGGCCGCGAAGGAAGGGAGTGTGCCGGTTACACCATGTGGAATGGGAGAGGCTGAGAGGAACCCTTGATTTTTTTCCCCCCTGTTGCAAACTGAGAGAAATCCTGACCTGTCGGCCTTGGGCCTTGCAGCTGGGCTTGTTAGCGAAGACATTCCTGATAGCAGAATGAAGATCAGAACAGAAAACGGCAATGACTGCAGTGTATCTATCACTGCAGCCAGGCTAACCTGGTTACCTTTTCTGATATAACACTTCAAGGGATTTGATTTTATCTTGTTACACGGGCTATGCTGATGTATTGCTCAAGGCAGCTCCAGAATTGAAACACTGATTCTAATTTAATGTGGGTTTTTTTTATTTACTCGGAGAAGAGAGGTTAGGTGCCAGTGCACTGCACGTCTGTCTCGATAGCTTTGTTTTACTGGTAGATGTTGAGTTGAAGGGTACTGGGGATATGGGGCAACATTCGCCTCAGGCACCCAGATAGGGTTCCCCTGGGTCCTGACTCTATCAGAGTTATGGCATCTCCACCATCTGCAGTTAGGCTTAATGCCATTTGGGCACAGACTGGTTTGGGACTGGTGGCAGTGGAGTAGTGGTATTGTCGCTGGACTAGTTCGTCAGAGACAATGCTTTGGGTTCGAATCCCGCCAGGTCGGATGGTGAAATTTGAATTCAGTTAAAAAAAAGAATCTGGGATTAAAACTCTAGTGATAACCATGAAACCATTGTCAATTGTCAAAAAAGGGGCCTCACGGTAGCATGGTGGTTAGCATCAATGCTTCACAGCTCCAGGGTCCCAGGTTCGATTCCCGGCTGGGTCACTGTCTGTGTGGAGTCTGCACGTCCTCCCCGTGTGTGCGTGGGTTTCCTCCGGGTGCTCCGGTTTCCTCCCACAGTCCAAAGATGTGCGGGTTAGGTGGATTGGCCATGCTAAATTGCCCGTAGTGTTAGGTTAATAGGGGGGTTGTTGGGTTACGGGTTACGTGGGTTTAAGTAGGGTGATCATTGCTCGGCACAACATCGAGGGCTGAAGGGCCTGTTCTGTGCTGTACTGTTCTAAAAAAAAAAATTGTTGGAGAAACTGAGTGTTGGGTGGGGTTACTGGGTTATGGGGATAGGGTGGAGGTGTTGACCTTGGGTAGGGTGCTCTTTCCAAGAGCCGGTGCAGACTCGATGGGCCGAATAGCCTCCTTCTGCACTGTAAATTCTATGAAACCCATCTGGTTCTCTAACGTCCCTTAGGGAAGGAAATCTGCCGTCCTTACCCGGCCTGGCCTCGGTTGGGGTTGGGGTGGGGGGGGGGGGGGGGGGCTGCGGTTTGAACGTGCTGTCAATGGAGCTTTGATGAGTTACTGCTCCACAAGTCTGCTATAACCCCTTTCAATGCTGCTACGATCTCAATAGAAAACAATAACATTCTTTTAAAAAAAATTTAGAATACCCAATTATTGTTTCCAATTAAGGGAAAATTTAGCGTGGCTAATCCACCTATCCTGCACATCTTGTTGTTTTTAGTTTGTGGGGGTGAAACCCACGCAGACACGGGGAGAACGTGCAAACTCCACATGGACAGTGACCCAGGGCCGGGATTCATACCCGGGTCCTCAGCGGTGTGGGCAGCAATGCTAACCACTGTGCCACCGTGCTGCCCAACGTTCTTTCAAAATAAAAATAAAACAGATCCAGAATAAATCCGCGAGATTCCACGGTTTCTATTTCACTACGCAAGAGTCAAAACAAAATTAAAACTAAACACTATCTCAGTTAATCAACCCTAAAAACCAGAATCGACATAATTTAAACATGAACCATCAGGCAAATTGTGGTCGATTGGGAACTTTTAGCTACGCATTACATGGTAGATACAACTAAGACAGTTCTAATGAATTGTCTGAACAGTCCACTTAGCGTGTTGGTCATCAATCTCAGTCACAAAGTGCTTCAGAGTACTGTCTCCCTCACGGAGACTATCTGCTCCTCTTCCTCCAGTCGATAACAGTGCACAGCCAACCTCAGTTACCTGGACACGGGTTTAACACCTACACCAATGTTGTTGAGATGGCTGCCAGCAATGGCCAACTTCCTTCTTGTCCTCACGGCTTGGCCCCTAATTTTACATAGAATTTACAGTGCAGAAGGAGGCCATTCGGCCCATCGAGTCTGCACCGGCTCTTGGAAAGAGCATCCTACCCAAGGTCAACACCTCCACCCTATCCCCATAACCCAGTACCCCACCCAACACTAAGGGCAATTTTGGACACTAAGGGCAATTTATCATGGCCAATCCACCTAACCTGCACATCTTTTGACTGTGGGAGGAAACCGGAGCACCCGGAGGAAACCCACGCACACACGGGGAGGATGTGCAGACTCCACACAGACGGCGACCCAAGCCTGAATCGAACCTGGGACCCTGGAGCTGTGAAGCGATTGTGCTATCCACAATGCTACCGTGCTTCCACTTGTTGGGGGGATCTGCGGAAGGTGGGGGGACCCCTGCACTGAGTGGCCGGTGGCTCAGCTACCACCCAGGGAGGCAGGCAGGGTCTCTGGATTGGTCTGGCGAGCTAGCCCCTACTACCAGGTGCCCAACGCCAGGCTTTTGAACTGCCCCTCAGCTTTGTCATAATATGCACCCATGCACATCGTGAGGTAAAAGCAGGCAGTGGCAGACACCCAGGTGAGCCAATCAAAATACAGAAAAGAACAGAACACGACCAATCACCAGACAGAACATCTATAAAACACACGAGGCATC
Source organism: Scyliorhinus canicula (assembly GCF_902713615.1). Taxonomy (NCBI): domain Eukaryota; kingdom Metazoa; phylum Chordata; class Chondrichthyes; order Carcharhiniformes; family Scyliorhinidae; genus Scyliorhinus; species Scyliorhinus canicula. Next base: position 17,132,960 of record NC_052170.1, read on the forward strand.
AGCACTCTGCCTCTTTCCACTGGTGAAAACTGTAGTGACAGTCAGGGTGTACAAATCATTCAACACCTTCTACACGTGGATCAGAGCTAGCCTGGTCTCGATAGTTGGAGTTAGTTTACTTAGAGCAGTAGAGAGTCAACCCACAGGCGTCATTACTGAAATTCAATAAATCTTATATTGAACCAATGCCTACGTTTGGTGTGTGCTTTATCGTTTAACTGCATCGTGTTGCAGTCCGTGTTACCCCAGGGTGAATAACATGACATGATACCAGGAGTGGCTACTGCTTCTAAGTAATTTACCTTCGAAAATTGAGGATTACAAATGAGATCAGTCACAATCTCATTGAACGCTCCAATGGCAGTATATATTTCCTTAGATAAGAGGACCAAAACTGGTCCCAATATTTCAGGTGGGGCCTAACTAGCGCCTTGTGTACTTTTAGCAGGACTTCTTTATTTTTCCACTCCATTCCCTTTGAAATAAAGACCAAGATTCCATTTGCCTTCCCGCTGAACTTGCTTGCTAGCCTTTTGTGATTCATGTACAAGGGCCCCGAATCCCTCAGTGCTGCAGCTTTCTGCACCCTATCGCCATTTAACTTGCGCTGACACGGTCAGACCCTCGCTCTTCCCTTGCCTCGTGGACACTCTCCCCTCCCCTCCCCCCTCCCCCCCCCCCCCCCTCTCCCCCCTCTCCCTCATCGCCGCCCAAAATCTCTGCAACATACCACGACGGCGCCACCTCCAGCTCATTTTGCAGGCGTCAGCCCGGCCAGCCGTGTCAATTGAGAGCCCCGAACCTCAAAATGGACGCCCGTCCCAAGGCCGTTGTGAGGAAGGTCCAGCTGCAGGTGCGGGCATCAAAGGCTGCGTGCGATTTGTAAGTCGCGGATTGTAGTTTAATCATTGTTTCTGATTTCAGAGCTGAACCGCTGATTACAGATGAGAGTAAACACTCTGGGCTCAGCACCTGAAGATAATAAAACTGTCCTTCAAAATCAAGCAAACTGTTGTCAGTTAAACAGGCTGTGCAATTTCAAAGCTACGCCTCATTTCTTTCCTGATATTACAAGAATTAACATTTCTTCAATAGTTAAGTGGCTGTCAAACCACTTGAGAAACGCCGAATGAGTGTTGTTGCAGACGAGTCCTAATTGGCTCGATACCTGCTGAAACAAAACTGAAGGAAACTCGGAATCCAGCCGGAACTCATCCTGCAGAATCCATCGTCGTTTAAAGCTTTTGCTCGGGTGGTTACCCTGGGTCGCACTTGGGTTTTTGGATTAGCCTCAGTTTCAGGAGGAGCCCGATGTGATGGCCTGTTTCTGCGCCATCTTCGAAGGTCTTCCCAGGGCCCCTTCGTCTTCACCCTTCCCTGTGTGTTAAATCCCAAGGTCGGGAATATTGGCCAGGTACCATCCTGTGGGATCGATGCCATTCCTCCCTTTTCCCTCGCCAGGCAAGAGTTAGTGATTATTGGTATCTGGTCCCATGAGTGTTCACCAGTTCCTCCTCAGAAATGAGACTGGGCAGTGAGTGCGGCCATGGAACAGAAGTGTCAAGCTATCTCCTTCCATCACCGGAGACCTCGGGGGCTGGATTCTCCGATTCTGGGGCTATGTTGTGGTAGTATGACTAAGGGGTATGACGGTACCTTGGAAGTGAGCTGCTATTGGTGCAGAGGACTCGCTGCCCATTGGCCCGGGTAAGTCATGTGCCTCTCAGCCGATTGGCTGAGAGGTAGGTAGCTCCGCCTACAAGGCGGGATATAAGAACCCGTGCTCCCCGGCAGTCGGCCTTTCTTCTGTACGTCTGCTGCCGGGCACACATCTTGTGCATTAAAGCCTATCGTTTGGATCTCATCTACGTTTCGTGTTCATTGATCATATGTCCCCACGCCGGCGTGGGAACGGTGACGTTTTACACCAGAAAAATGGAGCGAAACGGCCACGGATTCCCCGTTTTGCTGGGGGATATCAGGGCGGCAGCATAGAGCACCCGTGTCTCGCTGCCAGTACGGGCCGGAGAATTGCCGGGTCCATGGCCGCGCATGCGTAAGGTGCAGCCTGCAGCGACTGCGACATGCTTCATGGTGGACGCAGCCCGCGGACCCAGCCCACGCAATAGTGCCCTCCCTTTGGCTGGCTCACGCGCCCCAGACCAACCCCCCACCCACCCCTCCACAGTGCCCCCAGCCCCTAATACAGCCCCCACTGCCCACGGATCGACCCTCCCCCACCTGTGGTGACGCGGCATTGAGCCTGTAGCCGCCACGCCGAGTTCCCGACGGGTGAGGCCATGAGAGACCCACGCCGTCGGGAACTCGGCTGGCCGGGGGCGGAGTATCGGGGGGGGGCGGGCCTCAGGCAAAGTCCTGAGGCCGTCGATACGTGGGGCGGCGTACCTTCCACGTACGCCACTTTGGAGGGGGCGGATCGTCACGAGAGCGCCGCTGCCCCCGATTTGGTCGGAAGCTTGGATCCTCCGGCCCATCGTCGAACACGATTTCAGCGTCGGTGACCGGAGAATCCAGCTCTGCCCAAGTCCGCAGGAATCTACGAAAGGTTGTCAATGTAGCCCAGTCCATCACACAAACCAGCCTCCCATCCATTGACTCTGACCACAATTCCCACTGTCTCGGAAAGGCAGCCAGCATAATTAAGGACCCCACGCACCCTGGACACGTACCAACCGCTCTCAAGAACAGCTTCTTCCCTGCTGCCATCAGACTTTTGAATGGACCTACTTCAGATTAAGTTGATCTTTTGTCCACACCCCAGCTATGACGGCAACATTACATTTTTCAGTCTCTCCTTCCTTCCCTATGTACGGTATGCATTGTCTGTACAGTGTTGGAACCAACAATTCTACGGACACGTGCTTGTCGGATTAGAATAGCGGTTTTAATATACTTACAACAGAGCCAGCCTGTTAGCCGTTGCACTTTCGGTGAACTGGCCGGCTGACCCTGTGGCACTGATCTTTATACAGCAGCTCCCGGGGGGAGGAGTCCTGGGCGGAGCCAAGGGAGAAGCCCAGTACAACTCTCAAGCATTCCCAGAGCTACTCCCCCTGGTGGTCAGGTAGTGCAACTGCACTTACAATATAGACACATGTATATACAGGTTATAATCCGGTGTGAATCACATTCACCACATACAGCATGCAAGAAACAATACTTTGCACTGTATACTGATACATGTGACAATAATAAATCAAATTAAATCAAATCGTAGCCTGGACGTGGACACTTTACAAAAAGACAAGCTACTGGAAGCTTGAGAGAGCAGACATTTCGAAGCATTGAGTAAAACTCCTGTAACCGCTGCGTCATCCCTGCGTATCTCCGAGGCAGTAGAACACAATCAAGGGAACATTGTGTCACTTTCCCAGTAAAACGTAAGTGGAAATGTGAACATCCCGCTCGCCAAAGGTAGAAAACGCCCAATCAAATTCCAGCACAACGCTGCTTTCAGAGTACTTTTCTCTCCCAAGCCAAAGTCAGTCTGTGTGGCAACAGAAGAAGTTACCGGAAAAATACGATTGGATGTATCGTTCCGTTTTTCGGAAACTGCCAAACCGAAACATCGAAGGAATGAAGTGAAAACGTCGGCGGGAGCTCGGCTGGATCCTTGGCCTGAGATGCCGGAGTCTTGGACGAGGATGGAACTGAGATATTGGGCTTGACTTTTGCCCCCAAGGCGAGATTCTCCGTCCATTCACGCCGGCGGGATTTTGGTTTGGTGCCAAGTTCTCCGTCCTCGCGAGCAGAGGGAGCGGGGAAGACTCGCAACCAAGTATCCCGGCCCCAGTATCTGGACCCTGGCATGAATTAATTCCCAGTTCCTGACTGCTTCCCCCCACCCCCCCCCACCATCCCTGCAGCGTTGGCGACAGAGACCTGATGCCGCGTTTCCATAGGGATGGTCAACGATGTGACCATCAATTCACACGACACGTAGTTGGAAGTGAACAGTGGTTTTAATGACCTTACAACGGAGCCTGCCTGCGACACGATGAACTGGCAAGCAGGCTCAGACTGGTTCCGGTTAGTGGGAGGAGCCATGGGCGGAGCCATGGGCGGAGCCAAGGGTGGAGCCCAGTACAAACTCCTCATCTCCCCCTAGGGGCAGAGCCGCGCAACTGCTCGTATACCGAGCTTACACAGACACAGTACATTGTATATAATAACTGTGTGAATTACACGGACTGTCATTCACCACAGTCAATTCGCAGCCAGGGAGCCTGGTTCAATTAAGGATGGCAGACGGGCCTGCCAGGGCTGGCGGGCAGCAATAGAACCAGCAGCCCCGCTGTCAGCGGCCGGTGCAGTAAGGGAGAGAGAGAGACAGAGAGAGATAGGGTCACTTACATGGAGACGCCATCTAAAAATAAGATAAAATGTATTCACCTCCAAAAGGCCACAGCTGGGCAGAACGGCGGCACTGTGGGGGCCGCAGGGCTGCCTCATTGTGCCAGGGTCCCAGGTTCGATCCTGGCCTCGGGCCACTGTCTGTGTGGAGTCTGCACGTTCTCCCAGTGTGTGCGGGGTTTCCTCCGGGTGCTCCGGTCTCCATCCGTAGCTCAATGATGTCCAGGTTGGAATCCCTGCATGGCAGAAGGCGGCCACAGCCCAGAGGTGGCGCCGCATATCAAAAACAAGCCCGCCTGTTTCCACACTGCCCTCATTGGAAATTGCAAACTCTGCCCCGAAACTCTGCCCCTCTCTCCGCGGACTCTGCTCGGACCCACTCAATATTTTCCAGCGTTTTCTTCTGCGGGAGCGGGGGGGAGGCTTGGGGTGGGGGGCGGTTTGTTGACAGGGTCAGTCTGACCTTTCCGAGGATCCGGGGCTAGTTTGCCCAGTCAAGCCATTGGCGGACTCTTGACCTCCAGGTGGTGGGGCTCCCAGGTACCAGCTGCCTTGCCCTTCTGGATGGTCGGGGTCATGGGTTTGAGGAGTTTGTACTGGGCTCCACCCTTGGCCCCGCCCATGGCTCCGCCCATGGCTCCTCCCACTAACCGGAACCAGTCTGAGCCTGCCTGCCAGTTCATCGCGTCGCAGGCAGGCTCCGTTGTAAGATCATTAAAACCACTGTTCCCTTCCAACTACGTGCCGTGTGAATTGACTGCTATTGCCGAAGGAGCCTTGGTGAGTTACTGCAGTGCATCTTGTCGATGGTACACACGGCTGCTACTGTGCGTCGATGGTGGAGGGAGTGAATGTTTGCGGAAGGGCTGCCAATCAAGCCGGGCTGCTGTGTCCCAGCAGGGTGTCGAGCTTCTTGTTGGAGCTGCGCTCACCCAGGCAAGTGGAGAGTGTTCCATCACACTCCTGACTTGTGCCTTGTAGATGGTGGACAGGCTTTGGAGAGTCAGGAGGTGAGTTACTCGCCACAGGATTCCTAGCCTCTGACACGCTCTTGCAGCCACAGTATTTATATGGCTAGTCCAGTTCAGCGCTGAAGGGTAGCACAGTGGTTAGCACTGCTGCCTCACAGCACCGGGGATCCGGGTTCAACTCCTGCCTCGGGTGACTGGCCGTGTGGAGATTGCACATTCTCCCCGTGTCTGTGTGGGTTTCCTCCGGGTGCTCCGGTTTCCTCCCACAGTCCAAAGATGTGCAGGTTAGAATCCTTACAGGGCAGAAGATGGCCATTCAGCCCATCGAGTCGGCACTGACCCTCTGAAAGACCCTGTGAAGGAACCCCTGAACCAAACCTACACATCTTAGGACAGTAAGTGGAAATTTAGCATGGCCAATACACCTAACCTGCACATCTTTGGACTGCGCTGCAGGTTACGGGGATATGGGGATAGGGCCGGGTACTGGGCCGAGAGAGGCTTCTCTTTTTGAGGTTCAGTGCAGACCCGATGGGCCGAATGGCCTCCTTCTGCACTGTAGGGACTTGATGAAGATTCTCCTCAAAGGGGTTTGATCATGGGAGATTCAGCGATTGAATGTCAGGGGGCGATGGTTAGATTCTCTCTTGTTGGCGATAGTCATTGCCTGACACTTGCGTGGCGTGACTGCTGTTGCCACTTGTCAGCCCAAGCCTGGGTATTGTTCCGGCCTTGCTTCATTTGGACACGGACTGCTTCAGTATTGGAGAAGTCATGAATGATGCTGAACAGTTCACATGTATCAGAGAACTTCCCAAATTCTGACCCAATGGTTGAAGAAAGGTCATTGAAGAAGCAGCTGAAGGTAGTTAGGCCTCGGACACAATACTGATGATCTTGCGAAGGTGTGGCCCCCTGGTGATAGACCTCCTGTGCTTTGCGTTGGATGTTTTCCAAACCTGCAAAGCTGACAGGAGCAAGGCGATCACAGCCGGCTGGTAAGCCACACCTTAATCTCGGGGTTGAGCCGCTGAGAGTGGAGGAGGTGGTGCTTGGGTTACGAGTCCCCCCATGGATGACTCGGGTTGTCCACACACATTCGCCCCATTGTCATCTCCTCCACCACATTCCTGAGCCGTGGAAGTCTCCTCCTCTTGTGACTTTTGACATTTTGCTCCCCATTCCACCCGGTGACCTTTGACACCACGTCCGCTGACTCCTTGCCCATCCTGCTGATTTCTACTCTGACTCCAACCTCCCTTAATTTTCCTTTGCTCTCAAGCTCTACACTGTAGCTTAGAAATCTGCCTCCGCGTCCTTTCGTCAATCTCACACGCTTTTTAAAAAGCTGAGCGGCGAATCAGGTTCATTCCACTGTCCATCACAAGTTGGGCTGGATTCTCCGTAGCCCAATGCCTGAAATCGTGATCGGCAAACGGGCGGAGAATGGATTCCCACGCCGAAATCGGGGCCGACGCCGGTCCGCTATGCCCCACCCCGTCCAAAATGGCGTCATCGGGGCGCGGGCCGCGTCCTCGGTGCAGCATCGGCCGGCCCACCCACAATACTCCGCCCCCAATAGGCCGGGTTCCCCACGGCGCAGGACACGTGTGGTCCCAACCGTGCGGGAACCCGGTGTGACGGCCATGTACAGGCCGCAGCCTGCTTAGTTAGAACAGAGTGGCTCTAACCGTAACAAGAGAGGAACGTCAGGTGATTCTGGCAGGCACATTGGGCGCGATTCTCCCCACGGTCGGCGCCATGTTGTACGGTGTGACTGGTGCAGGTCGTCGGCCGTGGGCACGTGCCGCACAGGACCCGGCCATTCTGCGGCCCAATTTGAAAAGTCCGTACGTATTACACTGGCGTCAGCACTTCGTCTCTGAAAGGGAAAATCCCACCCAATGTTTTCCTCCTCTCTCTCTCTTTCTTCCTTTTTCCCTGATTGTATCTCTCTTCCTTGCTAATTAACTCTGTGGTGTAGGATGACCCAGCTTAACAGAGGCGCGCTCTGGAGTGAATTAACTGTGTCCTGAAACTGCTTACCATCAAATAACCGCCCAATAATGATCTCTATCAGTTGCTTAATTAGCCTGCGTGCTTTGAGAGATTACACCACCAGAGCAGCATGCTGCTAAGATCTGACCAAGAGGACATATTAATTGTCTCTCTGAAGAAGATACTTGAAGCCTAATTACACCCCGAGAAAGAATCACGCACTAACCATGGAAAAGGTTTCAGGGGTGTTGGAGGCTAAGCCGTAACTTTTATCTCGCCTTTCGTTTCAGATTGTCGGCATCATCACCTCTCGCCCTGTTAATTCTCCTGCCTATAACATTAATAACCTTTATTAGTGTCACAAGTAGGCTTAGATTAACTCCGCAATGAAGTTACTGTGACAATCCCCGAGTCGCCACATTCCGGCGCCTGTTCGGGTACACAGAGGGAGAATTCTGAATGTCCAATTCACCTAACAGCACGTCTTCGGCGTGGAAGGATCGGGTGGCGGCCTGTGGAGGAGGGGAGCCTCCGATGCAGCCTGGCCGACGTTCGGGGCCCACCGATCGTGGGCCAGCCTCTCTGGCTGGGGGACTCAGTTCCTACGTGCCGGCCCCTGTAGTCCTGCGCCATGTTGCGTCAGGGCGGGCGCGTTGAAGGAAGCCAATGCGCATGTGGGTGTTGGAGCCGGCGCCCATGCAGGGATCCCGCGGCACCCAATTCATGCCGGGAACGGCAGCTGGAGCGGTGTGAACCACACCAGCGCCGTGCTGGCCCCCTGTAGGGGCAAGAATCAGTCCTGGGAGCGGCCCGTTCACGCCGTCGAAAACGCGTCGGCGTTTACGACAGCGTGGACACTCTGCCGCGGGAAGAGAGAATCCCGCCCATTGTCTCTAGTGGCAGATGGACTCATGTTCCTGATTGCTTGACAGTTGACAGAATGATTTACATGAGCGATTATGTCAGCAAACATCGTGACAGAAGGCCGAACCCAACAGTAGCAGGGTTAGAACAGATTAAAAAAACTTGCAGAGCAGAAACACAGGCCTAAGCTAGGAATAACAGGCCTGAGTAAATAGACCTAAACCAGGAATAACAGGCCTGAGTAAATAGACCTAAACCAGGAATAACAGGCCTGATTAATTAGGCCTAAACCAGGAATAACAGGCCTGATTAATTAGGCCTAAACCAGGAATAACAGACCTGATTAATTAGGCCTAAACCAGGAATAACAGGCCTGATTAATTAGGCCTAAACCAGGAATAACAGACCTGATTAATTAGACTTAAACAATGAATAAGAGGCCTGGGTAGTTAGGCCGAAAACAGGAATAACAGGCCTGAGTAATTAGGTTTAAAGCAGGAATAACATGTCTGAGGAAAACATACTTGACCTCATCCTCACCAATCTGCCTGCTGCAGATGCATCTGTCCATGACCGTGCCGGTAGGAGTGACCACCGCACAGTCCATGTGGAGACAAAGTCCCGTCTTCACATTGAGGACACCCTCCATCGTGTTGTGTGGCACTATCACTGTGCTCAATGGAATACACTTCAAACAGATCCAGAAACTCAAGATTGGGCTTCCATGAGGTGCTGTGGGCCATCCGCAGCAGTAGAATTGTATTCAACCACAATCTGAAACCTCATGGCCTGGCATATCCCTCACGCTACCATTACGGCTAAGCCAGGGGATCAACCCTGGATCAATGAAGAGTGCAGGAGAGCATGCCAGGAGCAACATCAGGCAGACCGAAAAATGAGGTGTCAACCTGGTGAAGCTACAACACAGAACTACTTGTGCGCCAAACAGCATAAGCAGCAAGCCGCTGACAGAGCTAAGCGATTCCACAAACAACGCATCAGATCTAAGCTCCACAGTCCTGCCCCACCCAGCCGTGAATGGTGGTGGACAATTAAAGAACTCACTGAGGGGGAGGTTCCGTAAATAACCCCATCCTCTATGATGGAGGAGCCCAGCACAAATGAGCAAAAGACAAGGCTGAGGCATTCGCAACAACCTTCAGCCAGAAGTGCCGAGTGGATGATCCATCTCGGTCTCCTCCGGAGGTCCCCAGCATCACAGATGTCAGTCTTCAGCCAATATGATTCACTGAATGTGATATCAAGAAATGGTTGAAAGCACTGGATACTGTAAAGGCTATGGGCCCTGACAATATCGCGGCAATAGTATTGAAGACTTGTGCTCCAGAACTTGCCGCACCCCTAGCCAAGCTGTTCCAGTACAGCTACGACACTGGACTCTACCCTGGAAAATTACCCAGGTGTGTCCTGTACACAAGAAATAGGCCAAATCCAACCCATCCAATTACTGCCTTATCAGTCTACTCTCCATTATCAGCAAAGCGATGGAAGGAGTCATCAATAGCACTATCAAGCGGCACTTACTCAGCAATAACCTGCTCACGGACACTCAGTTTGGGGTTCCGCGTGGGTCACTCAGCTCCTGACCTCATTACAGCCTTGGTTCAAACATGGACAAAAGAGCTGAATGCCAGAGGTGAGGTGAGAGTGACTGCCCTTGACATCAAGGCAGCATTTGACCGGGTATGACATCAAGGAGCTCCACCTAAACTGGAGTCAACGGGAATCAGGGGGAAAACTCTCTGCTGGTTGGAGTCAATCATCGCAGCTGTATATCACTGCAGGGTAGTGTCCTAGGCCCAACCATCTTCAGCTGCTTCATCAGTGACGTCCCTTCCATCATAAGGTCAGAAATGGGGATGTTTGCGGATGACTGCACAATGTTGAGCACCATTCGCAACTCCTCAGATAATGAAGCAGTCCATGTCCAAATGCAGCAAGACCTGGACAATAACCAAGCTGGGGCTGACAAGTGGCAAGTTACATTCGTTCTACACAAGTGCCAGGCAATGACCATCTCCAACAAGAGAGGATCTTACCATCCCCCCTTGACATCCAATGGCATTACCATAGCTGAATCCTCCATAATCAACATCCGGGGTGTGATCATTGGCCAGAAACTGAACTGGACCCAGCCATATTAATACTGTGGCTACCAGGGCAGGTCAAAGGCTAGGAATCCTATGGTGAATAGCTCACCTCCTGACATCCCAGAACCTGTCCATCATCTACAAAGCACAAGTCAGGAGTGTGATGGAATACTCACCACTTGCCTGGGTGAGCGCAGCTCCAACAACACTCAAGAAGCTCGACACCATCCAGGACAAAGCAGCCCCGCTTGATTGCTCCCCCTCCCACAAACATTCAAACCCTCCATCACCGACACACAGCAGCAGCCGTGTGTACCATCTACAAGATGCACTGCAGGAACTCACCAACGGTCCTTAGGCAGCACCTTCCCAATCCATGACCACTGTCGTCTAGAAGGACAAGAGCAGCAGATCCTGGAAACCCCACCACCTGGAGGTTCCCCTCCAAGTCACTCACCCCCTGACTTGGAAATACATCGGCCGTTCCTTCACTGTCGCTGGGGCAACATCCTGGAGCTCCCTCCCTAACAGCACAGTGGGTGTACCTACACCCCAAGGACTGCAGTGGTTCAAGAAGGCGGCTCATCACCACACCATCTGAAGGGGAACTAGGAGAGGCAATAAATGCCGGCCTAGCCAGCGACGCCCACATCCCGTAAATGAATTATGTTGATTGAGGGATAAATATTGACCAAGACGCCAGTGATAACTCTCCAATTCTTCACTGTAGTAGTGCCACAGTATCTTATATCCACCCAAGAGCAGATAGGGTCTTGCTTAATGCCTCATTCGTGGACTGCCCGCCTATTTCCTGCTAATTCCATACAGTATCTATATTTAATCCCATCCTGGCTGAGGTTATTCATGAAGGCCCCGCCTTCTCAACCTTGCCCCTTGCCCTGAGCTGTGGTGACCCTCAGGTTAAATCACCACCCAGCCGGCTCACCCCTCTCAAAGGGGAAAGCAGCCCGCGGTCACCTGGGACTATGCCGACTTTGTTGTACCTTCATTTTACAGAAGGCGTTGTCCAAATTGCAACCAGGAAGTCCAAGCTGACCCTGTGTTGAGGCGAGGAAGGGGTCAGTGGCTACCCGTCCAATGTTTTGAAACGAATAAGAACTGGCGGCAAAAGAGACATGTCCGAAGTCAAAGAGCGTCGTGAAATTGCAATTCGACGTCTCACGGACGGGATCATTCCCATATCCTTGGCAGGCTGTCACCACAGCGTGGATTTCTGACAGCGTTGGCTGTGTCGCTGCTCTCGCCTGCAAGCCCTCTCTGTGGGCTGCCTCAGTGCGAATACTGTAAGCCTTATGATGCCGAGCTTGTTAAATCTGTGGCGTCTGAATCCCACAGCCCGTTCCTAAGATTCCGCTTTGATCAGGCAAAGGCACCGACCGTGGGAAGCAGCACCCCCAAGCCGTGACTCGCGTGAAGCACCAGCAATAAGGTGCAGGGAGTCTCCAATGGCTGGTCAGGTTTGGGTGGTCCATCCCGGGAACAAAATGCAGAATTGCCCACGTCAGCAATACACGGAACTTTAACTGAAGCAGGGAAAAGGCAGCACAGAGCTGGAAGCTGAAATGAAATGAAAATTGCTTACTGTCGGCTTCAATGAAGTTACCGTGAAAAGCCCCTAGTCGCCACATTCCGGCGCCTGTCCGGGGAGGCTGGTACGGGAATCGAACCGTGCTGCTGGCCTGCTTTAAAAGCCAGCGATTCAGCCCAGTGAGCTAAACCAGCCCCGCTACCTGTGTGAAAGGAATCCTTGGGCCCGATTTTGCTTTTTCAAATGATGGCGAGGCCATCCGTGTTCACCGTGATTGATGCCCAAATCAGACAGCGAGTTCCTCGGGTGAGTTGTGCCCACGGTTAAACATGTAAATCCTGAAGCTGCTGTCTGAGATGTATTGATCCTCTGTCAACAGTTTCAGCTCAGCTTCCCATGCAAATCTATTGAGAAACAGGCGGTCCTGCACTGTGCTGACACGTTGGGCAGGGACAAAACCTGCCCAGACTTTCCATCGCAGTGGAACCCCGCTTTAAATAGTGTGCTAAATCCGGATTGTTGTCAAATCCCCTCTCTGGCACTGAAAGTTAACTTTGACAAGTGCGCAGTCAGATTCTGTCAGCTTTTAATCATTGTTGGCAATTTAGAAAAAATAGAATTACACCCATTTTACCTTTGTCGATTTGCCTTTTCTCTCCCTCTAACCATCCAACTACTTTCTCTCTCTTTATTCCACTTTCCAGACTCTAATCATCCCAGTTGGTGGAGCTACTGGATGGGGAAGATTCCAGAATGGAAAAGAACGTGGGCAGGATTCTCCGTCGGCTGACACAGGAATTGGGAGAGCCGATTGGGGGGGGGGGGGGGGGGGGGGGGGGGGGGGGGGGGGGGGGGGGGGGGGGGGAGAAGCAGTTTTGACGCCAAAATTATGGTGGGCGCTGGTTCTACTCTAAATCGCAATTCTCGACAGTGGTACCAATGCGTCCCAGAACACACGCACAGTAAACTCCTCTGGCATCTCATTAGTGGGCCTGACCCGGTATTCTCTGGGGCCTCCGCGATGCTCCGCCTCCATTGCCGCGAATTCCCGACGTCGTTCGACCGCACTGCGCATGCGCGTTGGCGCACGGAATGTGCTGACGTTGGTCTCATGACGTGTCCGAATTGTGGCTCCGCCCATTTAAAGCGGCAATGTCCGGCAAAATCACGACGGTGTCTATAGTGTGGCAAGCTTGGCCACTACGCAGCCCTTTGCAGATCTGCTCCACTGCCCAGCATCCAGCGATCCCAGCCATGGCACAGAAGCGTCCGTTCAATACAGCAAGGCCATGCCAGACTCCGACCCCGACAGCCCAACAGATCCTGATGCTGAGTGCCTCAAATCCCCATTCCGGGTGGGCATCATTATGAAGCATGTGCTGCCTTTCTCTAAGATAGTAAAGCACCTCACGATCCTCAGCGTGGATCCTGACGACGAGTGGTGTGCTGTCCTCACAGTTAACAAGGCTCGCATCCGGTTCAAACTGGACACCGGCGCATTGGCGAACCTCACCTTGAAATCCGATCTCGACACCATCCGTGTCAGACCAAGCATTCTTCCACCAGTCTGCCAGCTCCTTGAATACAATGGCAATGCCATAGCTGCCAGTAGCTCACGCCAACTCGGAGTTTCCAATAAGTCATTGAAAGCGACACTGCGGTTTGAGATCGTAGGACCTGACAGAGCATCCCTGCTCGGTGCTCGGGCCTGACAGAGCATCCCTACTTGGTGCTCGGGCCTGCAAACCTGGTTCAGCGAGTCCACACCATGTCATCCTCACAGGCGACGGCCTCGCCTGATGAAAACTTCCAGGCTGAAATTGATGACATCATCACGCATTACCACAGAGTGTTCGACGGAATGGGCACGCTCCCATACCGATACAAAATCCTGCTCAAACCAAACGCCACCCCTGTGGTTCACGCACCACGTTGAGTGCCGGCACCGCCTCAAGCAGCAGGTGTATAATAGTTTAGATGTTAAATAAAATCGTGTTGCATCTCATCAAGTGTTGGACGTCTGTCTCTCGCTGCACTGCATCAAGCGCAGTCCACATCGACGCAGCCTGCCCAACACATCAGGGAGTATTAGTATCTTTCTCTCTTTGAGATGATACAATGAATTTCTTTTTTCCCCAGGCATTTCCAGGACTTCCTCATTCGTCTCTCTGTCAGTTTAACATCTTTCCTCAGGGCCCAGGTCTGGAATGGCATCTACAAAACGGATCTGTTAGACCCACTTGAAGAGGCAGGTGGGCCTGAGTTTAACATCACACCTAATGGGCAGGTGGGATTGTCCGCGCGGCCCCGCCCCCTGCCCTGCCCCAGGGCGTGTTTTGTGGAGGTGGCCAACCATTGGCTGGCTGCTGGACCTTCTGCTCCACCGCTGTCAGCGGGCACTCCTGTTCTTCACACCCCCCCCAGACACCAGGGAACCATTGGTTCTCCGTCAATGGGTCTGGAAGATTCTGCTGGCGGGGACATGTAGAAAGTCCCGCCCAGCAGATAGAGCACTGCCCCTAACGTGTAGAGGCTTCAACCCACCGCCTCCCAATGTCGAAGCGTCGCACTGGCAACACAGCCAAGGTGGCAACGGAATGAAAAACCTTCCACATTTTCTCTGGGCAACAAGGAGTCAAAAATAACTTGGCGCAGCCCACGCACCGAGAGAAATTTTGAAGAAAGAACTATTGACGACTCAATGAACATTTTGTGGACGGGTTTGTCCTGAATGTAGACGTCTGATCAGTAAGCATTCAACAGATGCTTTCAATTACCATGCAAGTGGAGATAATGATATAACCAGCCCATTACTTCAATCAATGCAGTAAAGAACAAACTGATGGCACAATAATGGTGTGTTAAAGACTTTCAGTTACTCACAGTGCAATATGGTGAGTGATGAGGATACAAAGTGATTAACATTGATGCAGTTGTGGCTTAAGGGTTAGTTGTGATCGCCATGCTCCTATAGACTTTGGAGGTTTGGAAAACATACAGAAGGCAACAGAAAGCACGGGAGGTCTACCACTAGGGGGCACCTTCGCAAGATCCTCCAGGTAGTGTCCAAGGCCCAACCATCTTCAACTGCTTCATCAATGACCTTTTTCCAGCATTGGGTCAGAATTTGGGATGTTCGCTGATTCTTGTGAAATGTTCAGCACCATTCACGACTCCTCAAATACTGAAGCAGTCCGTGTCCAAATGCAGCAAGGCCGGAACAAGATCCAGGCTTGGGCTGGCAAGTGGCAATGACAGTCACACCACACCAGTGCCAGGCGATGACCATCTCCAAGAGGAGAGAATCTAACCATCGCCCCTTGACGTTGAATCGCTGCATCTCCCATGATCAAGCTCCTTGAGGTTATGTTTGAGCAGAATCTCCATCGAATCCCTTCAGTGCAGATGGCCAATCAGCCCACCGAGTCTGCCCCAACCCTCGGAAAGAGCACCCTACCTCGGCCCACTCTTCCGCCCTATCCCCGTAACCCGCACATCGTTGGACTGTGGGAGGAAACCAGAGCACCTGGAAAAAAACCCACGCGGACACGGGGAGAGAACGTGCAGGCTCCGCACAGACAGTCACCCGAGGCCGAAATGGAACCCGGGTCCCTGGCACTGTGAGGCAGCAGTGCTAACCACTGTGCCGCTGTGCCATGAAGGAGGCAGCAGGCTTGCCCATTCACCAGGAATTAAAGGCAAACGCCCTGAGCGCTGCTGTGAGCATGCCCACGGGAAAATGAATGGGGGTGGGAGAACATTAAAAGGTCCGTTTCACCAATTTATTTGGGAGTCTGCCTTTTTTTGTCGTGGAAATACCAGGAATGAACACTCAAACAGACTTACAGACATATGAATAAGAAGCAGATGTAGGCCACTCGGCCCCTCGAGCCCTGCTCCGCCAATCAATGAGATTGTGGATGATTTGATTGTAACCTCAACCCAGCATTTCTGCCGACCCCCCCGATAACCTTTCACCCTCTTGCCAATCAATCCAGGCTAGATCTGCCTTAAAAGTCTTCAAGAATTCTGCTTCCACTGCCTCTGAGGAAGAGGGGACACACAACACAGGTCCAGAACGAGGGGGTCACAGTCTAAGAATGAGGGGGAAGCCATTCGGGATTGAGGTGAGGAAGAACTTCTTCCCTCAGAGAGTTGCGAACTTGTGGCATTCCCGACCACAGAAAGCTGTTGGGACCAGTTTGTTGGATATAGTCAAGAGGGAGCTGGACGTGGGCCTTGCGGCTATAGGGATTAAAATTTAAAATTAAAATCGCTTATTGTCACGAGTAGGCTTCAATGAAGTTACTGTGAAAAGCCCCTAGTCGCCACATTCCGGCGCCTGTTCGGGGAGGCCGGTACGGGATCAAGGGGTGTGGAGAGAAAGTGGGAGTGGGACACTGAATTTGCACGATCAGCCGTGATCATATTGAATGATGGAGCAGACTCGAAGGGCCGAGTGGCCTACTCCTGCACCTCTTTTCTATGCTTCTACGTTTCTCTGATCCTTTGAGAGAAACATGGTTAGAAAAGAAGTTTGATTAAGTGATTTGGTTGGAGGTGGTAGGTCGTACGATGCTACCTCACAGGCAACAACGTTGATATTTCTCTGGGAGATTTCTCCTCGTAGCTGACATGGAGGCATCTTTCCTGACATTGATGTGTTCACTTCAGGAGTAGTAATGATATGATGAATCTTGTGGTGGTTGTCAGCTCTGGTGTCCCAGAATAGTCTGTCTCAGGGCTGTGATCTCTGGCTCCCGGTTCAGGTTTTGTTTGAACGGGTGCGGGTCAATACAAGGGGGTGCACGGGATTACTTTCTTTTGGTGACAAGACAGTCCTTTTCCCCTTCTGGAACGGTTTCTATTAACCGTCAGACCCACAGCAGTCCAGAGCTCCTGCTGTTCAAGGCCGCCAAGATGGTAGCCAGTGAGGATAACAGGTAAATAACCACACTTTAGAAAAAGGTGGTCAAACGCACCGCTTTGGAAACAAGGTGACGTGTCACGGTAAGAGACCATAAACAGAAACTCCTAATAAAAATGGGCCACAGACGCTGCGAGACTCAGAGAAGGATATAATATGGTGCACGCTGAGGCCATTCAGCCCAAAGTGCTTGTACTAGCTCAGGTGCCAACTGTGGCTCAGCTGACGGTTCTCCCAGTGCTGAGTGAAAAAGGTCAAGAGGGCCAAGTCTCACTTCAGGCCTTAACTTGCTGCTGCCCTCATAAGGGCCCACGCTGCCAGGCATAACAGCGACTGCACTTGGAAAGCATTGTCAGTGAAGTATTTTCGGATGTAGTGAAAGGCGCAGGAGAAATGAAAATGAAATGAAAATCGCTTATTGTCACGAGTAGGCTTCAAATGAAGTTACTGTGAAAAGCCCCTAGTCGCCACATTCCGGCGCCTGTCCGGGGAGGCTGGTACGGGAATCGAACCGTGCTGCTGGCCTGCCTTGGCCTGCTTTCAAAGCCAGCGATTTAGCCCTGTGCTAAACAGCCTCTAGCAACCGAGTCGGGTTTTGCTGAGGGAGCTGAAAGATTGGCGACGGGGTGCTCGTGAGGCTTGCATTTGCATAGTTGTTTCCACAGGGCCAAGCAGGGCTGGTCCTCAGACCTAGCCGTCTATCTCCTTCGCCGGTCAGATTAAAGAATCAATGACGAACGGTGCCTAGCTTGAGTTAGGAACCATCAGTTAGAACAGTGGGCTGGATTCTCCATTTTGAGGACTAAGTCCCCATGCTGTTGTGAAAACTGAGGTATTTTACGACAGGAAAACCGGCGTCAATAAGCCACAGATTCACCATCTTGCAGGGGGCTAGCAGGCAGCTGTCATAGAGTTTGCAGCTCTAGCTGCCAATACGCACCCCCCCTCCCCCCCCCCACACTTCCGGGTCAGAGGTTGTCCATGCGAATGGTGGCAGCCTCCAGCGGCCGCACCGTGCTCCATGGCGGACTCAGCCCGCGGACCTGGACCGGCGAAATTGTGTCCCGCACCGGTCGCTCGCGTGCCCCGGATCACCCACACACATAGCTCCCAGTCCTGAATGAAACCCCTCCTGCCCTCCGATCGGCCCTCCCCCGACTATGGCGGCCCTGGACTGAGTCCGCAGCTGCCACGCGAGGATCCCGGACGGTGGGACCATGAGAGGGCCCACGCCGTTGGGAATTCGGCCGGTCGGCAATGGAACATTGCAGGGCGAGCCTCAGTACGCCGATATTCGGGGGGGGGGGGGGGGGCAGAGAATTGAAGAACCGGGGCCGCCCCTGATTTTGTGCGCCAAAATGGATATTCTCCGTCTCTTCGCCGAACATGATTTCGGTGTTGGGGTGCAGAGTATCCAGCCCAGTGAATCCAAAGACAAGCCAGATATTGTCAGGAAAAACAGGACCATTTTAAGGGATTAATATTGTCAAATAGCAGAAATACGTATATTTTAAGTGGATTTCATGTTGTGTTTCTGTTTAAGGAAGGGTAAACCAATAGTTAGATTCATGCTGGACAAAGCTATTTGTAAGTCCGGGGATTTGACCAGTTCAAATTATGCTTTTATCGTGCTTAGAGAGGGTTATGGCAAGTAAACAAGCTTGCAGAAGCATAAAATCATTTCTGAGCAACCGGGGGCAATTTAACAATCAAAAGGCTTTTTGAGTTTAGTTTTAGCTGGATATATAGCAGTTGGAATGAGGTAGCAAGAGAGAAAGCAGCTCGCAGTTCTGCTCGAAACAGTTGGTTTTAGATGGCTAAAGAGGGAGCATCTATCTCAGCTTTTCTGGAAGAGAAGTCATACGTTGGAGGAATTGTTAAGAAAACAAGTACAGAGATCTAAAGAGAAGCTAGTTAAGGAAACTAGAGATATGAAGAGAAGTTTTCAAGAAGTTTGAAGTTAAAGGTACGAGAACAGAGAAAGTTCAGTCAAGACAGAGAGGGATGAGAAGAAGGTTGAGAAGCCAGAAACTTAACTGAAGTGATTTTCAAGTTTGTGCGATTTTTACTTCAGCCTGCGTAGCGTGTGTTGAAATAAGTGTGCAAATTGATGGCTGGATCTCAGAGTTGGTGTAAATGAATTTCAGACAAAGGAAACCTGAAAGGAGAGGTGGAAAACCCGGTACTGGATTACTTGTTTAAAACGTGGAGTAGCATCTTTATTTGAAAGGGTAGGTGGAAAACCTGGAATGGATTCTTAATGTGAACAGCTGATGGAAAGTATTATTTGTAAGAAGATTTTAAAGTGTCACATTTTGGGAGTGGTATATGGAAATCCTCTTGTGATAATCATCTGGGGGAATTGTGAGAGAGATCAATGGAAGATCGGTTGAGTGGCATTGACTATTTGGTTTCAGAGTTGGGTGTTACCTTTGAAACCTACACATTTGTGAAGCACAAGGAGGAGTTTGATGTGTTGGGCTGGCTGGATCGATGTGGACTGCGTTTGATGCAGTGTAGCGAGAGACAGACCTCCAATACTTGATGAGATGCAACACATTTTTATTTAACATCTAAACTATTATACATGCTTTAACTGTGGGTTGACACTATGTTGACTTGACTGGAGACCTAGTACTAGCCTGACCAGACTTACTAGCTACCACATGGTGTTTGTACTGGCTAGCTCACGAACTCTGACTGTCTCAGAGGCTTGGTCCCGAGAGAACGGGAAAACTGGTGCCCTCTGGCTTTATAGTGGTCGTGTCCTGTCTGGTGATTGGCCGCTTTGTTCTGTGTGCTTATTGGTCATCCTGTGTGTCAATCACTGCCTGTCTGCAATCCGTTATATAAATAGATGTATATTATAACATCGCCCCCTTTTCTTTTCATATTGTTTGTGTCCAGATAATAAATATTAAGGTGCGTGTGCGTTTGGATGTGTATATGTGCGTGACTATATACAGAATGTGTTAAAATGAACTTATATACATAGGAAGGTGTCACTAGTGCAGATATGGGGCAGATGAAATGGTAAAAACAATATTTACAGAGGCCAAAACGATGAGATAACAAAATTGTGCAAACGTTCAGTCTATAAGTTTAGTCCTTGTGGCGGGCGACGAATTCTGGTTGACTGCCTCAAGGGTTGATCAGGGGCCGCCAATGCGGTGGTCGCAGAGGTCGGAAGGATTGCTGTTAGATCGGTAGCCTCGTGGTAGGGTACCTCCGGAGGAAGCAGTGTGTGAGGTGGGACATCACGGTTGGGTGGCGGGCGTAGAACTCTGCGCAGCACCCGTCTGCCGCGTCGTAGGAAGGAGCCATCAGCCATGTGGACGAGGAACAATCTCGGGGCCACTTGCTTGACCACCACAGCTGTGGCTGACCAGCCGCCGTCAGGCAACTCTACACAAACACGATCAGTTGGGACCAGCTCAGGGAGATCTGTGGCATGAGCGGCGTATGCTGATTTCTGTTGGGCCCGAGACTGCTGCATATTTTGTATGACCTTGTGGTTGTCAAGGTCTGGAACATGGATGGCTGGAACCGTGGTTTGCAGAGTGCGATTCATGAGCATCTGCGCTGGAGACAACCCAGTGGACAGCAGGGTAGCTCTGTATGCCAGCAGCGCCAGGTTGAAGTCGGAGCCTGAGTCTGCAGCCTTGCATAGTAATCTCTTGACGATATGGACCCCTTTATTGGCTTTCCCGTTTGACTGCGGGTAGTGGGGGCTGGAGGTGACGTGTCGAAATATATAGCCGGGCAAAATCGGACCACTCCTGGCTGTAAAAACAGGGGCCGTTCTCACTCATGACCGTGAGCGGTATCCCATGTCTGGCAAATGTTTCTTTACATGGTTTAATCACCGCCGCCGATGTGAGGTCGGACAGTCTCACCACTTCGGGGTAATTGGAAAAGTAGTCGACCAGGAGGACATAGTCACGCCCCTTGGCGTGGAACAGGTCAACACTGACTTTGGACCATGGGGAGGTCACTATCTCATGTTGCTGCAAAGTTTCTTCAGGTTGAGCTGGCTGAAATTTCTGACATGTAGGGCAGTTGAGGACCGTGTTGGCAATGTCCTGGCTGATGCCCGGTCAGTAGACTGCCTCCCGAGCTCTGCGTCGACGTTTCTCGACCCCCAGGTGACCCTCATGGAGTTGGCCGAGCACCATAGCTCGCATGCTCTGCGGAATCACGATTCTATCAAGCTTCACGAGGATGCTGTCCACCACCGTCAGGTCGTCCTTGACGTTGTAAAACTGGGGATAATGTCACTTCTGCCAGCCATTCATGAGGTGCTGCATCACACACTGTAGCAGAGGATCCTTGGCCGTTTCCTCACGGATTTGAATGACCCTCTCATCAGAGGCCGGAAAGTTGGAGGCACAGAGTTGTACCTGCGCGTCGATTTCCGTTTGTTCACAGGGTATGGTGATAGACCTGGAAAGGGCATCTGCAACAATGAGTTCTTTGCCTGGCGTGTAGACAAGTTCAAAGTCTTAGCGGCGTAGCTTGAGAAGGATTTGTTGTAACCGAGGCGTCATGTCATTTAAATCCTTCTGGATGATGTGGACTAATGGCCTTTGGTCCGGCTCAACCGTGAATTTTGGGAGGCCATACACATAGCCGCGGAACTTGTCGATTCCCGTTAGGAAGCCCAGGCATTCTTTCTCAATCTGAGCGTACCGTTGCTCAGTGGGCGTCAAGGCTCTGGAGGCATACGCAACTGGAGCCCAGGAGGAGG
The DNA here is from genome assembly GCF_902713615.1 of Scyliorhinus canicula. Lineage (NCBI taxonomy): Eukaryota > Metazoa > Chordata > Chondrichthyes > Carcharhiniformes > Scyliorhinidae > Scyliorhinus > Scyliorhinus canicula. Next base: position 17,154,501 of record NC_052170.1, read on the forward strand.
AGTCATCCCGTTGGAGGAGCACCACCCCAATACCGGCGTGGCTCGCGTCAGTGCATATTTTGGTCTACTTGACAGGGTCGAAGAACGCCAGAACCGGGGCTGTGGTGAGTTTTGCCCTCGGCTCACGCCATTCTTTCTCAAGAGCGGGCAGCCACTGGAATTCCGTCGATTTTCTGACGAGACGGCGGAGGGCTGTGGTGTGGGACGCCATGTTGGGAAGTTGACCATCCCTAGAAAGCGGAGGACCGCCTTCTTGTTCTCTGGGGTCTTCATGGCGTTGATCGCCGAAACTTTGTCAGCATCTCGCTTGCTGCGGGATGTGGTTGCCAAGGAATTTGATTTCTGATTGACCAAACGAGCACTTGGCCCTGTTGAGTTGGAGACCATGCTCGTAGATTCTGTGGAATACCTGCTTGAGGCGATCGATGTGTTCTTGAGGAGTTGTGGACCATATTATGACATCATCAACATACACTCACACCCCCTCGATATCCTCCATCATCTGTTCCATGATGCGGTGAAATACCTCTGAGGCAGAGATGATGCCAAAATCATCCGGTTGTAGCAGTAGAGACCGAACGGGGTATTGAATGTGGACAGCTTGCAACTAGATGCATCCAGCTGTATTTTCCAGAACCCCTTGGAGGCGTCCAGCTTCGTAAAGAATTTGGCATGAGCCATCTTGCTGGACAACTCTTCTCGTTTTGGTATCGGGTAATGTTCCCTCATGATGTTGTGGTTTAGATCCTTGGGGTCGATGCAGATTCGAAGCTCCCCTGATGGTGTCTTGACACAGACCATGGAGCTGACCCAGTCCGTGGGATCTGTGACCTTTGATATGATGCTCTGGTCCTGGAGGTCCTGTAATTGCTGCTTCAGGCGGTCCTTGAGGGGTGCCGGCACTCGACGTGGTGCGTGAACCACAGGTGCGTTTGGTTTGAACAGGATTTTGTATCGGTATGGAAGTGTGCCCATTCCGTCGAACACTCTGTGGTACTGCGTGATGATGTCATCAATTTGAGCCTGGAAGTTTTCATCAGGTGAGGCCGTCGCCTGTGAGGATGACATGGTGTTGACTCAATGAACCAGGTTTGCAGGCCCGAGCACCAAGTAGGGATGCTCTGTCAGGTCCTACAATCTCAAATCGCAGTGTCGCTTTTAATGACTTATTGGAAACTCCGAGTTGGTGTGAGCCACTGGCAGCTATGGCATTGCCATTGTATTCAAGGAGCTGGCAGGCCGGTGGAAGAATACTTGGTCTGACACGGATGGTGTCGAGATCGGATTTCAAGGTGAGGTTCGCCAATGCGCCGGTGTCCAGTTTGAACCGGATGCGAGCCTTGGTAACTGTGAGGACAGCACACCACTCGTCGTCGGGATCCACGCTGAGGATCGGGAGGTGCTTTACTATCTTGGTGAGAGGCAGCACATGCTTCGTAATGATGCCCACCCGGAATGGGGATTTGAGGCACTCAGCATCAGGGTCTGTTGGGCTGTACGGGGTCGGAGTCTGGCATGGCCTTGCTGTATTGAACGGATGCTTCTGTGCCATGGCTGGGATCGCTGGATGCTGGGCAGTGGAGCAGATCTGCGAAGGGCTGCATAGTGGCCAAGCTTGCCACACTGTAGACACCGTCGTGATTTTGCCGGACATTGCCGCTTTAAATTGGCGGAGCCACAATTCGGACACGTCATGACGCCAACATCAGTGCGTTCCGTCTACCAACGCGCATGCGCAGTGCGGTTGAACGACGTACGCACCTGCGCAGGTTGGTTGTCGGTCTCGCCGTCCCCTCGGTCGTGGTGCACATGCGCAGGAGCCCGGCAAAAGCGCGCAAAATGGCCACTCTCGTCGCTACTTAGGCCCTGCATTTGTGCGATGGCCTGCACCCGTTCTGCCTCGTGGGAGGCTAGCTTTGCCGTTTCTGCCGCCCTGATGTGGGAGTACCGATTGTTAGCATGTTCGTGGAGAACGCACGTTTCGATGGCGATGGTGAGGGTGAGCTGCTTGACTTTCAGGAGCTGCTGGCGAAGGGAATCGGAGTGGAGCCCGAAAACGATCTGATCCCAGATCATGGAATCAGCTGTCGAGTCATAGCTACATGACTGCGCGGAGATGGGTCGAAAGGATTTAAAAGGTTCATCCTTACCCTGAAGCCTCTGCTGGAAAACGTACCGTTCAAAGCTCTCTTTCACCTCAATGTCGCAGTGGCTGTCGAACTTCAGCAGGACTGTTTTAAATTTCGTCTTGTCTTCGCCTTCAGTGAATGTAAGGGAGTTGTAGATGTGGATGGCGTGGTCCCCGGCTGTGGAGAGGAATACTGAGATCTTCCTGGCGCCCGATGCGGCTTCGAGGTCGGTGGCTTCGAGATAGAGTTGGAACTCTTGTTTGAAATCCAATTTGCACCGAGGTTGCCGGCGATGCGGAGCTGCGGAGGGCGGACGTTTTCCATGTCACCGGATGGCTGTTTGCTGGTCCACGCTGATTCCCTCAAGGTAGGTCCGTCAATTTTCAGCATCCAGACCTGGTACCATGATGTGTTAGGCAGGCTGGGTCGATGTGGACTGCACTTGATGCAGTGTAGCCAGAGACAGACCTCCAGCACTTGATAAGATGCAACATGATTTTATTTTACATCTAACTATTATACATGTTAGGCAGCACGGTAGCATGGTGGTTAGCATAAATGCTTCACAGCTCCAGGGTCCCAGGTTCGACTCCCAGCTGGGTCACTGTCTTTGCGGAGTCTGCACGTCCTCCCCGTGTGTGCGTGGGTTTCCTCCGGGCGCTCCGGTTTCCTCCCACAGTCCAAAGATGTGCGGGTTAGGTGGATTGGCCATGCTAAATTGCCCGTAGTGTCCTAAAAAGTAAGGTTGGGGGGGGGGGTTGTCGGGTTACGGGTATAGGGTGGATACGTGGGTTTGAGTAGGGTGATCATTGCTCGGCACAACATCGAGGGCCGAAGGGCCTGTTCTGTGCTGTACTGTTCTATGTTCTATGTTTAACTGTGTGTTGACACTATGCTGACTTGACTGGAGACCTAGTACTAGCCTGACCAGACTTGCACCGGTTATGCTCACGAACTCTGACTGTCTCAGAGGCTGGATCCCGAGGAGCGGGAAAACTGGTGCCCCCTGGCTTTATAGTGGCCGTGTCCTGTCTGGTGATTGGCTGCTGTGTTCTGTGTGCTTACTGGCCATCCTGTGTGTGTGCACTGCATTTTATACATAGATGTATATTATGACATAGCCATCCCATTATTAAGCAGCTCAGCCCCAGGGCATCACTGCAGGAGTCCCTCAGGATAGTGTCCTCGGCCCAACCGTCTTCAATTGCTTCATCAATGGCCTTCATTCCATCCCAGTGGCCCGGTGGTTAGCACTGCTGCCTCACCGCGCCAGGGACCTGGGTTCGAATCCGGCCTCTGGTGACTGTCTGTGTGGCGTTTGCACGTTCTCCCCATGTCTGCGTGGGTTTCCTCCAACAGTCCAAAGATGTGGAGGCCAGGTGGATTGGCCATGATAAACTGTGCGTCAATGGCCAAAGATGTGCAGGTCCGGTGGGGTAACAAAGTTATGGGCATAGGACAGGGGAGTGGGGGCTCACCAGGGTGCTCTTTTGGAGGGTCGGTGCGGACTCGATGGACCGAATTGCCTCCTTCTGCACTGTAGGGATTCTGTGGAGATTATCCACAACTACCCCGGTGAATGGCTTGGGCCTGAATTGACAGCAATGTTGACGTACTCACACCCACATGGGATTGCAGCAACTCAAGAAAGCCGCTCACCACTAACCTGCACCGTAACAAGTCAGCGATCCGGGGATACCCTCTTCCCACAGGTTTTCAGGCAGCTGTCTATCGTGACCCCACTATTCCCATTTTCACCCCCACTCGACCCACCTTCAATTTACTTTTCTATCCCATTGCCACCTCTATGTGCCTTGCAGCCATCACCTCTTTGCTGATTGATTTTCTCCGGCCTTGCCCCGTCCCAGACCTTCCCTTCTCTTCTCCCTGAAGCGCTCCACACGTAAAGCGAGGGGCAAGTGAATTGAGGTACAATGCCATCGCTCACAACACCGACAGTGAGAGCCGTACATTCCGCCTGCATCCAAAGTATAAACATTTCTTTTCTTTCTACCTGAAGTTGACGGCCGTTCTATTAATAGATAAACGATTCAGCATTTCCACTAGTTGATTGTAATATATCCAACGTATATTAAACGCATTTAATTGTATTCGTGGGGCTCACGGTTAGCGAACAGGCCCCGATTTCTTTTTTTTTTAAATTTAGATTACCCAATTATTTTTTCCAATTAAGGGTCAATTTAGCGTGGCCAATCCACCTCACCTGCACATTTTTGGGTTGTGGGGGCGAAACCCACGCAGACACGGGGAGAATGTGCAAACTCCACACGGACAGTGACCCAGAGCCGGGATCGAACCTGGGACCTCAGCGCCGTGAGGCAGTTAGAACATAGAACATAGAACAGTACAGCACAGAACAGGCCCTTCGGCCCTCAATGTTGTGCCGAGCAATGATCACCCTACCCAAACCCACGTATCCACCCTATACCCGTAACCCAACAACCCCCCCTTAACCTTACTTTTAAGGACACTACGGGCAATTTATCATGGCCAATCTACCTAACCCGCACATCTTTGGACTGTGGGAGGAAACCGGAGCACCCGGAGGAAACCCACGCACACAGGGGGAGGACGTGCAGACTCCACACAGACAGTGACCCAGCCGGGAATCGAACCTGGGACCCTGGAGCTGTGAAGCATTTATGCTAACCACCATGCTACCCTGCTAGTTGTGCTAACCACTAGGCCACCGTGCTGCCCTAGGCCCCGATTTAAATCCTGCGGCCTGCTGAGATGAAGACCGGCCAGGCTTGCCCATCGCTGCTCTGCACAGCCAGAAGCTTGTCTCGCCCGCCGACCATTCCCAGTGCTTCAGATTGACGGGCCACCTCCGCAGTCTGTCAGTTCAGAGAGCGATCCGGGATCGCCGTTTCTGTTGTGAGCCAGCTCTCAGACCATTATTTGCATTCCTGATTATTAGAGAGTGCGAGGAGATCTCTCTCTTGCTTTGCATTGATCGGCCATTATTCACAGCGTAGGAACGCTTTCAGGGATTCGGGAGAGGTCCCTGAGCAATTATGCGGAGAGACACGGCTTAGTGGCAACCACAGACTTGTGTCAGGTCATTACAGGGAAATGTATCTTATTCCTTCTAACAAATGTGTCTTTAATTGAGAGAAATTGCTGTTCCTCGCCAACGGTCCCCGGAGGACGTTTAAAATCGGCTCCCGGCCTGGGAAGCCAGTTAAGAAGTTGCTAACTCCAGGACAAAGAGCTTTATTACGCTAACACACAACCGTCCGCGTCAAGTAATGATCGTCAGTCGCTTCAAACCAAATGGAGACAGATTGCGCGGTCGGGCGAGTGTCCAGCCGGCTTGCCGCGGTTAATCAGCTCGAGGCTGGGATGGGGTTTTATTGTTAAAGGGCAACACAGCCCAGAGGTAGGACTGCGATGCCGACCTGATCTTTGGCAGCCTCTGGCCGTTCAGCCATCAGAAGATGGCGGACCCGCGGAACGCAGTTGCAATGCTGCGCAACTCTGTATTCCCCCCCCCCCCCCGACGAGAGACGACGGTTAAACGGACGGATCGCTTCAGAACCCACGCGGATTGGGTGGGCGGAACGGCTCGATGCCGTGCATAATACGGAACCGGTGGATCGGCGACTCGTGCCGCGATCGCCCGCGGTCCGCCAACCATCTGCCGCCTCAGTTGCCAGCCAACCACTCGCAAGTCCAATGGCAAATGGAACACAAAGAGAAAGTGCTGGCGCAGCACGGCAGCACAGTGGCTTCGCAGCTCCAGGGCCGCAGGTTCGATTCCCGGCTTGGGTCACAGTCTGTGCGGAGTCTGCACGTTCTCCCCGTGGGTTTCCTCCGGGTGCTCCGGTTTCCTCCCAGAGTCCAAAGAGGTTAGGTGGATTGACCACGCCAAGATGTCCTTGGTGTCCAAAAAAAAAAGGTTGGGTGGGGTTACTGGGATAAAGGCGTGGGCTGGGGTAGGGTGCTCTTTCCAAGGGCCGATGCAGACTCGATGGGCCGAATGGCCTCCTTCTGCACTGTAAATTCTCTGATTCATTGAAAAGCTCAGCTGGTCTGGCAGCATCTGGGGAGAGAGGAACAGAGTTAGCGTCTCAAGTCCATTATGACTCCTCATGGGTGTAAAGAATAGCCGATGGCTGAGAGATTGAGGGATTGCTGCTCTATTCTGCTCGCATCTCAACATCGGCAGAATAAGGCAAAAAATTAAAAAGCAATGTAAACATCCTGTTGCCAGCTTTTAAATGTTATTTAATCTTTGTTGTTGTGGAGGAAAGGGGGAATTAAAGCAGTCTGATGCAGAATTTAATTATTATTTTTTTATTCGGTTTAAACACGGAGGCACTGGGAAATAAAACTTTTTCTGTTTCAAACAACCATTACTATACCTCAGAACAGATCCAGAATAAAACTTCCCGTATATAGTCCCAAAAAAGTATCCAGCTGTAAGGAACGGCAGTATCCAGAGGGGAGGAGTGTCATGTGATCCAGTCTCCGTGTCACTTTGGCCTGTGAGCACAGCACTCACACACAGCTCTGTCGCTGAAGCTTTGAATCTTCCTGTCCATGTATAACTGTCCTAAATTGTCTAGTCATAGGAATTGGACCCTGCAACATGTTTATGCAATCCCTTATAAAAGCATGACAACTCCCAGGACAGGTACAGCATGGGGTTAGATGCAGAGTAAAGCTCCCTCTACTCTGTCCCCATCAAACACTCCCAGGACAGGTACAGCACAGGGTTAGATACAGAGTAAAGCTCCCTCTACACTGTCCCCATCAAACACTCCCAGGACAGGTACAGCACAGGGTTAGATACAGAGTAAAGCTCCCTCTACACTGTCCCCATCAAACACTCCCAGGACAGGTACAGCACGGGGTTAGATACAGAGTAAAGCTCCCTCTACACTGTCCCCATCAAACACTCCCAGGACAGGTACAGCACGGGGTTAGATACAGAGTAGAGCTCCCTCTACACTGTCCCCATCAAACACTCCCAGGACAGGTACAGTACGGGGTTAGATACAGAGTAGAGCTCCCTCTACTCTGTCCCCATCAAACACTCCCAGGACAGGTACAGCACGGGGTTAGATACAGAGTAAAGCTCCCTCTACACTGTCCCCATCAAACACTCCCAGGACAGGTACAGCACAGGGTTAGATACAGAGTAGAGCTCCCTCTACACTGTCCCAGGGCACTGTAGGGATTCTATGGCGGGTACTGCACAGTTTGGAGACAGAGTGAAGTTCCTTCCACACTGAGCAAGTACTTTCTTTCTATTCTGAATATTAAACGGGCCCTTGGGTCAAACTGATGTTTGTAGGTGATGTCACTTTTTCTAATGTTGGTCTTTCCAATGGTTCAAACCTGTCAGACTGAGGAAAGCTACAAATGTGGCAACAATATTTGAACTGAGGGCGTTTAGATAAGTTGGCCCACTGCCTGTCACAGATGGTTTCCTGGGCCGCCGCTGAACCAGGCAAGAGTCAAACAGGCAGAGCTCGCCTTGGCACACGGACTGATGAGACCACCTATGGTTAGATATCATTTACACTGTCATTCCTCAGGACACTGTCCATCAACGTTTGGCATTATTTTTCAGTTCACTCTTGTGCGTCATTGACAAGGCTGGCACTTGACGGCGCTGCCCTAATGGCCCATGAGAGGGCGGTGTTGGGCCTTCACCTTGAGTGGATGCACTTGTGCAGTGGAGATACACTCAGGGTGCCGTGAACCCGGGAATTTGAGGACCTTGTCCCAACACAAATGAGGAACTTTCCAAGTGCGCCTTTGAGAGGGGAAACAGCTGCCAGTCGAGATCCGTCGCTGGTTACGGGAAGTCAATCCTCCAGCAGAAGTCCCTGTTCTTCTTTAAGTCAAGGAATCTTTGATGTGCTACCTGACCTGGGCTGGATGGGCCTATCGCAGCCATGGGCCGGGATTCTCCGAGCCCGCGCTGACTCGGAGAATCGGAGCTGACGGCGAGACGACCCGTGACACTGGCCCGACGCTGGCACGCGATTCTCCGGCGACCGGAGCATCGGCGGCAGTTGCGCGCGGGCGGGTTCGACGCGGCGCCGGTCAGGGGTTGTTGAAAGAGGCCACCGGGACATTTCTCCGCGGTCGACCGGCCGAGTTCCCACCGGCGTGGTTCACATATGGTTCCACCCGGCGGGAGCTCGGCGTTGCGGTTGCGATGGCCGTCCTGGTTGGGGGGGGGGGGGGATCTGTCTCTGGGTGGGGGGGCTCCACGACGGCCAGGCCCGCAATCGGGGGCCACCGATCGATGGGCGCGCGCGATCTTGTGGAGGCCTATTATTCCAGGGACAATGAAGGAACGCCGATGTCTGTGCAAGCCAGGATGGTGTGTACCCCGTGTCATTTGGGAGTGCCTTTAAGAAATGGATGTTTAAGCAATGTACCTTTAAGAAATGCAGTGATGTCAGAGTGTGGGTGGAGGTGGGCTTCAGCACGGCCATTTTGAAGTTTCAGTTTCAGTTTGAGAGAGAGCAGCTGAAAAGTGCCTGGCTGGTTTGCTGTGAGCTGCTTGAAAGGAGAAAGCCGGTTTGAGGAGAAAGCTGGGAGTGTCTGTGTGTTTTGCAAAGAGCTGCAGGAAGAAAACACAGAGCTGGTCTGTGGATGTCTAGAAGTCCAAAGACCATAAATATATTGAATGTAACCTCATGTCTGCTTTTGAAGGTGACGTCTTTTGGACGTGTAAAGGAACAGTTTGCAGGATTGGGTAGTGCTGTATTATTTTCGGGGTTATCTTTGAAGTAAGGGGTGTTAAGAGATCCAATGTTTATTTAAAAGGTTAAGTTGAGTTCATGGAATAAACATTGTTTTATTTTAAAAACCACGTGTCCATAATTGTAATACACCTGGGGAACAAGCCGTGTGCTTCAAAAGCAACAATACATTAAAGGTGAGAGGTGGGGGTCTGACATCACCTCTCCCATAACACCCAAGAGCAAAAGCTGTTGTCAGAAGAACTCCATTAAATGCATGACTAATAGAGTAATTTTGGGGTGCCTGGTGGGACCTAGGTATGATTCAGGTTTGCGCTAACAAGTGGCAAGTAACATTTACACCACGCAAGTGCCAGGCAACATCCACCTCCAACAAGGGAGGATCTAACCATCGTCCCTCAACATTCAATGGCATTACCATCGCTGAATCCTCCATTATCTAGATCCTGGAGGTTACTGTTGACCAGGAACCGAACTGGACTGGGCACATTAGTACTGTAGCTACAAGAGCAGGTCAGAGGCTGGGAGTTCTGTGGCCAGTAACTCCCCCCCCCCCCCCTCATATCCCCTCCAACATCTACAAGGCACAAGTCAGGAGTGTGAGGGAATACTCTCCACTTGCCTGGATGAGTGCAGCTCCAACAACACTCAAGAAGCTCGACACCATCCAGGACAAAGCAGCCCCGCTTGATTGGCACCCCAGCCACTGATGTGTTAGGCAGGTTGGTTTGATGTTGACTGCAACTGGATGCAGGGAAGCTAGAAACAAACGTCTAACACCGGAGATGATCCAACGCGGTTTTATTTAAACAACGAACGGCTGTACATGTTCAGCTGTGGGTTGACACTCTACTAATCCTACTGACGACCTCTTACTGGCTTGACCAGACTTACTAGCTACCGCATGGCAGTAGTGCTCACTAGCTTGTGCACTCTGACTGTCTCAGTGTCTGGATCCCGAAAAGAGCGGGAGTCTTAATGCCCCGTGGGCTTTATAGTGGCGGTGTCCTGTCTGGTGATTGGTTGTTCTGTGTTGTGTGTTCATTGGTCATCCGGTGTGTCAATCACTGCCTGTCTGCATCTCATTATATACATGAGTGGATATTATGACATCCACCACCTTCACCATTCACTCCCTCCACCACCGACTCACAGTGGCAGCCGCATGTACCGTCTACAAGACATGCTCACCTTCGAAAACACCTTCCAAACCCACCACCGGGAAGGACACTGGGCAGCGGACGCATGAGAACACCACCGGCTCCGAGTTGACCTGACCTGGGACTATACCCGCTGTTCTTTCACTGTCGTTGTGTCACAATACTGGAATGCCATCCCGAACATCACGCTGGATGCACCTACACCACGTGGACTGCAGTGGTTCAAGAAGGCAGCCCAACGTCACCCTCTCAAGAGCAATTGGGGAATAAATGCTGGTCTGGCCAGCGATGCGCACAGCCCATCCCGCACGGTGGCACAGCGGTTAGCACTGCTCCCTCCCAGCACTAGGGGGTCCTGGTTCGTTTCCATCCTTGGACATTCAGTCCCGTGTCTGCGTGGGTTTCCTCAAGTTTCCTCCCTCAGTGCTCAAGTTTCCTCCCTCAGTCCAAAGACGTGCAGGTTAGGTGGATTAGCCATGCTAAATTGCCCCTTAGTGTCCAGGGGTGCGCAGGTTAGGCGGGGCTCCTGGGAAAGTGTGACGGAGCGAGCCTGGATGGGGTGCTCGTCCGGAGGGCCGGTGCAGACGTGACGGGCTGAATGGCCTCCTTCTGCACCGTGGGGACTCTATGATTCCACGTCGAGTATTCCGTCACGACCAGTCAAAATGGTGGACGTGGATCAGGAACAGCTCGAGTAAAATCCACAATTGAAATTTTAGCAGCACAGCAGGTGTTCCGATTGCTGAAGAAGACTTTTCTACTTTGCTAATTAACTCTATTTAAGGTAAAGAGGTGAGCATTACAGCTAATAGACTCCCCGCCAGGAGACATTGCATCCAGCTATATCAACAAAACCAAAATAACCTCAGCCACTACAATTAAGAGCTGTTTCCGAGCTCCTTTCGAAGGAATAAGGAATATATTGTGCCTTCCACCAAGATGCTCCAAATCACTTTGCAGTAAATGGTACACTTCAAAGCAATTTTGCGTGCTCCTGCGGCTCAAATCAGGCAGTTCCAAGAGTTGTACTTCAGAATTTGGCTTGGCGCGCAGTACTATGTGAAATCAGCACAAACTTGAGTCTGCACAGGCAACGATTGTTGATCTGTTCCCGTCAGATCTTCATATATTAACGGGGCGGGGGTGGGGTGGGGGAGGTGTGCTGGTTATGTCACTGGGCTAGTAATCCTGGGGTCCATGCTAGTGCCCTGAAGACGCGGGTTGAAACCCCACCTTGCCAGCTGGTGCAAGTTAATCCAGTTGATCAATCCGCGATTGAAAACTAACCTCGGCAACGGTAACCGTGGCAAGGGTCGCTGATGGTCACGGAAACCCATCCGGTTCGCTGGCCTCCTTCAGGGACGGAGATCTTCCATCTGGGTCTGGCCCGCGTGTGACTCCAGACCCTGGGATGCAAAAGGCACTACGTAAATGCAAATTCTGTTTTTCTCGCTCTGCCTCGCCAACGGATGTGCAGACGTTTTCTGCGCGCCCCTGGATGTTAAATTAGAAGTCGGTGGAGATTGCAACGCTTACAAAGTGCAGGACGCTCCAACGCTTGTTACGTTGGTTCCTCCCCGAGGCTGGGATCCGCTTGGAGTTTTTGGATAGGTGCCCAGATCAGTTCAAGGGTCGGTGGGCAGCAGATGGCAGTCAGCCAGTTTTGGGAGAGTCAAGCGCCAGGGGAGGAAACTCCAGGAAGCCAATATGCGGCTGTTAGCTCTAAGGCGCCGGAAAGCCCAGGAAGTCATACACACCTGGATATAGCCCCGAGCCAGTGGTTCAGAGAGACACATGGGCAGTACCAGCTCAGTCAAACCAGCTGCCTCGCAAAGAGCTGAACTAAGGCCAGTAAATAGCGGCTGACGTGCAGCCTTGGAATCCAGGGGGAAGGAATCTCGGAATGTGAGTTGAGACTCCGTGAGATGCTCCATCATTAAGGCCGTCCAACTAGGACCATCTTCTGGAGAGAATTCCGAGGAAAGGTCTTTGAAGCTGGGAAAAGAGACAGAGGGCGGAATCGTCCGACCTCGTCGATGGTGGGTGAAAATGTTTGGGTGAAGGAAGGAGAGAATGCAGATTCTCCTTTCGCCGTGGATGACACTTGTCTTTCCTTTCCTCTCCTGGAGCTTCTGACTGGCCGTTGATGGGAGACAGGGGGCTGGATTCTCCAATAATGGGGCTATGTCACCACGCCAGCGTTGGGCAGCACGGTAGCATTGTGAATAGCAAAATTGCTTCACTGCTCCAGGGTCCCAGGTTCGATTCCGGCTTGGGTCACTGTCTGTGTGGAGTCTGCATGTCCTCCCCCTGTGTGCGTGGGTTTCCTCCGGGTGCTCCGGTTTCCTCCCACAGTCCAAAGATGTGCGGGTTAGGTGGATTGGCCATGATAAATTGCCCGTAGTGTCCTACAAAAAGTAAGGTTAAGGGGGGGTTGTTGGGTTACGGGTATAGGGTGGATACGTGGGTTTGAGTAGGGTGATCATGGCTCGGCACAACATTGAGGGCCGAAGGGCCTGTTCTGTGCTGTACTGTTCTATGTTCTATGTTCTATGTCAACACCTCCACCCTATCCCCATAACCCAGTAACCCCACCCAACACTAAGGGCAATTTTGGACACTAAGGGCAATTTATCATGTCCAATCCACCTAACCTGCACATCTTTGGGCTGTGGGAGGAAACCGGAGCACCCGGAGGAAACCAGAGCCGGTGCAGACTCGATGGGCCGAATGGCCTCCTTCTGCACTGTAAATTCTATGATAATTCTATGAAAACACTGGTGTTTTACTCTGGACTTTCCTTAAGAAAGTTCAGAGTGATTCTCCAATTCTCCAACAGGGGGCTGGCAGGGCCCCGGAGGGCTTCTCACAGCTCTGGCTGCGGATATGGGGCCCTACAATTCCGGTAGGGAGTCCGCGCTTGCGCACGGCGGCGGCCTGCGGCGGCTGCCTCGTGTGACATGGCGGACAGACCTCGGACCATGATGAACGAAGTAGGTTCCCCCCCCCCCCTCCCCCCGACATTGCGCGCGCCCGCAGATCGGTGCCGCCCGATTGCTTGCCTGGCCGTCTGTGATTCCGCCCCCCCTCCCCGCGATCTTAGGGTCCCGACGGGTGATAGGTGGTTAGAACCACCCCATCGGGAACTCAGCCAGCTGCACTCGGAGAATCGCGGTGTCGGGGGGGACTCTGACAATGACCCACTACCCGTGTTGCGTAAACCGTGCGCACGGTTCACGGCGATTCTTCGGGGACTGGAGAATCGCATCAGCGGCGCCGGCCACGATTCCTGTGCGAACGCCCATTCTCCGCCCCTGCGCCGCACGCGATTTTGGCAAGGAGGCCCGGAGAATCCCGCCCAGAGTCTAAAGCCCAACTCCAGCGCCCATTGTTTGTGCTTGAGCTTTGACATCAAAGGGGTCATGGGTGCGAGACGTTACGCCACGACAATCTGCTTCGGAGCAGGGGATCCGAAGCTCCCTGAGACAATCTCAAGGACACTGTGCTTCATTCCAGGCAAGCATGATGTTGGGCAAAGGACAGTGGCTCACTGAGTGCGATCAGGCTGCTCAACGTGACGGGCCTGTTCCTGCCCTTAGGAAACAAACATTTTCCGATAGGGAGCACAGGCCAGTGATCAGAACCAATCATTGATTTTTCCACTCACTAACTAAGATGCGTTCACTTCGAACCCCCTTCCCAGCACCATCTCAATTAAGTTCAATGTGGAGCAGTGGTAGTGAGGGGGACCTGGTTTATTTTGCTGCTCGTTGATTTAACCATTCAATTCTAGTCATGGTTAAGAATATCCAGCATGTTGGAAATCAGCATGTCAAATGGTGATGATACTGGATGATAATATTGCAGTTAGAAGGTTTCTACCATTAGTCAATAGAAGGCGCTCTTCGTCCTCAATAAGTTCGCAATGTTTTTTTCCCTGTGCTGTTTTGTTCTTCGATCTTCAGGGTTTTGGCCAATGTTGGTATCATGACCATTACAGGCTTAGAGGGCCGATGGGCCTGTTCCTGTGCTGTACTGTTCTTTGTTCTATAATAGAGTTTGAGTTTCTTCACCTCTTCCAAAAGCTTACATGAGTTTGGAAGGAGGATAACTGGGGGCAGGGGGTGTGAGGTGAGGGATGGGGAGTGGAAGGAAGTGTCTGGTCCTGATACTCTGCCTTTGTGCATTCCTTCCCTTTATTTGTATATGGTCTGATGTGTTTCGGTGGCTTCCGTCAATAGAGTTACTCCATAGCAACAGAATGTAAATTAGATCAGCCTAATTTTATACACAATACATTTGGGCGAGATGGTGGTGAAGTGGTAACATCACTGGGCCAGTAATCCAAAGGTCTGGGCTAATGGCATGAGGACAAGGGTTCAAATCCCACCATGCATTTCATTAAATTCAGTTAACCAAACGTGGAATCTGAAGCCAGTTTCAGTCATGGGGACAATGAAAGCTTCATTCATTTCATAGAATTTACAGTACAGAAGGAGGCCATTCGGCCCATCGAGTCTGCACCGGCTCCTGGAAAGAGCACCCTGCCCAAGGTTAACACCTCCATCCTATCCCCATAACCCAGTAACCCCACCCAACACTAAGGGCAATTTTGGACATTAAGGGCAATTTATCACGGCCAATCCACCTAACCTGCACATCTTTGGACTGTGAGAGTAAACCGGAGCACTGGAGGAAACCCACGCAGACACGGGGAGTATGTGCAGACTCCACACAGACAGTGACCCAAGCCGGAATCGAACCTGGGACCCTGGAGCTGTGAAGCGATTGTGCTATCCACAATGCTACCGTGCTGCCGGTTTCATTATCTGGTGTAAAAACCCATCTGGTTCACTGATGTCGCTTCGGGAAGGAAATCTGTCGTCCTTACCCGGTCTGGCCTACACGTGACTCCAGACCCACAGAAAATGTGGCTGACTGTTCACCGCCCTCTGAAAGGGCAGAGTTAGACACTCAGTTCAAGGGCAATTAGGAATGGGCAGTAAGCACGGTGGCACAGTGGCTAGCACTGCTGCCTTACGCCGCCAAAGGACCCGGGTTCGGATCCCGGCCACGGGTCACTGTTGGTGGGGAGTTTCCACATTCTCCCCATGACTGCGTGGGCCTCGCCCCACACTATCCAAAAGGTGTGCATTGGCCATGCTAAATTGCCCCTTAATTGGAAAAAATTACTTTTTAAAAAAAGAACGGGTAATAAATGCTGGTCTTGCCATGAATGAATAAAATTAAAAACAAAGTGTGAATCTCACTACATTCCTCTCTCCCACCCCTCGAATGTTATTTTATTTCAGCAGCGAGGAGGCCATTTATTTTCAGTCGTATTTATTCATTGATCAGCTGATTTCCTCTTGGTTCGGTGCCAGCTGTGGTTCAATGGGGAGCACTGTCACCCCTCAATATTCTGGGGGGGGGGGGGGGTGGTTTTTTTTGTGGGGGTTCAATTCAGGCGCCAACCCTTGAGCACAAAACTCCAGGCTGATACCTCAGCGCATTACGGAGGCAGCATGGCGTTGTCGGACGGGATATTGAGCTGGGTCCGTTGAGTTGACGTAGACGGTCGCCCGGCGGCGTTTCGAAGAAGGGGTTGGAGCCTGTGCCCACAGGCCCCTCAACCAGTATCGGCAAAAAGAATTATTGTCTGGTCGACATCATGTTGCTAACTGTGGGATCTTGCTGTGCAGAAATGTAGCGGCCACTTTTCCCCACTCCACGACGTCATAACGGTGGGGTGAATTTTACAGGCCCTCCCCCCTCTCGCCGTGTGTGTTTTTGGCATGGTGGGTGGGTGGGTGGGGGGGGGGGGGGGGGCACATGCACGATATGGCAGGTGGTCAGCCCACTGCCCTCCCACCCACTCCTGAGTCCAGACCCCCCCAGCACGGTAGCACAGTGGTTAGCACAAATGCTTCATAGCTCCAGGGTTCCAGGTTCGGATCCCGGCTTGGGTCACTGTCTGTGTGGAGTCTGCACGTTCTCTCTCGTGTGTGCGTGGGTTTCCTCCGGGCGCTCCGGTTTCCTCCCACAGTCCAAAGATGTGCAGGTTAGATGGATTGGCCATGATAAATTGCCTTTAGGGTCCAAAATTGCCCTTAGTGTTGGGTGGAGTTACTGGGTTATGAGGATAAGGTGGAGGTGTGGGCTTGGGTAGGGTGCTCTTTCCAAGAGTCGGTGCAGACTCGATGGGCCGAATGGCCTCCTTCTGCACTGTAAATTCTATGAAATCTATGAAATGTGCCTGACTCTTAACTGCCTCTCTGAAAATGGCCAATCCAGGTCAAGGGCAATCATAGAATCCCTACTGTGCAGAAGGAAGCCACTCGGCCCATCATGTCTGCACTGGCCCTTCAGAAGAGCACACTAAACTTTGGACTCTAAGGGGCAATTTAGCACAGCCAATCCGCCGAACCTGCACGTCTTTGGACTGTGGGAGGAAACCGGAGCCCCCGGAGGAAACCCACGCTGGCACGGGGGAGAGAAGGTGCAGACTCCGCACAGACAGTGACCCGAGGTCGGAATTGAACCCGTGTCCCTGGGAGCCATGAGGCAGCAGCGCTAAGCACTGTGCCACCGTGCCGCAATGAGGGATGAACAATAACTGCCGCCCTTCTCAGCGACGCTCACGTCCCGCGAAGGAATTTCTTTCTGAATGAGCCACGTTGGTGGACGGAGTGAATGTCTGCTGATCGATGGGGGGCGGGGGGGGGGGGGGGGGGGGGGGGCTCGGATCAAACAGACGACCTTCTGAATATTCTCAGGCGCTGCACGTTAGCTGAAGCTCGCGTTGTACGGATTATTTGTCATTTGGGGCTGGCCCAACAACCAGGCATCGACACTCAATATTCCAAGCCATTCAGCAGATCTACAAGAAAACAGATAAAATATATATATAACTCACAATCGAGGTGAAATTGAGAGACAGCCTTCCGGGCTTAATTAAGAAAAGACCGTGCTTTGATGCACAGCTCCTTTTACTCTAAGAGCTGTACTGTAGTGGAGATGAAGCTTATAGTTAAACTATGAATGTTGTAATTGAAAGGGCTCCCATTCCCAGAGTACACATTACCATATTAAACTTCAGAAATAGCCACTATCTCCCTTTGATAGACTGTAATGCTCGATGTTATTTCGAATGCATTGAATTATGTGAGCCTTCTCCTCCGCTGCATAAACCTAGTGAGCTGTGCAGACCTCGAGTGGAGTCTAACCCTTTGAATTAGTTTTGACATTATTTTTAGATGGGAATTAATAGGAGCTTATTAAGGCCAAAGCTGGGAGAGTTGCCAAATCCCTTCGCAAGTGGAGAGTTCTTCGTTCAGGCTGGATCGCACGCTTCGCTGCGTCTCTGCCGTCATGCATGTGTGCTTCGGTGTTCAGAGAAACGAGGCCTAGTCGGGAAGGCCTTGCACTGAGCCTCGGGGGACCATGTGGCTCCGGCGACAGCTCCCGACTCACGTAGAGTTACGGATTGAGGCTCCACCCACTTGCCCTCGGCTGCTGTAGCTGGGGCAGAGCAGAAGAAATAAAGACCCAGTTGCCTGTCCCAGTAGGGTGTGGCTCGGGCCTCAGCCATGCTGGCTTCGGGATTGGTCGTGGCTCAGGGATAGCCCCCTCCCCTCCACGCCGGACGATTTTGGGGTCCGTGTGCCGGACGTACCAAAGACTTGTGAGCACCAGCGTTCGGGTTGACCCTCCAGAGTAGCACCAATGGATCGCAGCACTCTCCATGGCACCATGGTGTGGGGTGAGGGGCAGGACTATCCGAAAGCCAACACCGGCGGGCATAGCCGCGGGATGGGACGGGGAAATCTGGAGGCCCCGACAAAAAAACCCAGCCAAGGTGTTAAACTGAGAACCCCGAATATTTATCCCCCGAGCTTTATATTTACAATCCATTGAACGCAATCTCAGGGATGGATTCTTCGGCCGCGCCCACCACGAGGTCGCCACGGACGGGACGCGGACCTTGTAAAGGGCCATTGACCTCGGGCAGTAGAAATAGTCAGCGTTTGAGATCTGTTCCCCAGATCGAATCCAGGGATGAAAGGGTTAACGTGTGAGGAGAGATTGAAAAGTGTGGGGTCATACTCGCTGGAGTTTAGAAGGATGAGAGGGGATTTGATCGAGGTCTATAAAATACGAGAAGGGGGGGGTCAAGTAAACGCAGAGCAAATGATCCCCCTTGTGAGGCAATCTAGAACGAGAGGTCGTAGATATAGATTGAGAGGTGCTAGATTCAGAACTGAGTTGAGGAGGAACTATTTCTCGCAGAGGGTGGTGAATTTGCGGAACTTGCTGCCCCGTAGTGCGGTGGAATCTGAATCATTAAATGTTTTCAGGAGGGAGATAGATATATTTAAGAAAACGGGTAAAGGGATATGGCAACAGGCTTTCAGACCAGGAAGTGATCAGCCATGGTCTGATTGAATGGCGGAGCAGGCTCGAGGGGCTGAATGGCCGATGTCTGCTCCTAATGTTCCTGTGTTGTGCGTGGTGTGCTGACGATATTGTGACACGGAGTGACCAGGTGCCTCAGTCCTTACTGTTTCCCCCTTCCTTTCACCATCAGACATAAGTTTACAAATAAATAGATCGCACCCGTGACAGTTTTATTCAACTTGCGACCTGTGAATGGCCCCAAATGGAGCACCAAGCGCTAAGCCATTGCTTTGTTCCCAGCTCATCTCATCTCAGCTCAGCTCATCGACCGGCCGGAACACTCATCGCATTCAATGTGTAAACAGGACTTGATTTCAAAAGATTTTCTTTTTTTGAAGTAAAATATCGACAGTCGCAAGCTTCCAGCTTCGGGCTCCCTTTCTCTGGAATCACACCCACAGGCTTAACTAACCACCCACAGCACACAGAACGGTCAGCAGACACACACAATCAAACCCCGCACAATTCAACACAGCCTCTCGTAAAACTAAAGGGCTGAATTTGAAGTTGAACCTCAGAAAACAACAAACATACAGATATGGGCGCGATTCTCCGCAAATGCGGAGAGTCGTAAAGGCTGCCGTGAAACTGGCCGTGTTTCACGGCAGCCTCCGCGCCCCCCCCCGGGACCCGATTCTCCACCCCCGGGCGGGGCTAGCTGCGCGGCACCGCGAAGCACGGCATCGCGGGCTTAGCGACTGTCGCTAAGCCCACGCGCCAAGTGTCACGGCGGCTGACGCGCACGATGACGTCAGCCGCGCATGCGCGGATTGGACGGCTCCAACCCGCGCATGCACGGATGACGTCATCACGCATATGCGTCAAACACGCGCATGCACGGGCCGCGGACTGATCCTGCGGGGCGCGGATATCGGACCCGCTGCCCTAGATCGGTGGGCACCGATCGCGGGCCCATGCCACCCTTGGCACGGCCGTGGTGCGGCCGTGCCAATCGGTGCCATGGTTGTCCGGAACGGCACTTTGCGGCCGTTTTCACGAACGGTGAGAGCAGGTGTGTTTGCGTTCGTGAAAACGGCCGTAAAGGCCTGGGACCTCGGCCCATCGGCCGGGGAGAATCGCTGCTCGCCGTAAAAAACAGCGAGCAGCGATTCGTATCGTGGGGCGGCTGTGGTGGGGGGGAGAATAGCGGGAGGTCGGGAAAAATGTCGGGAAGGCCCTCCCGCTATTCTCCAACCCGTCGTGGGCAGCGGAGAATCGCGCCCATGATGTCTATATGTGCGTATATGAAATGAAATGAAAATGAAAATCGCTTATTGTCACGAGTAGGCTTCAATGAAGTTACTGTGAAAAGCCCCTAGTCGCCACATTCCGGCGCCTGTCTGGGGAGGCTGGTACGGGAATCGAACCGTGCTGCTGGCCTGCTTGGTCTGCTTTAAAAGCCAGTGATTTAGCCCAGTGAGCTAAACCAGCCCCTATACACATATATATATAATATACAGGGAGAGAGAGAAAGAGACATATCTTAGAGATCAGTGTGTTCTTTTTCTCAAAGTATGGAACCAGTCTTTGAACTATGAAGGTTGCTGATGATGGCATTGAGATCCACAAATTTGAGGATGTGGTTCCACATGAGCGTTTGAATGAGGAGAATAATCAACATCATAGTCCCTCATCGAAAAAGGAAATGTGCCCTCATAATCACTCTCCTTGAAATATCCTGTCAAGCGTCTCAAGGGCCTTGACAGGGCGGATGTTACACATAGAACATACAGTGCAGAAGGAGCCATTCAGCCCATCGAGTCTGCACCGACCCACTTAAGCCCTCACTTCCCTTCCGCCCTATCCCCATAACCCAATAATCCCTCCTAATCTTTTTTGGTCACTAAGGGCAACTTATCATGGCCAATCCACCTAACCTGCACGTCTTTGGACTGTGGGAGGAAACCGGAGCACCCGGAGGAAACCCACACACACACGGGGAGGACGTGCAGACTCCGCACAGACAGTGACCCAGCGGGGAATCGAACCTGGGACCCTGGAGCTGTGAAGCAACAGTGCTAATCACTTGTGCTACCGTGCTGCTTCGATGTTGAAAAGGGTGTTTCCTCCCGTGGGAGAATCTAGAACTAGGGGGTCACTTTTTTAAAAATAAGGGGTGGCCCATTGATAGAAACACAGAAAATAGGAGCAGGGAGGAAGCCATTCAGCCCCTCGAGCCCACTCCGCTATTCATTGTGAACATGGCTGATCATCCAACTCAATAGCCTGATCCTGCCTTTCCCTCATATCTGTGGACCCCCTTTGCCCCAAGTATCAAGTGTCTTGAAAATAGACAACTTTTCGGCCCTCACTACTTCCTGTGGTAACGAATTCCACAAGCCGACCATTCTCTGGGTGATGAAATTTCTCCTCACCTCTGATTGAAACACCATATCCTCAGACTGTGGCCCCTGGTTCTGGACTCCTGCACGATCGGGAACATCCTTCTTGCAACTACCCTGTCCAGTCCTGTTAGAAGTTTATAGGTTTCTATGAGATACCCCCCCCGCTCCCGCCACCTCATTCTTCTGAACTCCAGGGAATAGAATCCTAACTCTCCTCATCCGTCAGTCCCGCCATCCCAGGAATCAGCCTGGTAAACCTTCGCTGCCCTCCCTCCGGAGCAAGAACATCCTTCCTCAGATAAGGAGATCAAAATTGCACACAATATTCCCAAGCGTAGCCTCACCAAGGATTGGATTGGATTTGTTTATTGTCACGTGTACCGAGGTACAGTGGAAAGAATTTTTCTGCGAGCAGCTCAACAGATCATTAAGTCCACGGGAAGAAAAGGGAACAAAAGAAAATACATAATAGGGCAACATAAGTTACACAATGTAACTACATAAGCATTGGCATCGGTTGAAGCAGACAGGGTGTAGTGTTAATGAGGTCAGTCAATAAGAGGGTCATTTAGGAGTCTGGTAACAGCGGGGAAGAAGCTGTTTTTGAGTTTGTTTGTGCGTGTTCTCAGACTTCTGTATCTCCTGCCCGATGGACGAATGCCATGTATAATTGCAACAAGACATCCCTGCTCCTGTACTCGAATCCTCTCGCTATGAAGGCCAACATACAATTTGCCTCCTTTACCGCCTGCATGCTTACATTCAGTGACTGGTGTACGAGGACACCCAGGTCTCGTTGCATCTTTCCCTCTCCTAATTTATGACCATTCAGATAATAATCTGCCTTCTCACGACCAAAGATAAGCTCACATTTATCCAGATTACACTGCATCCGCCATTCACTTGCCCATTCACTCAGCCGACAATGGAGCTGGAGTGAAATGTTTCCCCTCAGAGAGTCGTTGGAACTCACTCCCTCAAAACATGTGGAGGCAGAATCCTTGAATTTCTTTAAGACCGAGACGAACAGGTTCTTGTTGAGCAAACGTGGGATGCGATAGGTTATTGGAGATAGGGGGATGCACATTCGAGGTTATTACCAGATCAGACACAATGAAATGAAAATCACTTATTGTCACAAGTAGGCTTCAAATGAAGTTACAGTGAAAAGCCCCTAGTCGCCACATTCCGGCGCCTGTCCGGGGAGGCTGGAACAAGAATCGAACCGTGCTGCTGGCCTGCTTGGTAAGCCAGCGATTTAGCTCAGTGAGCTAAACCAGCCCCAATGTTATTAATTGGTGGAGCGGGCTCGAGCGACTGAATGTTGTTTGCTTGTTCATAGAACATAGAACATAGAACATAGAACAGTACAGCACAGAACAGGCCCTTCGGCCCTCGATGTTGTGCCGAGCAATGATCACCCTACTCAAACCCACGTAACCACCCTATACCTGTAACCCAATAATCCCCCCTTAACCTTACTTTATTAGGACACTACGGGCAATTTAGCATGGCCAATCCACCTAACCTGCACATCTTTGGACTGTGGGAGGAAACCGGAGCACCCGGAGGAAACCCACGCACACACGGGGAGGACGTGCAGACTCCGCACAGACAGTGACCCAGCCGGGAATCGAACCTGGGACCCTGGAGCTGTGAAGCATTTATGCTAACCACCATGCTACCATGCTGCCCATGTTCTGCTTTATGTTGTTAACCAGCAGATAGAGGTGGTACAAAAATAAATTACTGCAGATGTTGAAAATCTGAAATAAAGATGTTGGGATAAACATTGGAACAGAGCATCCGTTTGCTCCGATTTGGTCCTGATGGAGATAGCGGGAATTTGAGGTTGCTATTTGGCTGCTGGACGGGAGGCCTACTTCAAATCGTGGTCCCTTACAAGTGTCTGCTTGTCAAAGTACGCTTCTGCCCCTCTTCTGCTTCCCGATTTCCTCTGTTTTCCACTGGATAGCGGCGATGGCTCCCTAAGGCTGGCCAGCGTCACCTGCCAGCTTCGACCGTTCACACCTTCGGCCGCTGCCTTTCTGGCCAAAGATCAGATTGGGTGGAGCGATCTGAGCGAAGTCGGATTATTCCTCCGACCGGCTGGAACTCGGACTGCCATTGATATCCCCTCATCATTGGTCGACGCTGCCATTCGCCTGGGGACCGCATCGCGACGTTAGATGGTGGTGAACTCTGCCGCTTGCTGGGAACTCTGTGAACTGGCTGGAAACAAACTGTGATCCGTTATCTGCGGATAAAGGGGGGTAAGGACATGGAGGGGAGTCAGGTCATGGAAGGAGGGCGGTTCGAGGGTTCGGGTTAGTGGATGAGGGGTGGGGGGGGGGGAAAGTTGTTGTTCAGGTCGGGCGGCAGGGTGGCTGGGTCGTGCTTCAGGTTCTGATCATTAGGGGTGGATGGGAGGACGTGGGATAGGCAGTGGGGAATAGTGAGGGAATACCGTGCGGGGTGCTGCACTTAGTTGAGGTGGTGTGTGGGGGGAGTCACCTGGGGGTTCAGGAGTGTGGGGTGGGTGTACCATGCAGGTCTCGATCTGGCTGTTGGATGGTTTGCAGCCCAGCTCAATGGCCCCGGGCAATTTAGCCCCTTTGGGCAACTGTCGGACAAACCTTTACGAGGGAACTTCCTCGGGTAATTCCCTAGTGCATCATTGGCGGTACTCCCTGATGCACTATCAATTACGACGAGACAAGAGTAGAGAGTAATCGAGGCTTTATTACACAGAGATGTGTAGCCTCCTGCAGCTGCTGCCGAAATGGCTGCAGCTCGGTGACCACACACATTTATACTCCGCCTACTGGGCAGAGCCAGCAGGCAGGGATCTACCCCCGTACCTGTAGCACAGGAGCCTTACTGTAATACGCCTCATATGCGATATATATACAACAGTGGGGACTATCACACTCCCCAATACCGATGCAGAAGAGCCAGGGAGTTATGGGGATGAATTCTCCATTCTGGAGACTAAGTGTTGACGTCGTCGTGGAAACGGTGGAGTTTCACGATGGGGTGATGTGGTCCACAGCTGCAGCCACTCCCATGAGGTTCGCACGGATGTATCGGGAACCACAACATGCAGTTAGAACATAGAACATAGAACAGTACAGCACAGAACAGGCCATTCGGCCCTCGATGTTGTGCCGAGCAATGATCACCCTACTCAAACCCACGTATCCACCCGATACCCGTAACCCAACAACCCCCCCTTAACCTTACTTTTTTAGGACACTACGGGCAATTTAGCCTGGCCAATCCACCTAACCCGCACATCTTTGGACTGTGGGAGGAAACCGGAGCACCCGGAGGAAACCCACGCACACAGGGGGAGGACGTGCAGACTCCGCACAGACAGTGACCCAGCCGGGAATCGAACCTGGGACCCTGGAGCTGTGAAGCATTTATGCTAACCACCATGCTACCGTGCTGCCCCAACGGACCGGCGGCTGATTAGCCGGTTCCGTGACTGATACGACGCCACGGCTGAACATAAACATTCTCCCCCTCCCACTCACAAGCGTGGCAGCCAACATGGCCGCAAGGGGAGCGCTTCCGGGAGGCCGAACTGGAGACCCTCCTTGACGCCGTGGAGGGGAGGAGGCTGATACTATACCCCGGGATGATGGACAGCAGCCGCCATCATCCGCAGTGCCCAGTGGCGGACCTACATTTTTGGGGCCCTGAAGCTTGAACTGTTATGAAAAAAATGAAAAATGAAAATCGCTTATTGTCACGAGTAGGCTTCAATGAAGTTACTGTGAAAAGCCCCTAGTCGCCACATTCCGGCGCCTGTCCGGGGAGGCTGGTACGGGAATCGAACCGTGCTGCTGGCCTGCTTGGTCTGCTTTAAAAGCCAGCGATTTATCTCAGTGAGCTAAACCAGCCCCTAATGGTTTCCTATGCCTTATAGTTTTCGAGTTATGGGGGGTTGAAAATTAGGGAAATGTTATATACATGCATCATAGAATGATGCATCATAGAATGAAATAAAATATGGAAAAGACCACAGTCAGTATAATCTTTTATTTTAGAAACCTATGAGAATACATACTACATGAAAGATTGGGGCAGCAGGGTAGCATGGTGGTTAGCATAAATGCTTCACAGCTCCAGGGTCCCAGGTTCGATTCCCGGCTGGGTCACTGTCTGTGTGGAGTCTGCACGTCCTCCCCCTGTGTGCGTGGGTTTCCTCCGGGTGCTCCGGTTTCCTCCCATAGTCCAAAGATGTGCGGGTTAGGTGGATTGGCCATGCTAAATTGCCTGTAGTGTCCTAATAAAAGTAAGGTTAAGGGGGGGTTGTTGGGTTATAGAGTGGATACGTGGGTTTGAGTAGGGTGATCATGGCTCGGCACAACATTGAGGGCCGAAGGGCCTGTTCTGTGCTGTACTGTTCTATGAAGCACATTTTACAAAATACTCTTTTTTCTGTTTTTTCCAACAACATATTCACGCAGAGTTTTGTCATATGAGAGCTTCCTTGCAATGTCATTTTCTGGAGACAAAATACATAAAGAATTTAAGCGCTCTTCAGTCATGGTCGACCAAAATTTGTTCTTTATAAAGGATAGCTTTGAAAAATTCCTTTCTGCTTCACAGCTCATGATAGGCATTGTCAAGTACAGCTTAAGCGCTGTAGTAAAATAAGTTGAAGAACTTCCGCGAATTGCATTTTAGATGGCGTGTTTTCTTCTGTGTTCCGAGATTTCCTGAGGCGCAAATATTCTTTGAACTGATCGCACTCGGTTTCTAATTTGTGGTCAATATCATCTTTGTAATACGATATTGTAAGTTTAACACGGTCCTCATCAATTTCAGAATCGTTCACCAATTCTGAGAGGAACTTGAACCTTTTCGCAATCTGCTCATGTGGGTCAATCCTCTTGCGTAACACGGTAGCATTGTGGATAGCACAATTGCTTCACGGCTCCAGGGTCCCAGGTTCGATCCCGGCTTGGGTCACTGTCTGTACGGAGTCTGCACATCCTCCCCGTGTGTGCGTGGGTTTCCTCCGGGTGCTCCGGTTTCCTCCCACAGTCCAAAGATGTGCGGGTTAGGTGGATTGGCCATGCTAAATTGCCCGTAGTGTCCAAAATTGCCCTTAGTGTTGGGTGGGGATAGGGTGGAGGTGTTGACCTTGGGTAGGGTGCTCTTTCCAAGAGCCGGTGCAGACCCGATGGGCCGAATGGCCTCCTTCTGCACTGTAAATTCTATGATAATCTATGTAACTGGATTATCAAGCAGTCATAGAGTTGACATAGAACTTCTGTCCCAAATTTGTCAGCTCCTCTCAAAGAAGCAATACCACTTGTTCAATCTGAAAATTTCCTTGTAACATTGCGTTTGGAAGCATCAGAATAATTTGAGGTGATATCTTCACACAAACCTTTTGCTTCTGATTCATAGTGTGCAATCCTATCGGCTGAATTTCCTCTGAGTTCTTTAACTAACGAAAGTAAAGATGATAGCAGAGGATAACCTTCAAATACATCAAAACCAGGGGTTTGGAGTTTCTTACTTGTTTTGTTGAAACGCTCCAGCACTTCTTCCCAAACGACTGTTGAAATAGCATATTCCGGCTTTACCAACTCGTGGTATCAATTCTTTGCATCGCGTTTCCGTTCAGGGTTCAGAAAAAATATGTTTGAGAGTTTGTAAAAGACCCATATATCCATTTTTAATTGCTTCACAGTGTGCAGGCCACCGAGTTACACTTAAGCTCTTTAGAGAAAAGTGTCGATTGCCCTGTGCGTTTAAAATCCCCCACCTTCGTTGAGATCCAGAGAAGAAAACATACACAGCTCCTGAAAAATGCCAAAGTAGTCAACAACTTCAGGTACAGCAGACACTGCCTTTTCTCCAACAGGGTTAAGTGAATGGGCTGCACATGGTACATAGTCTGCGTCCCTGTTAATGTTTTTAAAGAGAGCTTGCAGTCCTTTGTCCGAGCCCTTCATGTTAGATGGAATACCGTAGGAATGACCACGGATACTTTAAGTGAAAACTTATTTTCACCCAGGACCTGTTGTATTTTGTTGAACAAGATCATGGATGAATGGTTTTCTATCGGTAAAAATGTGAAACTATTATTTCGTATTGAATTGCACGAGATTATTAATGTTATTATTTTTTAAAAAACCCTTCTCATACAGTAGACTCGAAAATTTTAAGTCGCTTCTGGGGTCCCCTCTGGGATTAGGGGCCCTGAAGCTTAAACCGTGCCCTGGCAGAGGTGGCAGGCGCCGTCAGCACCGTCCGGGGTACTGGCCCAGGCTGGAGACCAGAGCAGGAAAAAAACTGCTCAGCGCGGTCAGGGTGAGTACCCAGCCCTGTGCCCCTAGCATTGACCCCCTACCCCCCACACACACCTCGGACTCCCCCCTTCCTGTCCCTGGTGCATCTGGTGGGCAGTGGGCAGAACAGGGTTGTACCATGCCACCCGGGACGCCCAAGGAACAACCGGGCCCATCTAGGCCGGGCCGCCCCAGGAGACATGCGCCAACGGGGACCCTCGTCGCAGGGCAGGCTCTCAGAGGTCCACCTCCACTCCTGCTGTACCGTGTGGGGAACCACCTCGGCGTCGTGTTAAGGCCCGTAAGGCCAGAAAGTTAGACACCAGTTAAGTTGGCACGGCTGCAGGGCAAAGTTCCGTTATAGGGGCGAGGGTACAGACTACACATGCCTCTTCACATTAAACACATGTTAACTCTGTTGAAACCTGCCTCCGTGCTCTGTCTGATGGGTACGGGGATGGGGCGGTCAGTGATGGCCACTGCGAGTGAGTGGTGGTGGGCGGGTGAGGCCCAGTTGGTGGACCGAGCAGCCCCCAGGTGGTGTGGGAGGTGAGGGTGTTCGGCTGTGAAGGGGTGTGGTACTGTGTTGTCCGTGCCCCTGCCCATCAACCCCCCCCCCCCCACGCCAGTTGGTGAAACGTGTGCCGATTAATGAGTCCCGTGCTCGCAGGCCCTGCCGATAGCGTAGTGTGGCCTCCAGAGCCTGACCAGCCCCCACGTCCCGCTCAATGCCCCCCTCCCCCTCCTCCTCCTCGTCTGGAGAGGTCTGCCCTTCCTCCTGATCCTCCTCCTCCTCCAGCGCATTGCTCCTCTGATGGGCGATATTGTGGAGGACGCAGCAGGGCCACAACGATGCGGCCGACCCTCCTTGCCTCGTACTGGAGGGTCCCTCCAGAGTGGTCCAGGCGTTTGAGGCGCATCTTCAAGATCCCGAAGCACCTCTCCCCCACACCCCTGGTCGCACAATGGGCATCATTGTAGCTGTTCTCCGCGTCTCTCGGTGGCCTCCGTATAGGCGTCATCAGCCATGCCCGCAACAAGTAACCCCTGTCACCCAGCAACCAGCCCCGCAGCCGGGGATCGGGGGGGGGGGGGGGGGGGGGGGCATCCCTCGAACATGCCGGGGATCACAGATTGTGCCAGTATACACTGCCCGGGTATCGGACGCAGATGTGCAGGATCCTCATCTGGTGGTCAGAGACCACCTGAATGTTCATGAAGTGGTTGGCGAACAGCGGCCTGTTATCCGCCAGTGGCCACAGGGTGACGTACACCCCATCGATTACCCCCTGGACCCAGGGCATCCCGATGACGGGCAGTGAAACCCGCTGCCCGGGCATCCCCCATTCCCACGCGGTGCCAGGAGCGCCATCTGGCGGCAAATGCGTCCGACAGTCTCCCGGCTCATCCGCAGTCTCCTCCTGCATGCCCGGTCCGGGAGGTCCTCAAAGGACATGGGGCACCGGTACACACGGGGCCTCATCAGGTGCCTCCTTGCCACCACCACCATCTCCTCCTCATCGTTGTCTTGTTCCTTCTCCTCCTCCTCCTCCTCCTCGTCCTGTCGGGCGGGCGGCCCTCCAGCCTGAGCGGCTGCCTCCTGCCCCCAATTGGCCCTTAATTGGAAAAAATGAATGAGATACTCTAAAAAAATTTTTTTTTAAATCATGCCGCATACACCCATGCACAACCAGGTACCATGTGCTACATGGTGGTCCTCATTGCCACCACGCGGCCTAGCTATGCATGCCCCCACCCCCGCATCCTGGCCCCATCGGTGCCCCAGGTCCCGGCTGCCAGGGCCACTGTTTGATGGCACTGCCCTCACTGGGGGCTGCCGTCGGTGTGGCCCTGAGTGGTCCCCTGCTGGGTGTGGCCGGATGAGTGAGGTGGCTGTGGAGGGGGGAGGGGGGGGTGGCACCCACCCACCCACCCGGCCGTTTTCTCGGTGTCCACCCAGGGGCCGGGCTGGGTGGCCAACAAGATGGCCACCGTAACGGCGCTCGGTGCCTGGGCACCGCCCTGTCATGTCGGGGACTCCCCGCCTGCTCGGCCTGTCCCACCCCCTTCCCCTCCCCTCTCCCGGCCCTGGCAGGGCCCCCACCCAACCCCCCGTTGGAAGCACGGCCGGTGTCCGATCCGGGAGCCCGCAGTCCCTCCCCACGCCACCTCCTACCGCCTCTCGCAGCCGCCTCAGCCACCACGGCAGGTTCACGGATTTTTAATGGATGTTAGAAACACGCTGTCGGGAAATCGGCCAACCAGGGCGCAGAATGGCTGAGGCCTGGAGAATCGGCCGTCAGGGCAGATAATAAGATATATACTGTACATACGGGCCGCGCGGCGGGTGCTGCGATCACGTTGAGTTGGGGGGTCCGGAGAATTCCGAATCGGCACGAAACGGGCGTCAAGCCCGATTTCGGCATCGGAGCTGACTCTCCGGCCAATCGTGTTTCACGATTTCGGCGTCACCGCAC
The DNA here is from genome assembly GCF_902713615.1 of Scyliorhinus canicula. Lineage (NCBI taxonomy): Eukaryota > Metazoa > Chordata > Chondrichthyes > Carcharhiniformes > Scyliorhinidae > Scyliorhinus > Scyliorhinus canicula. The sequence goes on from NC_052170.1 coordinate 17,184,132, forward strand.
GGAGAGTCCAGCCCATGGCCTGTGTGTTATAAGCTCACCATTTCCTCGCCATATTTGATTGTTCAATCAGTACACTTTTCTTTACAGCACCGACCACCACATCAAAGATGAGCAAGAAGCCGTGCCCTGCTCAAAGACGCGTTGACCTACTGGACGAGCATCCCCTTCTTGCCGGCCACTGCTACCATCCATGCCCATCGTGAGCAAATTGATCTTGAGTCTTGAAATCCATGGATCCCATGGCAGGGGTGATCTCCCAGTGAGGAAAGGGAAGGTGTTGGAGCAGATCAATTTGAACCATGATCTGTTCTTGTCATTCCGTTCTGTACCTGCGAGATAGGCCAGGATAGCTCTCACTGGGTTCCTCGTCTGAACAGGACGTCATTTCAAACGTTTTCTGTTTCTATTCCTCTTACTGTGTAATTACACCCACAGAATTGACTAACAGCACCCAGTGTAGGAACAGTCAACAGACGCACACAATCATACGCCGGACAATTGAGTACAACACATGGCTCTGTTACCTCCAGGATTGACCATTCTGTTGTGGTGATATGCATCACTGTAAATACACAAGGGGTTAATGTATATACACTACAACTAAATAAACATTAGAGGGAGCACCAGAGACATCATGACATGCAGACATACAGCTAATAAACACGTAGAATAGGACATGACCAATGGGCAGTCAAGACACCCAGAGGTGACACCACCACAAGAGGGCATTTACACAACCCATATAAAAGGACAAGGCACTCACGCTCTTCCTCTTTTCCACAGGCGACACTCAGAGAGTAGGACAGGGGCAGATCAGAAGCATTACACCCACCGCATGGCTTAGGGCAGACTGGTTAGTTAGACTGAGTTACTATAGCAAGATCAAAAGGGCAGCATGGTAGCACTGTGGTTAGCACAGTTGCTTCACAGCTCCAGGGTCCCAGGTTCGATTCCCCGCTGGGTCACTGTCTGTGCGGAGTCTGCACGTTCTCTCCGTGTCTGCGTGGGTTTCCTCCGGGTGCTCCGGTTTCCTCCCACAGTCTAAAGATGTGCGTGTTAGGTGGATTCGCCATGCTAAATTGCCATTAGTGTCCAAAAAGGTTAAGCGGGGGTTACGGGGATAGGGTGAATACGTGGACTTGAGTAGGGTGCTCTTTGTAAGGGCCGGTGCAAACTCGATGGGCCGAATGGCCTCCTTCTGCACTGTAAATTCTATGATCTATGATTAGCAGGAGAGTCGAACTCAAGTAGAAAATTGTTAACTGTTCAATAAATGTGTTAAACCTATCTCCAAGTCTGAACCTTCCTTTGTCAGATCATGCGACGAGGAAGCAGCTTATGCTACATGAAGAAGCAGAACACACTGATGTTCTCGTGAGTGGCCTCCCACTTTCTCCCCTCCATAAGCTGGAAGTCAGCCAAACTCTGCTGCCCTATGATTTTTTACTCCTGTGTGAGTTCCCAGTCCGGCAGGATTTTGAAATTGCCACTCCTGCCCTCCGATGACCGATTTCTTAATTGTTTTGTGGAGCTTGAGCGTTGCCTGTCGACCGCCCGTCCCTAATCGGCACGTTTTGAAAGTTTTGACCCCTGTTTTCGAATTCGCCCCTCTCTCTGCGACATCCTCCAGCCCTGCGACCCTCCGGAATTTCAGTACTCTTCCCATTCTGGCTTCTGCTCCCTTTCCCAGCGTGCTGCACAATTGGTGGCTGCGCCAATTCTTCGAAAGTTCCCAAACTCTTGAATTTCCACCCCCTGCTGAACCTTTGCTCCTTTGTCTCTGTCTCCCCTCCTCTAAGACACCCCTTACAACCTCCTCTGTGAGTAAACTGTTGGCCACTTGTCCTGTTGTCAACCTTAGATGACTCAATGTCAAGTTTCGTTTGTTATTCTCCCTGTGAATTCAGTAGTTTAAGGGCGCCATAAAAATGCAATTTGCTGCCGTGATCTCTGTGACTGTAGTACATCTGAAGCTCGAATTTTTTTGCTAGATTCAAATACAGATTGGCAGCATCCCACAGGCAAGATATGAAATCCTGTCTCTTTCAATCCCTTTGAACAGAAGCACTTCTCAAGGAGATCGAGGTCCTTCTGGCTCCTGTTTACCATCTGCCATCTGTTGATGATTCAATTTCACCTTCCATTCAAATACCATCAGCGGAGTTTAATCTAGATTGGATTTGCCACGTGATTGGCACATCAATTGCTATCGTGAGGATTGAATAAGAAGCAAAAAAAATAAATAAAGAACAGAGCGAGTCATAGCCAGAAATAAAAAAGCAGCTCACTTCTTCGCAATTGCGTTCTCAAACCGCTATACAGTCCAACTTCAGACAATGCCCATTTGGATACGGGCACCGCTTGACGCCTTCAAATGACCTGGAAGGATTGATGCATCACTAGCTGGCATGCTGCACCAGTCCACGTCTGCCAACGTTCGATTGGGACCTTGAATGGATTGTTATATTGGCTGCTAGAGTGGGCCAATTGGAACAGAGCCAAACAGACAGCTCAGCTCTTGGTTCGTCTCCCATCCAACACGTTGGAGGACGTACAAGTTCCCCTCTGGGATCATCACAAGGATACAGTGGCTGCCACGGCAACTGTGTTCATTCTCAGAACATAGAAACTGCAGGCCATTCAGCCCCTCAAACCTGTTCTGTCATTCAGTTGGATCTGTTCTTCTAAGAACATAAGAACGAGGAGCAGGAGTGGGCAATTCAGCCCCTCCCAGCCCGCTCCGCCATTCAATGCGATCATGGTCGATCTCCTCTCAGCCTCAACTCCACCGTCCTGCTCGTTCTCCATAATCCTTCAACCCATTACTAATTAAAAATCTGTCTATCTGTGTTATGATATTGTCATGTGAGAGTACCTTTAAGAAATGGATGTTTAAGCAATGTACCTTTAAGAAATGACGCAGCTCATATTACTGAAGCGATGTCAGAGTGTGGGTGGAGCTGGGTTTTTAGCTCAGCCGTTTTGCAGTGTTTAGGGTTTCAGTTTGAGAGAGAGCAGCTGAAAAGTGCCTGGCTGGTTTGCTGTGAGCTGTTTGAAAGGAGAAAGCCAGTTTTTGAGGAAAAGAGCTTGGGTGTGTCTGTGTTTGCAGTGAGCTGGATCTGCTGTGATCTCTGCCAGGAAAGACTATCTCTGAATCATTTGGGTGATTTAAACTCATTATAGTAATGTCTTTAACCTGCTGTGTTTCTGTTGTTAAAGGTGAAGTCTTTTGGAGGTTTGAAGGAACATTTTGAGGGATTATTTAGTGTTGTATTATTTTCGGGGTTATCTTTGAAGTAAGGGGTGGTAAATGATCCAATGTTTATTTGAAAGGTTAAGCTGAATTCATGGAATAAACATTGTTTTGTGTTTAAAAACGCACGTGTCCATAATTGTAATACCACACCTGGGGAACAAAAGCAACAATACATTAAAGGGGGAGGTTGGTTGAACTCCATGATACATTTTGGGGTTCTGTAAACGCCTCTCCCATAACAATATGCATTCATGCACATAATGAAATACAGACAGGCAGTGACAGACACCCAGTACAGCCAATCAACACACAGGACAGAACACAACCAATCACTAGGCAGAACACGAGAAGGTGGTCTCCCACTATAAAACACACGAGGCATCAACGCTCTGCCTCTTTCCACTGGTAACAACTGTAGTGACAGTCAGGGTGTATATATCAGTCAGCACCTTCTACACGTGGCTCAGAGCTAGTCTGGTCTAGTTAGTTATAGTAAGCATGCTTAGATTAGTAGAGTGTCAAACCCACAGCGAACTGTGTGCACTGCTTAACAAGTTCAATAAAGCGTATTGAACCAACACCTAAGTTTGGAGTCTACTTTCAAGGACAACTGCATCCAGTCGCAGTCCGTGTTACCCCAGGGTGATTGACATGACAATCTCCTCCCTGAATTTACTCAATGTCCCAGCATCCGCCCCATTCTGGGGTAGTGAATTCCACAGATTCACGACCCTTTGAGAGAAGTAGTTTCTCCTCATCTCGGTTTTAAATCTGCTACCCTTTATCTCTCCCCAATGTGTTCACATCCTTCCTATAGTGTGGCGCCCAGAAATGTACACAATGCTCCAGTTGAGGTCCAACTGGTGTCCTGTATAAGTTCAGCAGAGCCTCCTTGCTCTTGTGTCCCATTAATAAAGCCCAGCAGGCTATAGAACATAGAACATAGAACATAGAACGATACAGCGCAGTACAGGCCCTTCGGCCCTCGATGTTGCACCGACATGGAAAAAAAAACTAAAGGCCATCTAACCTACACTATGCCCTTATCATCCATATGCTTATCCAATAAATTTTTAAATGCCCTCAATGTTGGCGAGTTCACTACTGTTGCAGGTAGGGCATTCCACGGCCTCACCACTCTTTGCGTAAAAAACCCACCTCTGACCTCTGTCCTATATCTATTACCCCTCAATTTAAGGCTATGTCCCCTCGTGCTAGTCACCTCCATCCGCGGGAGAAGGCTCTCGCTGTCCACCCTATCTAACCCTCTGATCATTTTGTATGCCTCTATTAAGTCACCTCTTAACCTTCTTCTCTCTAACGAAAACAACCTCAAGTCCATCAGCCTTTCCTCATAAGATTTTCCCTCCATACCAGGCAACATCCTGGTAAATCTCCTCTGCACCCTTTCCAAAGCTTCCACGTCCTTCCTATAATGAGGCGACCAGAACTGTACGCAAAACTCCAAATGCGGCCGTACTAGAGTTTTGTACAACTGCAACATGACCTCATGGCTCCGGAACTCAATCCCTCTACCAATAAAGGCCAACACACCATAGGCCTTCTTCACAACCCTATCAACCTGGGTGGCAACTTTCAGGGATCTATGTACATGGACACCGAGATCCCTCTGCTCATCCACACTACCAAGAATTTTACCATTAGCCAAATATTCCGCATTCCTGTTATTCTTTCCAAAGTGAATCACCTCACACTTCTCCACATTAAACTCCATTTGCCACCTCTCAGCCCAGCTCTGCAGCTTATCTATGTCCCTCTGTAACCTGCAACATCCTTCCGCACTGTCTACAACTCCACCGACTTTAGTGTCGTCTGCAAATTTACTCACCCATCCTTCTGCGCCCTCCTCTAGGTCATTTATAAAAATGACAAACAGCAACGGCCCCAGAACAGATCCTTGTGGTACGCCACTCGTAACTGAACTCCATTCTGAACATTTCCCATCAACTACCACTCTCTGTCTTCTTTCAACTAGCCAATTTCTGATCCACATCTCTAAATCACCCTCAATCCCCAGCATCCGTATTTTCTGCAATAGCCGACCGTGGGGAACCTTATCAAACGCTTTACTGAAATCCATATACACCACATCAACTGCTCTACCCTCGTCTACCTGTTCAGTCACCTTCTCAAAGAACTCGATAAGGTTTGTGAGGCATGACCTACCCTTCACAAAACCATGCTGACTATCCCTAAGCATATTATTCCTATCTAGATGATTATAAATCGTATCTTTTATAATCCTCTCCAAGACCTTACCCACCACAGACGTTAGGCTCACCGGCCTATAGTTACCGGGGTTATCTCTACTCCCCTTCTTGAACAAAGGGACCACATTTGCTATCCTCCAGTCCTCTGGCACTATTCCTGTAGCCAATGATGACCTAAAAATCAAAGCCAAAGGCTCAGCAATCTCTTCCCTGGCTTCCCAGAGAATCGTAGGATAAATCTCATCCGGCCCCGGGGACTTATCTATTTTCACCTTGTCCAGAATTGCCAACACTTCTTCCCTACGCACCTCAATGCCATCTATTCTAATAGCCTGGGTCTCAGCATTCTCCTCCACAATATTATCTTTTTCTTGAGTGAATACTGACGAAAAGTATTCATTTAGTATCTCGCTTATCTCCTCAGCCTCCACACACAACTTCCCACCACTGTCCTTGACTGGCCCTACTCTTACCCTAGTCATTCTTTTATTCCTGACATACCTATAGAAAGCTTTTGGGTTTTCCTTGATCCTACCTGCCAAAGACTTCTCATGTCACCTCCTTGCTCGTCTCAGCTCTCTCTTTAGATCCTTCCTCGCTTCCTTGTAACTATCAAGCGCCCCAACTGAAACTTCATGCCTCATCTTCACATAGGCCTCCTTCTTCCTCTTAACAAGAGATTCCACTTCTTTGGTAAACCACGGTTCCCTCGCTCGACCCCTTCCTCCCTGCCTGACTGGTACGTACTTATCAAGAACATGCAATAGCTGTTCCTTGAACAAGCTCCACATATCCAGTGTGCCCAACCCTTGCAGCCTACTTCTCCAACCAACACATCCTAAGTCATGTCTAATGGCATCATAATTGCCCTTCCCCCAGCTATAACTCTTGCCCTGCGGGGTATACTTATCCCTTTCCATCACTAACGTAAAGGTCACCGAATTGTGGTCACTGTTTCCAAAGTGCTCACCTACCTCCAGATCTAACACCTGGCCTGGTTCATTACCCAAAACCAAATCCAATGTGGCCTCTCCTCTTGTTGGCCTGTCAACATATTGTGTCAGGAAACCCTCCTGCACACATTGTACAAAGAACGACCCATCTAATGTACTCGAACTATATCTTTTCCAGTCAATATTTGGAAAGTTAAAGTCTCCCATAACAACTACCCTGTTACTTTCGCTCTTTTCCAGAATCAAATACTTTATTGAATATCTCCACCTGTCTTGTCACCCACAGTAATCTATGCACAGATACACCCATCTCTATCTGTTCCGCGCCCGTTCAGATCTGTATCCCCTTCTTTTACATTCTTCTAACCAGAATGGTTTTGTGGAAGGTTTGCACATGATCGTTATCTCGCTGCATTAACTCGGAAAATCAGCCCGTATCGTAGAGTTTACAGTGCTGAAGAAGGCCATTCAGCCCATCGAGTTTGCACCAGCCCTTAGAAAGAGCATCCTACTTAAGCCCAAACATCCACCCAATCCCTGTAACCCATTAACCCGACCTGAACTTTTGGACACGAAGGGGCAATTTAGCATGGCCAATCTATCCAACCTGGACATCTTTGGGCTGTGGGAGGAAACCGGAGCACCCGGAGGAAACCCACGCAGACACAGGGAGAACGGGCAGACTCCGCACAGACAGTGACCCAAGCTGGAATCGAACCATGCTACCCTGGAGCTCTAAACAACAGTGCTAACCACTGTGCTACCGTGCCGCCCTTATCATCGGCAAGAAGGCAAGATTTTTATTTCTCAACACCCCAGGATGCCCCCAAAATGCTTCAGAAGCAACGAAAGGCTCTTGAAGTGGGTCACGGTGGAAAAGTAAGTAGCGGTCAATTTTCCCAAATCAAGCTTCCACAAGCAGCAATGGAAGTTTCCAATTGAGGGTCAATTCAGATCTGTACCGCGGCCACTCCGCTTAACCTGCACATCTTTGGGTTGGGGGGGGGGGGGCGAGACCCAAGCAGACACGAGGAGAATGTGCAAACTCCACACGGACAGCGACCAGGGGCCCTGGATCGAAGCCGGGTCCACGGCGCCGTGAGGCAGCAGTGCTAACCACTGCGCCGCCGTGCCGCCCTTGCCCTCCGGGGCTGTGGCGACTTTCATTTTAATTTCATTCAAAATGATCACCAATTGCATAATTAACCTGTTAATTGCTCCAGGACACAGATCACTTGTCTCCTCATCACTCACCATATTGCACTGTGAGTAACTGAAAGTCTTTAACACACCGTTATTGTGCCATCAGTTTGTTCTTTACTGCATTGATTGAAGTAATGGGCTGGTTATATCATTATCTCCACTTGCATGTAAATTGAAAGAATCTGTTGAATACTTACGTCTATATCTGTTGATCAGACATCTATATTCTGCCAAAATCGCTGATAAGGCCTCGATAGTTATTTTTTTTTCAATTTCTCTCGGTGTGTGGGCTGCACCGAGTTATTTCTCCCTCCTATTTGCCCAGAGAAAGTGTGGAAGGTTTTTCATTCCATTGCCACCTTGGCCGTGTCCACAATGTGGCGCCTCTACATTGGGAGACGGTGGGTTGAAGCCCTGGCAGGTTAGGGGCAGTGCTCCAGCCACTGGGCGGGATTTCCCAGATGTTCCCGCCGGCAGAATCTTCCAGTCCCATTGACGGAGAACCCCCGCCAAGGATTCCCCAGTGTGAGAGGAGGGGAAGAACGGGAAAGGCCGTTGACAGCGGTGGGACCTGAAGATCAATATCCAGGTTTGGGTTGACAAGTGGGCAAGTTAAATTCGTGCCACACAAGTGCCAGGGAATGACCAGCTCTAATAAGAGAGGATCTAACCATCGCCCCTGGACATTCAATGGCATTTCCATCGCTGAATCCCTCACTATCAACATCCTGGGGGTTACCATTGACCAGAAGATGAACTGGACTAGTTATATTAATACTGTGGCTGCTAGAGCAGGTCAAAGACTTGGAATCATAGAACATAGAACATAGAACAGTACAGCACAGAACAGGCCCTTCGGCCCTCGATGTTGTGCCGAGCAATGATCACCCTACTCAAACCCACGTATCCACCCGTAACCCAACAACCCCCCCCTTAACCTTACTTTTTGGGACACTACGGGCAATTTAGCATGGCCAATCCACCTAACCCGCACATCTTTGGACTGTGGGAGGAAACCGGAGCACCCGGAGGAAACCCACGCACACACGGGGAGGACGTGCAGACTCCGCACAGACAGTGACCCAGCCGGGAATCGAACCTGGGACCCTGGAGCTGTGAAGCATTTATGCTAACCACCATGCTACCGTGCTGCCCACAATCCTGCAGGGGTTGAATCACTTTGGGACTTCCCAAAGCCTGTCCACAAAGCACAAGTCAGGAGTGTGATGGAATCCTCTCCGCCTCCCTGGGTGAGTGCAGCTCCAACAACACTTAAGAAGCTCGACACCATCCAGGACAAAGCTGCCCCGCTTGATTGGCACCCCTTCCACATTCACTCCCTCCACCACTGATGCGGAGTAATGTCCGTGTGTACCACTGACAAGGTGCACTGCAGGAACTCCCCAAGCGATGTGAGGCAGCATCTTCCAAAGCCACGGCCACTACCATCTCGAAGGCCAAGAGCAGCGGGCACGTGGGAGCACCGCCACCTGGAGGTTACCCTCCGAGTCACCCACCGTCCTGATTTGGGGCTATATCCTTCACTGTCGCTGAGTCAAAACCCTGGAACTCCCTCTCTAACAGCACAGTGGGTGAACCTACCCCTCAGGGACTGCACCAATTTAAGAAGACGGCTCACCGCTACCTTCTCAATGGCAATTTGACATGGGCTACAAATGCTGGTGCAGCCAGAATTCTCCACATCTCAAGAATGATTTTCTCAAAAATGAATGTCACTTATGGATGTAAACTGTTATTGGATAAAAACTGAGTACAATGCTGACCACACTATGATATAAATGAACACATGATTCAAGGGTGATCATTGCTCGGCACAACATCGAGGGCTGAAGGGCCTGTTCTGTGCTGTACTGTTCTATGTTCTAAGTCTAGAGGGTGGTTTTGTACTGGGCAGAGATGTGTGTGGAGCCAAGCATAGTCAGAGCTCCTAGCTTAGACCTTATACTGTAGATATGTATGTGGTTACACATAATTAATAAACATTTACTGCTGTACTGGACAGATACCTGTGCAGAGGCAAGCACAGTGGTTAGCACTGCTGCCACGCAGCGCCAGAGGCCTGGGTTCAATTCCAGCCTCGGGTGACTTTCTATGTGGAGTTTGCACTTTCTCCCCGTGTCTGCATGGGTTTCCTCCGGGTGCTCCGGTTTCCTCCCGCAGTCCAAAGATGTGCGGGTTGGGTGAATTGGCCAGGCTAAATTGTTCTTTCGCATCCAGGGATATGCAGATTAGGTTAAAGGGTTATGGGGATAGAGCGGGCTAGATGGGGTGTGGATCTGGGTACAATGCTCTTTCAGAGGGTCAGTGCAGACTCGATGGACTGAATGGTATCCTTCTGCACTGCAGGGATTCTATAAATCTATGGAAACAGCTCCTAACTTCAATCTTACACTGTAGATATGTGTATCGTTACTCATGGTTAATAGACACGTCCTGCTGTACTGCACAGAGACCTGTGTAGAGGCAAGCATGGAGACATCTTCAGCTCACAACTTTCACTGTATATATGTATGATTTTGTACGAGACAGAGACCTGTGCAGAGGCAAGCATGGAAACATTTCCAGCTTAGAGATTTTACTGTATAAACGTGTACTGTTGTAGTCGGCAGAGATGTCTGTTGAGGCAAACATGGACATCGCCTCGTTTAGACCTTTTACTGTATATGAATATATATTACTGTACTAGATAGAGATGTGTGTAGAGGCAAGCATGGAGACATCTCCTAGTTTAGACATTTTACTGTATATATGTATACACTTGTATACACAGTGAATAAACAGTTAATGTTAAAACATACAAGACTCAGAACCTCTTTATGAAACCTATCAAACCATACATAACATCTTACACCAACCTTGGCTGAGGGAGGGTCGGGATCCAGCAAGGCTGCCCGCTGTGCGAGGTGGGATGGCAATTAGGGTGAAAAGACCTCTGTTCACCAGTCATTAGGAAGGCTGACTGAGATTTTGCGCCTTGCCTCCAGTTCCCCGAATCGATGAAGGGGGTAGTTCAACAGCTTGGGGGCAGACATTCAGAAGCCAGCGCTCCAGGCAGTTCCTCGGGCTCTCCCTGCCTGTCTGTTTGGAGTTGCAATGAAAGACCACACTTTAGAGGGGTCCATCACAAGCCACTAACCTCTCCAACACCGCCCCCCCCCCCCCCCCCCCCCCCCAACCACCCCGGCATGCCCACAACGGTGGCCTGGTTGAGTTCCATATTTGGCATGTCATTTTTCTTTAAGTGACTGAGATGGAACCTTCCAGATGAACCGCCCTCTCAGTGGCTCACCCTTTAGTGCAGCTCCGCTCAGCCGAGAAGGTACCTGATCGACCCTCCAGTTTCGAAACCCTGCCCACCTCCCTCCATCGAAGAGGAGACCTGTCTCCACGTCAGGGGGTGCCCTGGTCAAAACTCCAAAAGACGACTGGTTGCCCAACCGAGCAAGCTCTGGACCCAGAAACAGTCCGGACTTCCGTTCCCCCCCACCACCACCCCCCCCCCCCCCCCCACCTCCCAACCCCCAGTACAAATTCCGCCCAGTGCCTGCACTCACAGCGCTGATCGGAAATGAACAGAAACCAGAAGGCAGAAAACAAGCAAAGAGAAACTCGACGAGTGCAAACATGGAGCAAGTTTGGCCAGTTCCGAACTACTCGAATGAGGAAGGTTGGATCGTTTGACATTCAAACATCATCTGGGGCCACTTTGGTCTCCATAACATGCTGTGCTGGCAATGAAGATAATGATCAAGTTTACTTGGAGCTCATTAAGAATGAATTCATTCTTAATTGCTCGTCCATTAACTGTTGCCATCTCCCAATCTCTCCCCCCCATTAGACGATAATGGGTAATGTGCAGTGTTCTCAGCTGACAGGACTGAAGACCGTCAAGTCAATTGGAGCTGTTGGCATCAGCACTTCACCAGCCACAGTGCCAGCCTGAGGCACAGCGATGGGGCAATGTCGCAGCCCTCTGCAGCTCACCGCAAAGTTTTACTTGTTCCCCTTCGATCTTTCTTGGCATGTTGGCATCACTGGCAAGGCCGACATTTATTTCCCGACCCTAATTTCCCTCAAGCTCCGTGCCTTGCTCCGCCATGGCTGAGGGCAGTTAAGAGTTAACCGCATTTGGTGTGGTTCTGGAGTCACGTAGGCCAGGCCAGGTAAGGGTGGCAGACTGCCAACCCTGAAGGGGAATGTGTGAACCAGATGGGTTTTTCGGGCAATCGACGATAGTCTGGTGGTCAAGATGACTGGGACAAGGTTCTCACTCCAGAATTAATTAATTGAATTCAAATCTCGTCGGATGCAAGGGTGGGAGTTGAACGCATGTCCCATGCGAATCCGCGTGGGTCTCTGGATTGCTAGGCCAGTGAGGAACCACGGCATCTCCACCTCCCCCAACCAGATGCTGACCCCTTAAGTGATCCAACTTTGAGACTATGGTCTGGAAAGTCTTTTGGAGCAGTACTCGGTTGTCATGGAACCATAATTCCATTCAGCAGAGTGGGTGGCTATTCGGCCCATTATCCTTGCTTGGACTCATTTAAGGATCTGTCCAATGGGCCTCATGCCCTCAATGTCCGAGCCCTTTCCCCACACCCCTGCAAACATTTCTGTCATAACCTGCACGGGACGTACGAGGTAGGAATGATTGTCTCCCCCGTGTCCCTCGCGGACACGAGCTCCCCCGTCAACAATAAGAATAATCTTTATTAGTGTCACGGGTAGGCTTACGTTAACACTGCAATGAAGTTACTGTGAAAAGCCCCTAGTCGCCACACTCCGGTGCCTGTTCGGGTACACAGAGGGAGAATTCAGAATGTCCAATTCACCTAACAGCACGTCTTTCGGGACTTGTGGGAGGAAACCGGAGCACCCGGAGGAAACCCACGCAGACAACGGGGAGAACGTGCAGACTCCGCACAGACAGTGATCCAAGCCGGGAATCGAAACTGGGACCCTGGAGCTGTGAAGCAACGGGGCTAACCACTGTGCTACCGTGCCCATATTGCCCCTAGATCACGTTACGGGTGGGCAGATTGGGCCTAAGTAGGGTGCTCTTTCAGAGGGCCAATGCAGACTCAATGGGCCGAATGGCCTCTGTCTGCAATTTAGGAATTCTATAATTCTATGAAAGGTTGTTACAAGTTCTGGTCTGCTTTGGCAGAATTGAAGGTCGCAGCAAAATTGCTTTAACCTTGTCTTCCGCTTTCTCTCCATTTTAACTGCATCACCTGCACTCAGCTCTTTGCAAATGTGCCTTCTCAGTTCCTCCCTGTTGCCGAATTGAACCCACATGACCAACATAATGTAACTCCTTTTCTGAGTCCCAATCAAGAGCCATGGGGTCATTCCTGGTCTCTAAAAATTATAATCAATCCCTGTACCAATGTTGCAAACTCTTTAATTCCTTTTTTAAAAACATTTCTTCCAATTCAGGGGCAATTTAGCATGGCCAATCCACCTAACCAGCCCATCTTTGGGCTGTGGAGGCGAGACCTACGCAGACACGGGGACAATGTGCAAACTCCACGCCGACAGTAACCCGGGGAGGGGGCGGGATCGAACCTGGGACCTCGGCGCCGTGAGGCAGCAGTGCTAACCGCTGCGCCCCCGTGCCACCCGTTAAAGACCCTTAGTCGTCCCTTTCAACCAGTTCTTAAAAACGTAAATACTAAAAATCGCACTTACCCAAACGTGTTACAGTTATCGCAAAATTCTCCTTGCTGTTTCTGCTTCGGGGTCACAGGTCGTCGCACCATCAATAAATCTAATGAGTAATTCAGGAGAAACATCTTGACTAATTAAGAGAGTGTATTAGATTAGGAGACTTGCTTCACCGCAGAGAATTGTTGACGCAAATAGCATAGATATATTTGAGGGGAAGCTGGCTAAACATGAGGGAGAAAGGGACGGAGTTTTATGCTGACGGGGCAAGATTAGGTTTGCCAACTACGATTTAAATGTATTCCTGGAGGTGCTGTCACATGACTTATCCCCCCCCCCCCCCGGCCATGCTCCAGCGATTAATCGGCCCATACATCCATCCTTACGCTGCAAGGCCTAACCACAGCAAACGGAAAGCTAAAATGCTCAAGTGGGTGATTCTCGAACGTCTGTCAAACTGCCTTTTTTCCCCTCATTTTCTATATTTCTTATACCTGGTAGTGAGAAAGAGATGTTCAAAGAAAACGGCAAAACATTCTTATTTTTGAATGTCCTGCCGTTTCTTTTTCTCCGCAGAGCTGCGCACAAGCAGCAGCCTGGAGATTTGACCTCGAGTCCCTGGAGACTGCAGGCCAATCCTGGAGGGGTCAGCAAAGCCCGGGGTGAAATAAGGAGGGTGGGAGGAGGTTTTAGTGGTGCTTATGGGCGGGGAAACCGGCGGCGACGACTCCGGCGTCAACGGCCCCCGAAAGTGAGGTATTCTCACCGTTCAGAGGGCGAGGTTGCCGCTGGAGTCGTCCCCGCAGCTCCAGCCGACGTCAAAGTGCCGGCGCGGGTTCGGGCGTGCGCGGAGCGGCTGGCGTATTTCCGCACATGCGCGGGGGTTCCCTTCTCCGCGACGGCCCCCGGGCAATATGGCCCCTACAGGGGCCCGGCGCGGAGGAAAGAAGGCCCCCCACGGAATCAGCCCGCCTGCAGATCGATAGGCCCCAATCGCGGGTCAGGCCACCGTGTGGGCACCTCCCCCCCCCTTCCCAGGACCGCCCCCGCACACTTACCTGCCAGGTCCCGCCATGTGTGCAGTGAGTAATTCACGCCGACGGGACTGGGCAGAATTTATGGCCACCCGGCCCGTCGGGGCCTGGAGAATCGCCCCTATTTGGCGCACCCTTCTTGACCTCTACCAGTTCCCTCTCCCGCTGGGACCTCACCTGCCTGAGACGCTTATGTTACAATAAAGGCATTCTATAGATATAAGCTGTTCGTGTTAATGTGGTGAAGGTAGGCATTTCAGATATATTGTATCACATATATTTGGTGCAGTAAGGGTTAAACATATGGGTCAATGTGTGTGACTGCTGCAGTCACGTTTTTAAAAATGCTGGTTTGCAAAGCAGCTAGGCTTTGTGGCAAAAAGAGGTGCAATTAAAGCATCGTAAAAGGTGGGCTAATGAAGTTTTGTTTATGGAAAGAATGCTCCCTGGGAATTGGGTCATTAGAGACATGCAGCGGGATGCTCCCTCCTGGGGACTAATTCCCCACGCCGGCGGGAAAACCGGCGCCAACCACTCCGGCGTCAACAGCCCCCGAAAGTGTGGTATTCTCCGCATTTCGGGGGCTAGGTGGATGGGGGAGGGGCTGGTCTCCAGCCAGTGCCGAAGGGCTGGCGTGTTCGCGCGCATGCGTGGAAACGCCGGCGTCATTCCGCACATGCGTCGACCGGCCGCGTATTTTGCTGCATGTGCGGGGGTTCTCTTCACCGCGCCGGCCATGGTGGAGCCCTACAGGGGCTGTCGCGGAATGAAGGAGTGCCCCCACGGCGCAGGCCCGCCCGCAGATCGGTGGGCCCTGACCGCGGGCCAGGCCACCGTGAGGGGGCCCCCCCGGAGTCGGATCCCCCGCGCACCCCCGAGAACCTATCCAGCCAACATACCTGCCGGGTCCCGCCATGTGGGACCATGCGTAACACACGCCAGTGGGACTGGCCAAAAGCGGCCCATCGGGGACCAGGGAATTGCCGGAGGGGCCGCTGCAAACGGCCACCGGCCAGCATGGCGGGGACCCCGCCCGCAAACATCGGAGAAAGTGGCAGCTGGCGTCAGGTCGGCGGGGCGGGATTCACGCCACCCCCCGGGGGTTTCTCCGACCCGGCAGAGGGTCGGAGAATCCTGCCCATTGAGTTCAGTGTTCAGCTTAGTAAGATAATGTAGTTAATGGGAGGAGCCGGGGGGCTGAGGTAGCTAGCTGCTGAGTTTCCTGAGAAACAACTCAGTTTGGATCAGTCTGTGAACAATTTAGCTTCTTCTCTCCAAGCAGTGAGTTAAAGATTTGCCTGTGTACAGGTACAGGAGCAGTGTCTCAGCCCAGCAGTTTAAACAGTATGTTGAGACAGGCAAGAATCTTCAGCTGGTTCCTGAAGGACCTCTCTCTCAAAGTAGCTTGTCCAAGACATCTGTTTCCAACAAGTATTCCTGAGTCTGCGAACTGTATTTCAAAGTGGAGTTTGATCTGAGATGGATGTTTGAGTGGAATTAACGATAGCAGTTAAGGGTTACGGTGTCATTGTATTGTTAAGCATTGTTTAGAATCCTTACAGGGCAGAAGGAGGGCATTCGGCCCATCGGGTCTGTTGGTCCTATCCCCGGCCCATCGGGTCTGTTGGCCCTATCCCCTAACTTGGCCCTATCCCCGCAACCCCACCCAACGTTTGGACATTATGGGGCAATTTTAGCATGGGCAATCCACCTAACCTACACATCTTTGATCTGTGGGAGGAAACCGGAGTACCCGGAGGAAACCCACGCAGACACGGGGAGAAAGTGAACACTCCACACAGACAGTGACCCAAGGCCGGAATTGAACCCGGGTCCCTTGCGCTGTGAGGCAGCAGTGCTAACCACTGTGCCACCGTGTTGCCCTGATAATTCAACTGACAGATATTTGTATTCATAATTTTAAAGTTGATAATACTATGGTAGTAATGAAGTTTGTTTCAATATATCATATCCCTGTTTGTGCTTGGAGTCACTCCTGAAGCTAAGTATCCTTTAGAACATAGAACATTGAACAGTACAGCACAGTACAGGCCCTTCAGCCCACGATGTTGTGCCGACCATTTATTATAATCTAAGATCAACCTAACCTACACCCCTTCAATTTACTGCTATCCATGTGCCTGTCTAAGAGCTGCTTAAATGTCCTTAATGACTCTGACTCCACCACCTCTGCTGGCAGTGCATCCCACACACCCACCACTCTCTGTGTAAAGAATCTACCTCTGACATCTCCCCTATACCTTCCTCCAATCACCTTAAAATTATGGTCCCCTCGTGACAGCCATTTCCACCCTGGGGAAAAGTCTCTGGCTATCCACTCTATCCATGCCTCTCATCACCTCGTACACCTCTATCAAGTCACCTCTCTGCCTTCTTCGCTCCAGTGAGAAAAGCCCTAGCTCCCTCAACCTTTCTTCATAAGACATGCCCTCCAGTCCAGGCAGCATCCTGGTAAATCTCCTCTGCACCCTCTCCAAAGCATCCACATCCTTGCTATAATGAGGCCACCAGAACTGGACACAATATTCCAAGTGTGGATAAACTAGAGTTTTATAACGCTGCAGCAAAACCTCGCGGCTCTTAAACTCAATCCCCCTGTTAATGAAAGCCAACACACCATACGCCTTCTTAGCAACCCTATCAACCTGGGTGGCAACTTTGAGGGATCTATGTACATGGACCCCAAGATCCCTCTGTTCCTCCACACTTCCAAGAATCCTGCCTTTAACTCTGTGTTCAGCATTCAAATTCGAGCTTCCAAAATGAATCACTTCACATTTATCAAGGTTGAACTCCATCTGCCACTTCTCAGCCCAGCTCGGCATCCTGTCAATGTCCTGCTGTAACCTGCAACAACCCTCAGCACTATCTACAACTCCACCAACCTTCGTGTCATCGGCAAACTTACTAGCCCACCCTTCCAATTCCTCATCCAAGTCATTTATAAAAAAACCTCAAAGAGCAGAGGTCCCAGAACAGATCCTTGCGGGACACCACTGGTCATCGACCTCCAGGCGGAATACTTTACATCCGCTACCACTCGCTGTCTTCTTTCGGCCAGCCAATTCTGTATCCAGATGGCCAGATTTCCCTGTATCCCATGCCCCCTAACTTTCTGAATGAGCCTACCATGGGGAACCTTATCAAATGCCTTACTGAAAACCATATACACCACATCCACTGCCCGACCTTCATCAATGTTTCTCGTCACATCCTCAAAGAATTCAATGATGCTTGTGAGGCATGATCTGCCCCTCCAAAGTCATGCTGACTATCTTTAATCAAACTATGCTTTTCTGGCAGCACGGTGGCACAGTGGTTAGCACTGCTGCCTCACGGCGCTGAGGACCTGGGTTTGAATGCCGGCTCTGGGTCACTGTCCGTGTGGAGTTTGCACATTCTCCCCGTGTCTGCGTGGGTTTCACCCCCACAGCCCAAAGATGTGCAGGGTAGGATGATTGGCCACGCTAAATTGCCCCTATCTATCAAAATCATTTCCAATATTTTTCTCACCACAGACGTAAGACTGATGGGTCTGTAATTCCCAGTGAATTATCCTTTCCTCAGAAGTCTGAGAAATTAAACAAAATATTGGGGTTTTTGTCCGGTAACTTAGCGCCTGTTGGGGGATTGGTCTGCGACAGTAATATTGTTGTTGAAACCTCTGGGGATATCTCTAACCTGCTCCCCCTCCTACGCACATTAACAAACTGGATTCCGATTTGCTTGACAGGAATTGCCGCGCCTGTTACGTCAAAGTTTGCTTCCTCCTTGGAGGCAGTTCACTCATCATTTATCAGTTGCAAAATCGAGCAGAGATCTCCAGGGTGTGTGAAAATATGAATCAACTTAAACACATCGAGCCATTAGAAGGGAGCCATCATTAGAAAGAAGCCATCAGTGAGCTCAACAAGGCACTGAGGTGATTTGGACTCAATTCATTTGGTTTCAAAGTTGACTTTCTCCAATTAAGTCAAATCTGGCAGAAAAAATAAACCAGGACCATTGAATCTGGAGTCATCGATAGGAGAAACATGAGAGTCACAGAATCACTGCAGTGCAGAAGGAGGCCATTTGGCCCATCGAGTCTGCACCGACCCTCCGAAAGAACATAGAACATAGAACATTACAGTGCAGTACAGGCCCTTCGGCCCTCGATGTTGCGCCGACCTGTGAAACCACTCTAAAGCCCATCTACACGATTCCCTTATCGTCCATATGTCTATCCAATGACCATTTGAATGCGTTTAGTGTTGGCGCGTCCACTACTGTTGCAGGTAGGGCATTCCACACCCTTACTACTCTCTGAGTAAAGAACCTACCTCTGACATCTGTCCTATATCTATCTCCCCTCAATTTAAAGCTATGTCCCCTCGTGCTAGATGTCACCATCCGAGGAAAAAGGCTCTCACTGTCCACCCTATCTAATCCTCTGATCATCTTGTATGCCTCAATTAAGTCACCTCTTAACCTTCTTCTCTCTAACGAAAACAGCCTTAAGTCCCTCAGCCTTTCCTCAAAAGATCTTCCCTCCATACCAGGCAACATCCTGGTAAATCTCCTCTGCACCCTTTCCAATGCTTCCACATCCTTTCTATAATGCAGCGACCAGAACTGCACGCAATACTCCAAATGCGGCCGCACCAGAGTTTTGCACAGCTGCAACATGACCTCATGGCTCCGAAACTCAATTCCTCTACCAATAAAAGCTAACACACCGTACGCCTTCTTAACAACCCTCTCAACCTGGGTGGCAACTTTCAGGGATCTATGTACATGGACACCGAGATCTCTCTGCTCATCCACACTACCAAGAATCTTACCATTAGCCCAGTACTCTGTCTTCCTGTTATTCCTTCCAAAATGAATCACCTCACACTTTTCTGCATTAAACTCCATTTTCCACCTGTCAGCCCAGCTCTGCAGCTTATCTATGTCCCTCTGTAACTTGTAACATCCTTCCGCACTGTCCACAACTCCACCGACTTTAGTGCCATCTGCAAATTTACTCACCCATCCTTCTACGCCCTCCTCCAGGTCATTTATAAAAATGATAAACAGCAGTGGACCCAAAACAGATCCTTGTGGTACACCACTAGTAACTGGACTCCAGTCTGAACATTTCCCATCAACCACCACCCTTTGTCTTCTTCCAGCTAGCCAATTTCTGATCCAAAGAGCATCCTACCGAGGCCCACTCTCCTGCCCTATTCCCGTAACTGCTCCTAACCTTTGGATCCTAAGGGGAAACTTAGAGTGGCCAACCCGTTTAACCTGCACATTCTTTGGATCACCTCCTGAAGGAGAACAACAAAAAGAGTATAAGATGCTGACGGTGTCAAACTGGGAAGGGGTGAAGGAAAGACAAAGGGTGGGATACCCTGGTACTTCCCACCACGGGAATGCAAATTCCCGTTTGAGGTGAAAGGGCAGTTGGTTGACCTGTCAAGCTGACCCGCCCCGTCCGGAACGATTTGCGTGACGGGTGGGATCGGAACATTTGGGACAAAGTGCCTTCGTCAAGCTCAGCCCCTCGTGTGGTGATATACATCACTGTAAATACACAAGGGGTCAATGTAAATGCAATTAGAATAGATAGACACTAGAGGGAGCACCAGAGATATGACACACAGACATTCATCCAATAGGCCAGTAAGATAGGACACGACCAATGGGCATTCATGATACACACAGAGGTGACACTACCACAGGAGGGGATTACACCAACCCCTATATAAAAGGACACAGCACACATGATCTTCCTCTTTCCAGTGGAGACACTCAGTGTGTACACGGGTTTGATTCAGCACATCACACGCACCACCTGGATTGTAGCAGACTGGTTCGTCAGTCTGAGTAGCTATAGCAAGATTAACAGTAGAGTTGAATCCAAGTAGGAGAATTGTTAACAGTTTAATAAACGTGTTAAAGCTATCTCCAAGTCTGAACCTTCCTTTGTCAGAGTGCACATCAAGGAAGCAGCTTATGCTACATCAAGAGCATAACAAAACACCTCTCAAAACCTTCCACGTTCTTGGAGTGTAATCAGTACTGCAATGTAGAAAATGGCAATGTAGCAAAGGGTTAGCATCAGGAACACCTGATACTGATGTAATGTAGCTCCTGCTATAACGATGATGCAATATCACATGGATAAGTGATTGAGATCTCGTGGGGAACGGAGGTACAATCTCCTGGAGCATCACTGAATCATAAAGTGATCTGCAAATAAAGGAGGGTATAACAACTCATGGGGTTGACTAGCGAAGGTTAATTTATTTACATATTTACAGTAGTCTACATAATGTAGCAGCTCACTCCCAGTGCAATCCTGGCTGGGAGGATTCCTTACAACAGGCCCTGAGTTGGGCCTGTTTTTATATGTTCACCATGAGCCTCGAGTGATTGGCCTCCGCCCCCTGCCTCAGGAGCTCGTACTCCACCAGTCCCAATGATTGTTTCCCCATGGTCCTGGTTGGGGGTCATGACAGATGGTATTTGCAAATCACAATGTACGGTAGCATTGTGAGGCAAGCCCTCAGCTCTCTTAAACATCAACGTGACGATAGTCAGATGGCCTCCTGGTGTGGAACAGACGCGGGCCAATGGATCTGGGCGGAACCCAGTGCCGAGCGCCCCTCTCCAACCCCCCCCCCCCCCCTCCCCCCACTTCCACCCCAGCACCTCGTTACTTTCCAAAATGGCGCCGCCATACATGCCGGTCCAAGTGACGTGCCCGTGTGAATGGTGAAGCTGCACTTCCTCAACAGTTCACCGAGATTGGCTAAACATTCGTATTCCAGTGTCTGGTCAAGGACTTCCGAACTCGGGGACGGGCAGGATGCTACCCACTGACAGTCCAGTGTTAAACCCATGCCATCTTCCAGTCCCAATGTCTATCTCAGCAGGCTGGCAGGAAGGCACCGTGGACAGTGTCATAATAAACACATCAGTATATAATGGTGCAGAGACACACACTGACTGACACACTGCAAGACCAATCAAGTGGGCAGCAGGGTAGCATGGTGGTTAGCATAAACGCTTCACAGCTCCAGGGTCCCAGGTTCGATTCCCGGCTGGGTCACTGTCTGTGTGGAGTCTGCACGTCCTCCCCCTGTGTGCGTGGGTTTCCTCCGGGTGCTCCGGTTTCCTCCCACAGTCCAAAGATGTGCGGGTTAGGTGGATTGGCCATGCTAAATTGCCCGTAGTGTCCTAATAAAAGTAAGGTTAAGGGGGAGGTTGTTGGGTTACGGGTATAGGGTGGATACGTGGGTTTGAGTAGGGTGATCATGGCTCGGCACAACATTGAGGGCCGAAGGGCCTGTTCTATGCTGTACTGTTCTATGTATCTATGTAACACACACAACACAGCAGCCAATCACCAGTTAGAGCACGCTCACTATAAAGCCAGAGGGCACTAGTTTTCCCGCTCATTCGGGATGCAGCCTCTGAGAAGGACAGAGCTCGCAGCTTGCAGCACAGATCCTCACCATGTGCTGATAGTCTAGACTGGTCAGGATAGGCATAGGTCTAATCTATGTTTAATCTAACATAGTGTCAACCAACAGTGAAAGTATGTTCAACAGTTCCAAGCTTAATAAAATAATGTACTATTTCAAGTGTTGGTAGCCTGTATTAGCCTCAAGATAAGGGGATGTAGATTTAGGACTGAGTTTAGGAGGAACTTCTTCACCCAAAGGGTTGTGAATCTATGGAATTCCTTGCCCAGTGAAGCAGTTGAGGCTCCTTCATTAAATGTTTTTAAGGTAAAGATAGATAGTTTTTTGAAGAAAAAAGGGATTAAGGGTTATGGTGTTCGGGCCGGAAAGTGGAGCTGAGTCCACAAAAGATCAGCCATGATCTCATTGAATGGCGGAGCAGGCTCGAGGGGCCAGATGGCCTACTCCTGCTCCTAGTTCTTATGTTCTTATGTATATGTTACTGCTGAGGTAAACGCAGTCTCCACAGATCCACAGTACCCAACACATCAGACAGAATCACCGGCTTAAACCTGTCAGTCGCTCGAGTAAAACGGGTCTGCATTTCTACAGCTTTCAGTCAAAGCTGCGGCAGGAAATTCTATTTGATTCCATCCCACCCCCCTCCCCGCCCCAGACTTCACATAATTTAATCCTGAGCGCCAGTCATTGTTATCAACTTTTACCAGGGGATTTGGGATGGAATACAATATTTATAAGCTAACACAAGAGAAGAGGACTTAATCTCATTCCCAAGCTCGAAGGTGCTGGCCCTCCGAGGGAATATGGAGAAGCGAGCCGATAAGGTTTCAGCCCGCTTTCACCTCGTGTGCGCAACACTCGGTCTGACCAAGGAGCTGTTTGCCGGCGTCCTGCCCCTCCGCCTGCGCACACGGAAAGCAGCGGTGTGGTGGTTACTGTCACTGGACGGGCAATCCCGAGGTCCAGGCACAAAACCGGGCAGAATTGTGAGTGGCGAGGAGGATGCACGGAGGCCTTCAGGTGATGTAGACAAGTTGAGCGGGTGGGCAAACACGCGGCGTATGCAGTGCAACGCGGCCAAATGTGAAGTTATCCCCTTTGGTGTGAAAAACAGAAAGAAGAAGCCCTATTTAAATGGTAATATATTAGAAAGTGTGGATCTACAAAGGGACCTGGGCGGCATTACATACCAGCCGATGAAAGTGGAGGGGCAGGTGCAGCAAGCAGCTCGGGAGGCAAATGGTATATTGGCCTTCGATGCAAGAGGATTTGAGTTCAGAAGTAAGGATAACTTATTGAAGTTATACAGGGCTTTGGCAAGACCATACCTGGAGTATTGCTTGCAATTTTGGTCTCCCTACTTAAGAAAGGATATACGTGCCACAGAGGGAGTGCAGCGGAGATTCACCAGGCTGATACCAAGGTTGGTGGGACTGTCCGATGAGGAGGACTGGTTTAGCTCAGTTGGCTGGTCAGCTGGTTCGTGATGCAGAGCAAGGACGACAGCGCAGGTTCAATTCCCGCACCGGCGAATGTTCTTCATGAAAGGCCCCGCCTTCTCAACTTCAGGTTAAACCACCGCCAGTCAGCTCTCCCTCTCAAAGGGGACAGTAACCCATGGTCATCTGGGACTACGGCAACTTAATTTCCAGTTACTTGTGAGGAGAGATTGGTTCGACTAGGCCTGTATTCACGCACCCTCATTCTAATGTTTCCTCTCCACGTCTGGTGTGAATAACACCAATAATTCTCCAGGAGAGGGAGGGGAGTTAGCTGAGGCATAGAGTCTGTCCGAAAGGTTGATAAACAAGAGGTCAAAGGGTAAACTCAGAGATGGGAGATGCAGTCAGTGGGCGCAGAACAGGTTATATCAGTCGGGAGACTGAGGGCGTACATGAAGCTCCCTAAACAAAGCAGGTTTTATCTCATTGTGCCCACGTGACAGAAGTCTTGGGGTACCAATTATTTGAGGTAAGTGTCAGCATTCTGGACTCTTCGAAGTCAATATGCTCGCAGAGAGGCAACAAAAACTATAATGTGTCGTGCTCGGTTGTTTTGCGTTTTATGATATGAACCTGGTAACTGATCTATGCTCACTGCACTTGAGTGGTTAAGCCTGGGTGTGGACTCAGAGAAAAGCACACAAGCTGTTGAAAGAGCTGGAAACATGGGAGTAGCCATTTTAAAACATTGTACAAAACTCTCGCAAAAAGAAATTCCTTCACAGCGAGAGACTGGGCGCAGAATTTTACGCTTACGCTAGGGTGGGTACTGAGGCGAGGGTGGGGCGAGGAGCAGAAAATTAAAGGACGGGATTCCCTCAGAAATGTGTCCACCTTAATCCAGGTAAAATTTCGGGTGGAATAAACGCCCATTCACCTATTTATGGCCATCATTTAAGGGTCGTTTCCTGCGCAGCCTCAGTTCATAGGCTGTCAGGAACGGGTTGGGTGGGCTATTAAAAGTATTTTTCCATCTTGGGCATGAAGGGGAAGTGTTGCCTCAATCTGAAGGTCCCCTCAGAATGTAATTTCATGCATTCAGTGGGGAATGCACGGCCCAGGCCACAGTTAGTCCCGCTTTCGGCACTTAGGGGCCCGGCTCACCGGAAGTCCTCAGTGAAGGGAGCGATCGGGGCGCCATTTTTAAATGGCATCCCGATCACCTGACCCCCCTCGACATGACCCCTGAACCCCCGACTCCCCTGACTCCCTTATAAGGACCTCTGCCCCTCATTCCCCCACTCCTCCAATCAACGCAGGGCACCCCCGGGCCAGATCACCATTGCTCGAAAAATACCAGCTTGGCACCTTGTGGTGCCCCTGCCAACTGGTAGTGCCACCTGAGCATCTGCGCAGTGCCAGTGTGCCGGGTGGCATCGGCGGTACCAGCTGTACCACCCTGTCCAGAGGGCAAACACCTGGGGGCCTCCGAACCCCTGGGAGCCCCTCACGAGTGCCGTTCCATCTGGTCCCCTTGGTGGAGACCAGCATTGAACAGCGCTCGCCCGATGTCTCCAAGGCGAGAGAGTTAGATACCACTCCTTGGGTAGATCTCGGGTACGGATATTAGAGCGAGACGATGCAGATTTGCCAGATAGTGATCCCACCCTCAACGGGCGGGATTCAGAACACGACGTCTAGCAAGATCACGTTAGATCACGGGACGCGGCGAGCCGGGTAGATCCCAGAAGAGGGCTCACCCTGCTCTTCTCGTGCAGTGCGGATGGTAGGCCTCGCCCTCTTCCTAACTGCAGCGAAGAAAAATAAGGTCCTCACCAGCTGTAAAAGTCCTGAAGTTCTGAACAGTGAAAGGTGCTATCTAAATGCAATTTCTTTTGCCACTTTCCTCTCCTTCAGGCATCCTCTTTTTCTCTCGCTTTCTTCCCCCTCCCCTCACCCATTTTATCTTCCGCAACAATAAGAATTTTCGACTCCCTCTGTCTTCCTTCATGCCAGCTTTACAAAAAAAACGAATACAGTCGGATAAAGTTGTGGAGAAGGCATATGGAATTCTCTCCTTCACTGGCAGAGGTATAGAATACAAAAGTAGGGATATAATGATGGAACTGTGTAAGACACCGGTGAGGCCATCACTGGAGTACTGAGTATCATAATATACATCCAGGTATATGATGGTGCACAGACAGGCAGTGATTGACACACAGGATGACCAGTGAGCACACAGAACACAGCAGCCAATCACCAGACAGGACATGACCACTCTCTCGGGATCCAGCCTCTCAGACAGTCAGAGCTCGTGAGCAGCAACTAGACCATACACCATGTGGTAGTCAGTTAGTCTGGTCAGGCTAGCCTCAGGTCTCCAGTCAAGTCAGCATAGTGTCAACCCACAGTTGAACATGTATAATAGTTAGTTGTTTCCACTGGCGGGTGAAAGCAGAACTAGGGGACATAGCCTCAAAATAAGGGGAAGTAGATTTAGGACTGAGTTTAGGAGGAACTTCTTCACCCAAAGGGTTGTGAATCTATGGAATTCCTTGCCCAGTGAAGCAGTTGAGGCTCCTTCATTAAATGTTTTTAAGGTAAAGATGTAAAGGGCAGCACGGTAGCATGGTGGTTAGCATAAATGCTTCACAGCTCCAGGGTCCCAGGTTCGGTTCCCGGCTGGGTCACTGTCTGTGCGGAGTCTGCATGTCCTCCCCGTGTATGCGTGGGTTTCCTCCGGGTGCTCCGGTTTCCTCCCACAGTCCAAAGATGTGCGGGTTAGGTGGATTGGCCATGCTAAATTGCCCGTAGTGTCCTAAAAAATATAAGGTTAAGGGGGGGTTGTTGGGTTGCGGGTATAGGGTGGATACGCGGGTTTGAGTAGGGTGATCATTGCTCGGCACAACATCGAGGGCCGAAGGGCCTGTTCTGTGCTGTACTGTTCCATGTTCTATAGATAGTTTTTTGAAGAATAAAGGGATTAAGGGTTATGGTGTTCGGGCCGTAAAGTGGAGCTGAGTCCACAAAAGATCAGCCATGATCTCATTGAATGGCGGAGCAGGCTTGAGGGGCCAGATGGCCTACTCCTGCTCCTAGTTCTTATGTTCTAAAATCGTGTTGAATCTCATCAAGTGTTGGAAGCCTGTCTCTCTCTACACTGCATCAAGCGCAGTCCACATAGACCCAGCCTGCCCAATTTGGACAATTGTTCATGGCCAATCCACCCAACCTGCACACCCACAGCCCAAAGATGTGCAGGTTGGGTGGATTGGCCATGGAAAATTGTCCAAAATGCTATGATTAACCTAGGACAAACGTTCGGCGCAACATCGTGGGTCGAAGGGCCTGTTCTGTGCTGTATTTCTCTATTCTCTATTCTATTCTATTCTAACACATCGGGGGGGTGTAAAGATGGAGTGGACAGGAGGAACCTTTTTCCCTTGGCAGAGAATCCAAAAGCCAGGGGTCATAGGTTCAAGCTGAGCGACAGAAGGTGGCGAGGGGACCTACCCTTGGTGGCTGCGAATCACGCCAGCTCAGCAAGATGCTCCTGCCAGCCAGCAGGGAGGCAATGGCCACGTGGCAGCCTCTTTCCCCACCTGAAGACTCGGAACGTCCGGCGCTCCAAAAACTGCTACCTACAGGCCTTGTGTTCCCTCCACTCCCGAACACCTTAACAATACTTCCGTGACCCCCCCCTTCCAGGGCCCGCAGAGGGTGGCCGGTGTCTGGAATTGTTGGTGAAGACAGAGACCCTGAACTCTTTTGAAAAGTACCTGGATCTGCACCTTAAGTGCTATAAACTACAGGGGGTTTGGACCGGAAGATGAGATTATAAAAAGCACCTGGACGCCCTTGGGCTGGCATGGACAAATTGGGCTGAATGGCCCCCTTGTATGCTGTACCTTTTCTATTGCCCACATACTCAATTCCAAACCTCAACATTTACAGGGTGAACCTGACTTTTCTACTTCTGGGGTGGGGGGGTGGGGAAGAGAAAAAACACATATTTGCGCACGGTTTGATGCATTTGACAAAGAAATCTGATTAAAGATTTAAAAACACTACCCCCCCCCTCCCCCGCCCCCATCGCCACCGTGTGGAGTTCAAGCACTTTCTACACATAAACAATCGAGCACAAATTGGTGCTTTAGTTCAATTGCAGAGAAACTTGTATTAATTCAGCGCTGATGCAATTCAGTGCGACCATTTCAGTGCATTGAGCTGTTCCGTGCAATGCATCTCTCACTGTTAATCTGACAAACTCATTACCCCAACTCCTTGCACCTCAAAAAAAAAAGCCACTAATACGTTCATCTATTTTCATTCTGCCCAAATATAATTAAACGTGAAACGCACAACTGGCTCCTCCGAGTTGCCATCAGCTCAACCACCCGTTGTTCAATTTGCAGTGGAGTGCAATTAGGAAGCAGGCAATTAACTGCAAACACAAATGGTCCAAATGCCCAGCCAGGGGTCATCGCAGTTTCAGGACGGGAGACGAGAGGCGGGCAGGGTCGAGTTTAAGTATTGCTGCTTCTGCATCGCGGTCATTAATCCATGCTCTTCTCGAATCTTCGGAGGAGCCTTATTTCTTTAAAACAAAATCTCTAGCGCAGCTCAGTGGTTAGCACTGCTGCCTCACGGTCATTACATAGAATTTACAGTGCCGAAGGAGGCCATTCGGCCCATCGAGTCTGCACCGGCTCTTGCAAAGAGCACCCTACCCAAGGTTAACACCTCCACCCTATCCCCATAACCCAGTAACCCCACCCAACGCTAAGGGCAATTTTTGGACACTAAGGGCAATTTATCACAGCCAATCCAACTAACCTGCACATCTTTGGACCGTGGGAAGAAACCGGAGCACCCGGAGGAAACCCACGCACACACGGGGAGGACGTACAGACTCCGCACAGACAGTGACCCAAGCCGGAATCGAGCCTGGGACCCTGGAGCTGTGAAGCGATTGTGCTATCCACAATGCTACCGAGCTCCCTGCTCGATTCCGGCCTCGGGTCACTGTCTGTGCGGAGTCTGCACGTTCTCCCCCGTGTCTGCGTGGGCTTCCTCCAGGTGCTCCGGTTTCCTCCCGCAGTCCAAAGACGTGCAGGTTAGGTGGACTCGATGTGCTCAAATTGCCCCTTAGTGTCCAAAGGTACGGTTACGGGGATACGGCGGGGTAACGGGCCTAGGGAGGGTGCTCCTTCAGAGGGTGGGTGCCAACTCGATGGGCCGAATGGCCTCTTTCTGCACTGCAGGGATACTGTGATTCTGAGCCATCGATCTGGACTGACTCTTTCGCACCTTTCGCACAAAACCTGATCAGAGCTAAGTGATTTAGACAGCGTTTTCTCACACGTGCGCCTAATCAACACCATTCAGTCTCGAACGTGACCATCACTGCTCCACACGGCTGCAAGCTGTGTCTCCAATGTTTTATTTTAGCCCTTGTCTCTGTAATTATCTGACGCCTTGTTTCATTCCCAGTAATACGGCAGACAAATCTCTGACTGCACCACTTACATATCGTGCTGTTATTCATTTCAAGGTCAGAGCGTTCAGCATGCCCAAGAACGGTTTTCCAGTCACGTTTTCTGGTGACCAATTTGATCCAGGAAAAACTCAAGGAACAACGTTACCACACTCGCGACGCTGAAAACAATTTATTGTTTGTTTCTCGGCCCCCTGTGATTATTGGGGAATGTGAGAGAGAGAGAGCGCGAGTGAGAGAGAGAGAGAGAGAGAGACGGAGAAACCGAATGAGACAGAGAGAGTGAGGCAAAGAGAGTGAGACAGAAAGGGAAAGAGTCACGCAAAAGATGGGGGAGTAAGACGGTGACGGAGATAGAGGGGACAGAAAAAAACGGGAAAGGAGGTGGACAGGGAGGGCGAGACGGAAAGGGAGAAAGCGAGACAGAGGGAGAGAGTGAACAAATTCAGAAAAAGCGAGAGGGGGAGATGGCGAGTCAGTGAAAGAGAGGAAGCAAGAGAGAGAGGGAGACTCGGCGGGGGGGGTCGGAGAATCCCGCCCACAGAGTAATTATAGAATCCACACAGTGCGGAGGAAGGCCATTCAGTCCATCGATTCTGCACTGGCCTACTGAATGGGCATCCTCCCTCAGTCCCCCCCGCCCCCACCCCTGCCCTATCTCCGTAACCCCACCTAACCTTTGGACACAAAGGGGCAATTTATCATTTCCAATCCACCCAACCCGCACAAGTTTGGACTGCGGGAAGAAACCGGAGCACCCGGAGAAAACCCATGCAGACACGGGGAGAACTTACAAACTCCTCACAGTCACCCGAGGCCGGAATCGAACCCGGGTCCCTGGCGCTGTGAGGCAGCAGTGCTAACCACTATTTTTTTTGTAATTTAAAGGACCTGATGGAACCATCAATTCACGAGACACGTGCTTTAAGATATGAACAGTGGTTTTAATCTCCTTACTACAGAGCCAGCCTGTTACCTGTTGAACTCTCGATGAACTGCAGGCTGGCTCTGGACACGGTTATTTACACAGCAGTCTAGGGGGAGCAGTCGTGGGAGGAGCCAAGGGTGGAGCCCTGTACAAACTCTTCAGCATTCCCAGAGCTACTCCCCCTGGTGGTCGGATAACGCTACTGCGCTTACAATGGTATTGGTAAATACAGTGTGAATTACTAAATTACTTTCACCACAGGACCCAATTCATTTTTTTTCCAATTAAGGGACAATTTAGCGTGGCAAATCCGCTTACCCTGCACATCTTTGGGTTGTGGGAGTGTGACCCACGCAGACAGGGGGAGAATGTGCAAACTCCACACCGACAGTTACCCGGGACCTAGTCGGTGCTAACCACTGTGCCACCATGAAGAAGGGAACTCATTTTTTTATGGAGCGAGCAATTATGATCTGGATCGAGCAGCTTGAAAGAGCAGTGAAAGCAGGCTCAATGGCGGCTCTCAAAGGGGAGTTGGATAAATGCTTGAAGGGGATTATTTTTCAGGACTGGGCAACACGAATGGGATCAGACGAGAAGGGCTGGCATGAGCCTGATGGAGCGAACGGCCTCTTGCATCGCTGCACGGTACTCTGACAGAGGGTGACACAATGGGCCCAAAATTAATTCAAGCAGGAAATGAGCAGAACCATCAACCAACGGATTCATCAATGTTGGTCCCGTGAATTCATCAGTCGAGATGAGCTTCGGCAGATTGGAATGAAGTTCATCAAGATCTATCCCGGTCATTAAAAAAAAAAGGGAGTTAATTATATTCTCTGCATTGTACTCTGCGCATAATCCCATCAACCATTCGAGGATGTGACTTGGTGTGGCTTGAGGCATGTAGGCTTGCTTTTAAAAAATGTAATGAAATTGTTTGTGATTGAAC
The DNA here is from genome assembly GCF_902713615.1 of Scyliorhinus canicula. Classification (NCBI taxonomy): domain Eukaryota; kingdom Metazoa; phylum Chordata; class Chondrichthyes; order Carcharhiniformes; family Scyliorhinidae; genus Scyliorhinus; species Scyliorhinus canicula. The sequence goes on from NC_052170.1 coordinate 17,214,803, forward strand.
AAAGCATGGATTACAGGGAGGGCTGTTTGTCAATCCACTCTCGCTGCCCTTGATGCTCCATTATAACATGAGCACGGGCGCCACGGTAGTACAGTGTTTAGCACTGTTGCTTCACAGCTCCAGGGTCCCGGGTTCGATTCCCTGCTTGGGTCACTGTCTGTGCGGAGTCTGCACGTTCTCCCCGTGTCTGTGTGGGTTTCCTCCGGGCGCTCCGGTTTCCTCCCACAAGTCCCGAAAGTCGTGCTGTTAGTTGAATCGGACATTCTGGGTGGGATTCACCCGTACCCGGTGGGGCAGGGGGTCCTGGCGGGACGGAGTGGAGTGGCGTGAACCATTTTGGCGTCGGGCCGCCCCGGCGCCGGAGTGGAAGGCATTTGGCGTCACGCCAGCCGGGGCCGAAGGGACTCCGCCGGCTGGCGCGGCTCCGCTCGTGCGCGGGAGCGTCAGCAGCTGCTGATGTCATCCCCGCACATGCGCGGGTGGGGTTCACCTTCGCGCCGGCAATTGCGGAGGCCTACACGGCTGGCGGGAAGGAATAGAGTGCCCCCACGGCAAAGGTCTGCCCGCGGATCGGTGGGCCCCGATCGTGGCCATTGCAAAAGCTCGGATTCCAAAGCCTTCCCACCTCCATTCCCTTCCCCAGCATTTTGGCTAATTGAGCAGGTAACATTGAAATGGACATTGTTTCTTTCCAGTTTTTAAAGTGATGTTATAAGTCCTGGGGGGGGGAGCCAGGGCCAGATCGCCCTGCGCCCCCCCAGGACCCCGGAGCCCGTCCGCGCCACCAGGTCCCGGCGGTTAGGGACCTAGTCCAATTTACGCCGGCGGGACCTGCATAGAACGAGCGGGACTTCGGCCCATTGCGGGTCAGAGAATCGCCGGGGGGGGTGCGGGCCGCTGCGAGCGGCCGCTAACCGGCGCGGCGCGACTCCCGCCCCCGCCAAATCTCGGTCGCCGGAGAATTGGGCAGCCGGCGTGGGCGGGAATCACGCCGCCCCCCCTGGCGATTCTTCGACCCGGCGGGGGTCGGAGTATCCCGCCCTCTGAATTCTACCTCTGTGTACTTGAACAGGCGCCGGAGTGTGGCGACTGGGGGCTTTTCAAAGTAACTTCATTGCAGTGTTAATGTGAGCCTACTTGTGACGCTAATAAAGAATATTATTATTACAACAGTCATGACACTTTAAAAATACCTCATTGGGTATGAAGTAAGCTTTCTGGTCCGGGGTCAGGAATAGCGCTCTGTCAATGCAACTCCATTTGCTCTTTAATGCTGATTGTTATAACCTGCCCAGACCCTATTGGCTGGGGTCAATTGGTCGTCTCCATGCTCCTTGGCGGATGTCAGAGCCGCTGTTGTCTTTTGGTTGGGGTGTTCAGCCAATGTCTGCCCTCTCTGGCGTATAATATTACGTGACACGTCTTGAGGAGGTAGACGGGAGTGACCTGGCGCCCTGTTGTCCATATTTATCCCTCGATCAACATCTGACCTGGGCGATTTTCTCTTTGCGGCCTGTGGGATCTTGCTGTGCCGCAGCTCCCAGAACAGCGACCGCGCTTCGATTATACTTGGTTGGCTATAACCTGCTTCGGGATGTCTCAAGGCCATGCAACACACTCTGTCGCTACAAGTCTGTTTTGTTTAACTATCAGTAAACATTATCTTCACTGACTTTACAATCGCCTTCAACAATAGCGCCTTCAATGGATAACTTGCAGGTGTTCTCAGTGATTCCCGGCTCAGTTCACGCAGTTCGTTCCCTCAGGCTTTTCCTTGACAGCTCTGTAAGTGGCAAACGAGCAGAACTGTCAGTGGAGAGACAATGGTGAAAAAGCCCAGGCCGGATTCTCCTGCGTGAATCGACGCTCCTCTGGGCCGCCATTTGCGCGGGCGGGGGGATTGGGGCAGGGCGTTTCCCCGCGTGGCCCATGGCGGGGTGGACCTGCGGTGGGCCAAGGGGGTAACTCTTTCCAGGAGTTGCCCCCCACCCCTGCAAAGACCATCGCCCCGATCAGAGCCACGTACTGCCCCCAATCAGAGACCTCCCATAAGAAAGCCCCCCCAACCAGAATCCGCACATAAGAAAGACCACTATCGAAGGTCACCCCCTCCCCCCCCATAAGCAGTGAGATACCTGAGGGAATCTCTTGCGATTCCCGCCATGTGTAAATTTACATGACAAGGGATAGGGAATGGCCTCTGCATCTGCGCTCCCAACGTGAGCGCTAATCAGTGGCAATTCATCTCCGCCGTTAACACAGTCCCCCAAAAGTAGAATTCTGGACCCCAGTGCAGAAACACTGATGCCCCACAGCTATCGGTGAAGCCTCGCGCAGTCAACTAGCGAGTATTGGAACCTGGTCAACGTCGGTGCAGCTGGCAAAGTCAACGAGGGCTCCGAATCTCCCCTGGCGCCGAAGGCTGAAACCGATCGCTATGATGGTGCTTGGCGGGAATGGGAGGGAAGCACTGAACCGTTCCCGACACACTCGTGAATGAGATTGAAGGGCAATAGTGAGAGGTTGCAGAGAAGGTTTGCCTTGCTGGGCTAGCTCCAAGCAGCAACACGCCCCAGTGCCTCAATCCTTGCACTTACAACGTGATGAGCTACTTCTTGGTGTCAATTAACGTCAAGTCTGACAGGTCCGCCGTCTGCGTGGGTTTCCTCTGGGTACTCCAGTTTCTTCCCACAAGTCCCGAAAGACATACTTGTTCGGTGAATTGGACATTCTGAATTCTCCCTCCGTGTACCCGGACAGGCACCGGAGTGTGACGACTAGGGACTTTTCACAGTAACTTCATTACAGTGTTAATGTAAACCTACTTAGAATCATAGAATTTACAATGCAGAAGGAGGCTATTTGGCCCATCGAGTCTGCACCGGCCCTTAGAAAGAGCACTCGACTCAAGCCCACGCCCCCCAACTTATCCCCGTGTTGCTCGTTCTGGGTGAGTGTGCTGAACACTCAATTTGGCTCTGTTTCGTTACTTAGTTCTGGAGTCGCCAGGTATCGTTAAGATACCGCCACAAGTTTCAAGGTCAAGTTCAAAGCAATAAGCCATACACCAATTAGTAAGTTCAAACAAATGAGTTTATTATAATACAATTATAATACTACCCATGCACACGCTAAGATGATTAAACTATTCCTACCACTAAATAAACCAATACTTATCTTAAAGGGAACTGCCGGATCAGGGGACAAGGCCTCTTGCTCTGCACTGGTCCGCAGACTTCAGGTTGGTACGGGTTAAAAAGGGGTCAGGAGTGTCTATCTCTGGTAGCGATCGTTGTGAGACACTTACTTGCTGGCGGCTGCTGTCCCAAACCTCTCCTCTCTCTCGGTCAAGGTCTTCTTCAGTAAAGGTTGGTCGAGAGGGCTGGTCAAGAGAGGAGGGCTGGTCAAGAAGAAAGAACTAAGTTTGGGATCTGTCTTTTATAGGTCCTAGGGCTTCGTGCCCTTTTGGGCGGACCCTATACCTGCTGGGAATCCCCCCAATACTGAGGCTGTCCTTCGGCTGCTGGGCGGGCCTTCAGGTGCTTTGTCTTCGAACCCCGCTGGTGCCGGGGTGTCTGGTTTCCCATACCCTGTTGCAATCACTTCTCTATTTGTGTCCATTGTCCCTGGGATCGTTCCATTACTATGTTAACTATCCCGGAGATTGCCTCATTAGTATGCGGAATGTTCGTTTCGGTACTGTCTGCTCTCTTAGCAGACGGAATACACATTGGCTTGGTGCAGCCTGCTGGTGCTGCAAACATTGTCCATTTTAACCTGCAAGCTTTGCGTTCCTCCATTTTGTATTGAGGGAATGGCCAACTTCGGTGGCTACACCCGTAGCCCAGTAACCCAACCTAGCCTTTTGGACACTGAGGGCAATAATTTTAGCACGGCCAATCCACCTTACCTGCACAGCTTTGGACTTGTGCGAGGGAACGGGAGCACCCGGAGGAAACCCACACAGACGCGGGGAGAACGTGCAGACTCCGCACAGACAGTCACCCGAGGCCGGAATTGAATCCGGGACCCTGGAGCTGTGAGGCAGCAGTGCTAGCCACTGTGCCACCATGCCACCCCCTACTCGTGACAGGAATAAAGATTATTAAAAACATTTCTGCCCGCCCCCCCTAAAACTGCATTTTCCCCACTGTGTGGGTTTATCAATGGATTATTCATCAGAGAACCACTAGTGAACATCGTTCACCACCTCCTAACCAGCCGGCCATTTGGAATTCAGAATTGAAGGAAACATAAAGCGGTGGGGGTTTAGGTCAATCGCTTGCATGATCCGGTCCCCAACATCCAACACCACTTGTGAGGTGATGAAAGAAGGTATTTGTAAGGTGATGAAAGAAGGGATTTTCCCAGCGGTGTTGTTGATGTCAACCTCTTTGACCACATGGCTACCTTCAATAAGGCCTACACATCAAGGAGGCCTAGCTTCCAAAACTACACAGAATTGACAGCATAATAACCCATTTGGCTAACAAAGGTCAAACGTATTGATGGGACGTGGCCTTTTTGATTGGGTGGGTGTTTGACCTACTCCCGGCTTCTATGAAAATGAAATGAAATGAAAATTGCTTATTGTCACGAGTAGGCTTCAATGAAGTTACTGTGAAAAGCTCCTAGTCGCCACATTCCGGTGCGGCTGGTACAGGAATTGAACGGTGCTGCTGGCCTGTCTTGGTCTGCTTTAAAAGCCAGCGATTTAGCCTGGTGAGCTAAACCTGCCCCCATTACTCAACTCAACAGATTTGTGCCTACGTTCTTGCTCCACATGAGGCTATCTGCCTCCATACTTCATCTCGCCCTTTCATGTTTGCAGAAGGCACCTTCCATCATGCGAAGCTGCCTCCTTTCCAAGGAGAAGATGGGAAACACGACCTGGAGGTTTTGTTTCTTCCGAAGTATGAAGACTTGGAGGAAACCGTTTGCATTAAATATAGAACATAGTGGTAACTTTGTCCAATAATATTATTAACGGTGAAAGTTACCAGAATATTCAATTTTTTGTGCAAATTTTTGGATGCCACTGACCAGTGGGGATCTTTTATATTAAAACAAACTTTATTATAGACACAGTGTTAAACTACCTTAACGTCACAGAACTAATGATTACAATTCTAAGTTAAACAATTCTGAGCAATTAAATGAAACACTTCAACTCATAACTGATACCTTCTTTATCTCCAATCAAGCAAAACCCATCACAGGTCAAAACCCACTTTTAAATAAAGTTGCCTGCCTCTGGATAAAGAATTCCATTAAAAGACTTCTTGCAGAGAGAGAGAGAGAGAGAGAGGGAGGGAGGTCCTGTCACATTAATGCTGAATCGTTGACAGCCTTCTGCAGAAATTGTTGTGCAACTCACAACTTCCAGAGAACTACCTCCGAAATTACTGCCGCAGACCTGGCCCCTCCATTACTACATCATTTTTATCCCACTCAAATCCCATGACCTAATTGCTTACGTTTCAACACAAGGGGTGGGATTCTCCCGCAATTGGCGGGGCAGCCCGTACCGGCGCCAAGAGCGGTGCAAACCACTCCGGCGTCGGGCCGCCTGGAAGTTGCGGAATCCTCCGTACTTCCGGGTGCCAAGCCGGCGATAGAAGGGTTGGCGCCGCACCAACCGGCGGAAAAGGGCCGCCGCCGGTCGGCGCGAGTTGGCACATGCGCAGGACTGCCAGCACGTTCCGGCGCATGCGCAGAACCGCCGGCGTGTTTCCTGCACATGAACAGGGGGTGTCTTCTCCACGCCAGCCTTGGCAGAGCATTACAGAGACCGGCGCAGAGGGAAAGAGTGCCCCTACGGTACAGGCCGCCCGCAAATCGATGGGCCCCAATCGCGGGCCAGGCCACCGGGGGTGTCCCCTCGGGGCCGGATCCCCCCGCGCTCCCCGAGGGCCATGCTAGACGGCCGACCGTCCAGGTCCCGCCAGGATGGACCATGTCCATTTCACGCCGGCGGGACTGGCCGAAACCGGGCGGCCACTCGGCCCATCGGGGCCCGGAGAATTGCCGGGGGGGGGCGCTTCCAATGGCCCCCGACCCGAGCGGCGCGATCCCCGCCCCCGCCCAAAACCCGGCGCTGGAAAATTCGGCAGCCGCCGCTGAAGCAGCGGGGCAGGATTCAAGCCATCCCCACCCCCCCCCCCGGCGATTCTCCGAAACGGTGGGGGCTCGGAGAACCCCTCCCAAGGTCTCTAATAATGCACTCCTCAGAAATTGTTAGAAAAGGCACATTAAGCCTCGTCTTGTAAACATAAGCCTGGTTTGAAATAATAATGATCTCACTTTTACAACATCGTAATGGCACCTTCTGCAGCCACAGTGTCTGCCTTTCATTTAAACCAGGATTTATACACACCCTAAACCAAGCATTTAAAACCTTACTGAACCAGATGCATATAATAAAATATATCTATCAATTTCATACATTTGTTGCAATATCAGGGCAGATAGCAAGGACGAATATCCTCAGCCTCCCATGTTCAGAGAAAGGGATCAATCATCTTGTTGACTGACCATTTAAACATGCCTAAAATTAAACATGCCCTCCCTGTGCCACGCGTGTCACGTTCATTTCATGCATCTACCGGTCCGGTAGGGCGGGTGATCGAACGTCGATTGGAGAATCGTTGGCCGGAATCCATCCTCTCTCAAGGCTGGGGTTTTCCGCCGCCCCTGACTGGGACTGGAGTTTTAGCTGGAGCGCCCGTGACTGCTCCCACCTCGGTCAGGATGGGGGATTCCCCGGCCCTTTGGGATTACCATCTGGAGTCACCAAACGACAACCAGCATATTTCTCACTTTCTTTCACTCAGTACTTCACAAAAAAACATCGATCTAAGCTGGAGTAGGCCATTCGGCCCTTCAAACCCACTCTATCATTCAACATGATCATAGCTGATCCTCTATCAATGCTGCACTCTCCCCATCCCCCTTTGAAATCTTTTGAACCTAGAAATCTTTCTATTTCCTCCTTTAATATATTCAGTGACTTGACCTCCACAGCTTTCTGTGGAGAATTCCATAGGTTCACCCACCCTTAGAGTGAAGACATTTCTCCTCATCTCGATCCTAAATGGCCCACCCCCATATCCTGAGACTCAGGCCCCTTGACCTAGACCCACCAGCCAGAGGAAACAACATCCAAGCATCCAGACGGTTCGCCCCTGTCAGAATTTTATAAGTATCGATTAGATCCCCTCTCATTCCAAACTCCAGTGAACAGAGGCCCAGTCGATCCAATCTCCCCTCATACGACAATCCTGTCATCCCAGGAATCAGCCTGGTGAACATTTGCTGCACTCCCACTCTGGCAGGTCTTGATAGATAAGGAGCCCCAAACATCGCACAGCACCAAGGTCCTGCGCAGCTGCAGTAAGGCCCATCACATCTACATTGACCCTTGGAAAGAGCACCCAACCTCGGCCCAGACCTCGACACAGTAGCACAGTGGTTAGCTCTGTTGTTTCACAGTGCCAATGTACGGGGTTCGATTCCCGGCTTGGGTCACTGTCTTTGTGGAGTCGGCACACTCACCCTGATTGATGGGGACAGCGGGGAGGGAGATTTACTCTGTATCTAACCCTGTGCTGTACCTGTCCTGGGAGTGTTTGATGCGGTCAGTGTAGAGGGAGCTTTACTCTGTATCTAACCCCGTGCTGTACCTGTCCTTGGAGTGTTTGATGGGGACAGTGTAGAGGGAGCTTTACTCTGTATCAAACCTTGTGCTGTACCTGTCCTTGGAGTGTTTGATGGGGACAGTGTAGAGGGAGCTTGACTCTGTATCTAACCCCGTGCTGTACCTGCCCTGGGAGTGTTTGATGGGGACAGTGTAGAGGGAGCTTTAATCAGTATCTAACCCCGTGCTGTACCTGTCCTGGGAGTGTTTGATGGGGACAGTGTAGAGGGAGCTTTAATCTGTACCTAACCCCGTGCTGTACCTGTCCTGGGAGTGTTTGATGGGGACAGTGTAGAGGAAGCTTTAATCTGTATCTAACCCCGTGCTGTACCTGTCCTGGGAGCGTTTGACGGGGACAGTATAGAGGGAGCTTTACTCTGTATCTAACCCCGTGCTGTACCTGTCCTGGGAATGTTCGATGGGGACAGTGTAGAGGGAGATTTACTCTGTATCTACCCCCATGCTGTACCTGTCCTGGGAGTGTCTGATGGGGACAGTGCAGAGTGGGATTTACTCTGTATCTAACCCCGTGCTGTACCTGTTCTGGGAGTGTTTGGTGGGGACAGTGTAGAGGGAGCTTTACTCTGTATCTAACCCCATGCTGTACCTGTCCTGGGAGTGTTTGATGGGGACAGTGCAGAGGGAGCTTTACTCTGTATCTAACCCCGTCCTGTACCTGCCCTGGGAGTGTTTGATGGGGACAGTGTAGAGGGAGCTTTACTCTGTATCTAACGCCGTGCTGTACCTGTTCTGGGAGTGTTTGATGGGGACAGTGTAGAGGGAGCTTTACTCTGTATCTAACCCCGTGCTGTACCTGTCCTGCGAGTGTTTGATGGGGACAGTGTAGAGGGAGCTTTACTCTGTATCTAACCCCGTGCTGTACCTGTCCTGGTAGTGTTTGATGGGGACAGTGTAGAGGAAGCTTTACTCTGTATCTAACCCCGTGCTGTATCTGTCCTGGTAGTGTTTGATGGGGACAGTATAGAGGGAGCTTTACTCTGTATCTAACATCGTGCTGTACCTGTCCTGGGAGTATTTGATGGGAACAGTATAGAGGGAGCCTTACTCCGTATCTAACTCCGTGCTGTACCTGTCCTGGGAGTGTCTGATGGGGACAGTGCAGAGTGGGATTTACTCTGTATCTAACCTCGTGCTGTACCTGTCCTGGGAGTGTTTGATGGGGACAGTGTCGAGCATGATTTACTCAGTATCTAACCCCGTGCTGTACCTGTCCTGGGAGTGTTTGATGGAGACAGTGCAGAGGGAGCTTTACTCTGTATCTAACCCCGTGCTGTCCCTGTTCTGGGAGTGTTTGATGGGGTCAGTGTAGAGGGAGCTTTACTCTATATCTAACCGCGTGCGGTACCTGTTCTGGGAGTGTTTGATGGAGACAGTGTAGAGGAAGCTTTAATCTGTATCTAACCCCGTGCTGTACCTGTCCTGGGAGTGTTTGATGGGGACAGTGTAGAGGAAGCTTTAATCTGTATCTAACCCCGTGCTGTCCCTGTTCTGGGAGTGTTTGATGGGGACAGTGTAGAGGGAGCTTTACTCTATATCTAACCCCGTGCGGTACCTGTTCTGGGAGTGTTTGATGGAGACAGTGTAGAGGAAGCTTTAATCTGTATCTAACCCCGTGCTGTACCTGTCCTGGGAGTGTTTGATGGGGACAGTGTAGAGGAAGCTTTAATCTGTATCTAACCCCGTGCTGTACCTGTCCTGGGAGCGTTTGATGGGGACAGTATAGAGGGAGCTTTACTCTGTATCTAACCCCGTGCTGTACCTGTCCTGGGAGTGTTCGATGGGGACAGTGTAGAGGGAGCTTTACTCTGTATCAAACCCCATGCTGTACCTGTCCTGGGAGTGTTTGATGGGGACAGTGCAGAGGGAGCTTTACTCTGTATCTAGCCCCGTGCTGTACCTGTCCTGGGAGTGTTTGATGGGGACAGTGTAGAGGAAGCTTTAATCTGTATCTAACCCCGTGCTGTACCTGTCCTGGGAGCGTTTGACGGGGACATTATAGAGGGAGCTTTACTCTGTATCTAACCCCGTGCTGTTCCTGTCCTGGGAGTGTTCGATGGGGACAGTGTAGAGGGAGCTTTACTCTGTATCTAACCCCATGCTGTACCTGTCCTGGGAGTGTTTGATGGGGACAGTGCAGAGGGAGCTTTACTCTGTATCTAACCCCGTGCTGTACCTGTCCTGGGAGAGTTTGATGGGGACAGTGTAGAGGGAGCTTTACTCTGTATCTAACCCCGTGCTGTACCTGTCCTGGGAGTGTTTGATGGGGACAGTGTAGAGGAAGCTTTACTCTGTATCTAACCCCGTGCTGTATCTGTCCTGGTAGTGTTTGATGGGGACAGTATAGAGGGAGCTTTACTCTGTTTCTAACATCGTGCTGTACCTGTCCTGGGAGTATTTGATGGGAACAGTATAGAGGGAGCTTTACTCTGTATCTAACTCCGTGCTGTACCTGTCCTGGGAGTGTCTGATGGGGACAGTGCAGAGTGGGATTTACTCTGTATCTAACCTCGTGCTGTACCTGTCCTGGGAGTGTTTGATGGGGACAGTGTCGAGCATGATTTACTCAGTATCTAACACCGTGCTGTACCTGTCCTGGGAGTGTTTGATGGAGACAGTGCAGAGGGAGCTTTACTCTGTATCTAACCCCGTGCTGTCCCTTTTCTGGGAGTGTTTGATGGGGACAGTGTAGAGGGAGCTTTACTCTGTATCTAACCCCGTGCGGTACCTGTTCTGGGAGTGTTTGATGGAGACAGTGTAGAGCAAGCTTTAATCTGTATCTAACCCCGTGCTGTACCTGTCCTGGGGGTGTTTGATGGGGACAGTGTCGAGGAAGCTTTAATCTGTATCTAACCCCGTGCTGTACCTGTCCTGGGAGCGTTTGATGGGGACAGTATAGAGGGAGATTTACTCTGTATCTAACCCCGTGCTGTACCTGTCCTGGGAGTTTTCGATGGGGACAGTGTAGAGGGAGCTTTACTCTGTATCTAACCCCATGCTGTACCTGTCCTGGGAGTGTTTGATGGGGACAGTGCAGAGGGAGCTTTACTCTGTATCTAACCCCGTGCTGTACCTGTCCTGGGAGAGTTTGATGGGGACAGTATAGAGGGAGCTTTACTCTGTATCTAACCCCGTGCTGTACCTGTCCTGGGAGTGTCTGATGGGGACAGTGCTGAGTGGGATTTACTCTGTATCTAATCCCGTGCTGTACCTGTCCTGGGAGTGTTTGATGGGGACAGTGTCGAGCATGATTTACTCAGTATCTAACCCCGTGCTGTACCTGTCCTGGGAGTGTTTGATGGAGACAGTATAGAGGGAGCTTTACTCTGTATCTAACCCCGTGCTGTCCCTGTCCTGGGAGTTTTTGATGGGGACAGTGCAGAGGGAGCTTTACTCTATATCTAACCCCGTGCTGTACCTGTCCTGGGAGTGTTTGATGGGGGACAGTGTAGATGGAGCTTCACTCTGTGTCTAACCCCGTGCTGTACCTGTCCTGGGAGTGTTTGATGGGGACAGTGTCGAGCATGATTTACTCAGTATCTAACCCCGTGCTGTACCTGTCCTGGGAGTGTTTGATGGAGACAGTGCAGAGGGAGCTTTACTCTGTATCTAACCCCGTGCTGTACCTGTCCTGGGAATGTTTGATGGGGACAGTATAGAGAGAGCTTTACTCTGTATCTAACCCCGTGCTGTACCTGTCCTGGGAGTGTTTGATGGAGACAGTATAGAGGGAGCTTCACTCTGTATCTAACCCCGTGCTGTACCTGTCCTGGGAGTGTTTGATGGGGACAGTGTAGAGGGAGCTTTACTCTGTATCTAACCCCGTGCTGTAGCTGTCCTGGGAGTGTTTGATGGGGACAGTGTAGAGGGAGCTTTACTCTGTATCTAACCCCGTGCTGTGCCTGTCCTGGGAGTGTTTGATGGGGACAGTGCAGAGTGGGATTGACTCTGTATTTAGTTGCATTGTTTCTGACTCAGGAACACATAATGATGTTTGTAAAGTTGATAGTGATACATTTCCTCCCATTAAGATAACTCACCTTGATTGGGAGTAAAAAGCACTTGAACATTAAAAAAAAATCCAGAAACTAAACGAAAACCACAAACCTTTTCAGCAAATAAGTTCGGATCTGCCCTGGAAGGGTTAATAGCGCGCTTCCTGACCGTCATTTCGTCAGTGACATTAATGCCATTCTGGGTTACATATTACTCAGAATGGATGTTAATTCTTAAGTAATGATTCCATGCTTCTGGAACATTCCTGTGTTAATGATGCTGAACCACAGCCTTAACTCAGAATTAATTTGGGGGAAAGTGACCTGCATAAAGTGTAATTTCACTTTTCTAACCACTCATCACACTAATGAGAGAGGCTCTGTCAGATAAGCCAGCAGTGAGCAGCCAAAAGCTTCGCATTCCAGCGATGGAGAGAAAGGTCACAGGCTGCCTGCGCCGTTCGGGATGGGCTGGTGTGTCACATTACAACGCTGTCCTTTTAAGCTGGTGACAGACACAAATCCTGCCCAGGCAGATAACAAGCAGGAGCCCGGCAAACGACAGCAAGTGTGACAAGATTCAGTGCTGTGACTCACAGAATCTCCACGGTGCAGGAGGAGGCCATTCGGCCCATCGAGCCTGCACCGAAAGAGCCCCCCCCGCCCCAACCTCGGCCCACTCCCCCACACATCCGTAACCCCACCTAACCTTTGGAGACTCAGGAGGCAATTTCAGCGTGGCCGATCCACCAAACCGCACATCTATAGGGGTTGGGTTAGCGCACACTGGGCTAAATCGCTGGCTTTTAAAGCAGACCAACGCAGGCCTGCAGCACGGTTCAGTTCCCGTACCAGCCTCCCCGGACAGGAGCCGGAATGTGGCGACTAGGGGCGTTTCACAGTAACTTCATTTGAAGCCGACTTGTGACAATAAGTGATTTTCATTTTCATCTTTGGACTGTGGGAGGAATCTGGAGCCCCCGGAGGAAACCCACGCACACACGGGGGCGAAGTTGCAAACTCCACGGTCACGCGAGGTCGGAATCGAACTGGGGTCCCTGCCGCTGTGAGGCAGCAGTGCTAACCACTCTGCCGCCCATACACCTGCCCTGGTAATCTGGTAAAACACTCGCTTGCGGACAACTTGCTGTGTCGCAGCGCTGCAGAGCTATGGGGAAAGTGTACGGGGGAATGGGACGAACTAGCTCAGATTCCATATCGCCCCCAAATTGCACCAACAATCAACCCTCTAGTTTTAGAATCTCCAACCAGTGGAAATAATTTATCTTTATCTCCCCTGTCTTTCCTTGTTAATATCTAGAAGACTTTGATCAGATCACCCCTTAACCTTCTACATTCTAGAGGAAATAGGCCTAATTTGTGTAATCTCTCTTCGTAATTTAACCCCTGTAGTCCAGGTGCCATTTTTGTAAACATACGATGCACTCCCTCCAAGGCCAAAATATCCTTCCGAAGGTGCGGTGCCCAGAACTGCTCACAGTGACTCACAGTGGGGCCTAACCAGGATTTGTAAAGCTGCAGCTTAGCCCCTGTGTCTTTATATTCCAATGCTCTCGATATAAAGGCTAGCATTCCATTAGCCTTTGTAATAATTTTCTGCATTTGTTCCTGGCATTTTAAGGGACTATGCACCTGGACCCCCAAGTCTCTTTGGACATTCACTGTGCCTAATCTCTTACCATTTAGAAAGTACACTGCTCTATCCTTTCTTGGTCCAAAATGGATAACCTCGCACTTACTTCCATTGAATTCCATCTGGCACAATTTTGCCCATTTTCGTCGTCTGTCAATATCTCCTTGTAACTTTATGCTATCATCCAGGTTGTCTGCAATGCCGCCGAACTCTGCATCATCAGCAAATTTGGATATCTGACTTTCTATGCCTTCATCCAAATCGTTAATCAAAAATGTGAATATTTGAGGCCCCAACATAGACCCCTCTGGTGTGAAATTCCACCCTAGTTAACAGTCTCTTGTGTGGGTCTTTATCAAATGCCTTCTTGAAGTCCATATAAGTGACCTCCATAGACATTCCCCTGTCCACTACCATAGTCACGTCTTCAAAAATTTGAATAAGATTCGTCAGGCATCATCTTCCCTTCACAAATCCACGCTGGCTCTGCCTAATCGACTACATTTTTTCAAGGTGTTCAGTTACCATTTCCCTGATTAGAGACTCCAGCAACTTTCCCACCACAGATGTTAGGCTAATCGGCCTGTGGTTCCCTTGTTTCTCCCTTTCAACCTTCTGCACTGTAAATTCTATGTAAATTCTATGTAAACCCTTCTTAAAAAGTGGAGTGATATGTGTAATTTTCCAATCCAGACAGCCTATTCCTTAATCGAGGGAATTCTGGAAGATTATAGTTGGAGCATCTACAATGTGCTTCCCTACTTCCGTTAACAGTCTCGGATGGAAACCGTCAGGTCCTGGGGATTGGTCAGTCATTAATTCCATTAATTTCCTAGTTACTGATACTGTACTTAAGTCGATTGTATTAAGTCCCTACCAATGATTAATTATTTCGGGTCTTCCGGCAAGCTGTCTTCCTTTTCTGTAAATACTGAGGCAAAGTAATTGTTCGACATGTCTGCCATTTCCCCATTCTCACTGACAACATCTCCATTTTCAGCTTTTAGGGGGCTCTTCACTGCCCGCTTTCGCCTTTATATAACTATAACATTTCTTCTTATTGATTCTGATGTCCTTTTCAAGTTTCCTTTCATAATCCCTTTTCGTAGCTCTTATAATCTGCTTTGTGACCCTTTGCTCCTCCTTGTACCTATTCCATTTGTCAGGATGTGTGCTATGTCTTGCATTTTTGGTAGCCCTATCTTTTGGCTTTATGCTGTCCCTAACCTCTTTCGTTCTCCCTGGCTGTTTTCTTTGTGAGGCGGAGCCTTTTCCTCTCAGGGGTATATACTCTCTCTGTATCTCGTTAAATGTTTCTTTAAATATTCTCCACTGATCTTCAGTAGTTTGACCCATTGACAGATCCTCCCAATCACCGTGGACAGTCTCTGTCCTGTTAAGATCAGAAAGTCTAAAATTCTAGTATCTGAATCATGCTTTTCACTTTCAAACACCACATTGAATTCAATCATGTTGTGATCCATTTGATAAATATTCATGCACAGTTAGGCTACTAATTAAATTGGGCTTGTTACTCATAACTAAATCTAATATTGCCTATCCCCTTGTTACACCTAGACAAATTGCTGCAGGAAACTATCCCAGACACAGTCCAGAAACTCATTGGGTGGGATTCTCTGGCTGTGCCTGCCCAGCGACCAGAAATTCCCGCCCGATGTCAACGGATCCTTACATGATCCGCTTCCCGCCCGTGGCGATCTTGCTGCAGGCAGGACTGAAGAATCCAGTCCACTAACTTTCTGACAAGTGCTTCTCTGCCTCTCCCAATCTGGTGTAAGTTGAAATCCCCCATGAATACTACTCTGCCTTTGCTACACACTTTCCTAATTACTGCCTTGATACAATCTACCACCTCAGAACTGCCAGGGGGTCGATTACAGTTTTAAATCCATTTTTCTCCCTCAGTTCCATCCATATTGTCTCCACTGGATGTTTTCCCCTCATTAAATCCTCTCTCACCATTGAAGTGATATTATTTCGAACCAGTAAGACCATTCCAGCCCTCCTGCCATATTCTTTACTGTAACTTTATAACAAGGTATATTTGGGGGTGGCGTGGTGACCTACAGCGCCAGGGACCCGGGTTCAATTCTGGCCTTGGGTCACTGTCTGTGTGGAGTCTGCACGTTCTGGGTGGGTTTCCTCTGGGTGCTCCAGCTTCCTCCCACAGTCCAAAGGTGTACAGGGTAAGTGGATTGGCTGTGCTAAATTGCCCCTTAGTGTCCAGGGATGTGCAGGTTAGGTTATGGAGTTGCAGGCGTAGGGTGGTGCAGGTAAACATGGGTGGAATGCTGATTTGGAGGGTCGGTGCAGACTTGATGGACCGAATGGCCTCCTTCTGCACTGCAGGGATTCTATGATTCTATATTTAGTTCCCATCTCTGGAAGAGCTACTGCATCATAATCTGCAACATGCATTTGGGTCTGCAACTCAACTAGTTTAATAATTACATTCCGTGCATTAATATATAGAACTCCTAATTGCGTTATTCCACCTAACCTGTCCCTCAGCACTGATGTTTAATTTGCTCGTTTATTATTTTTCTCTTCTGGTTTAACTGGCATATTTCTTGTCGTTTTGCCATTAGCTGCAGTTCCTGAAGTTGAATTCCTAACTGTTTCTTTACTCTTTGCCCTGTTACTTGTTTTTGGAACTGTATCGACTGCCCCGGAGGCCTCTCCCCGCCCCTTGACCAGCGTGATGTCTATATGACCATCCTGTTAATCCCTTCCGCTCGGACACTGGTGTCCGATTGGCTCAGGTGGAACAGTACAGTTCCCTCCCGCCCCTCCTCTCCAAATACCGATTCCGGTGCCCCTCTTTCCCGCGCCACTCCTCCAGCCACATGTGTACTTCCCGAATTTTCTCATCCCGATGCCAATTTGCATGTGGCTTGGGTAACAATCCAGAGATTCTAACCTTTGAGGACCAGTTCTTTAATGTTGTTCCGAATTCCTGACATTCCCAAACAGGTCACCTTTCCCAGTCTTGCCCATGATGTTTGTCCCAACGTCGGCCACAACAACTGGATCCACCCCCTCCTTCTCCAATATCCGTTCAAGTTGTTCAGAGATGTCTCTCACCCTGGCACTGGGCAGGCAACATACAATGTGTGTCTCTCAGTCCTGCTATCAGTACCCTAATTATGGAAACCCCTACAAGTGTCATAATATACACCAGTATATCATGGTGCAGACACACACTGATGGACACACACAGGGACTAATCAATATGTACAAACACCGCAGCCAATCACCAGTTAGAATACACACACTATAAAGGCAGAGGGCACCACGGTTCCCGCTCATTCTGGGTGCTGCCTCTCAGTGTAACAAGAACTCATCCAGCCCAGCACAGACTCACAACACGTGCTGAGAGAATCAACTGGTTCAGATAAGGCTTGGGTCTCTAGTTTAAGTTAGCATCATTTAGACCCACAGTCATCGTGTGTTAGTTAGTTAGAAGTAGTTAATAAAATTGAGTTGAACCTTCATCAGTGTTGGAAGTGTCTGTTCATCTCCCAAGTCTACACTAGCCAACACTTCAACAAGTACCCCTTTTTTTTTGCTCCCTCACTTGAATGGCCTGTTTCACGGTGCAGTGGTCAGTTTGCTCATCCATCCTACAGCCCTTTCCTCATCCACACAGGGACCAAGTACCTCGTACCTGTTGGACAAAGTCAAGAGCAGAGTCTCCTCCACTTATGAATTCAGCATCCCACTCCCTGTCCAGCTTGCAGTCACACCCTGCTGTCCCTGGCCACTGGCCGAATTTGAGATACTTAATCTCCGGGGGAGTGACTGCCTCCTGAAACACAGCGTCCAGGTGACTCTCCCACCTCCCCGATGTGCCGCAGTGTCCGAAGCTCAGACTTCAGCTCAACAACCCTGAGTCGAAATTCCTCCAGCTGCAAACGCTTGCTGCAGATGTGGCCACGGTAGCTCACAACAGGGTCTACCAGCTCCCACATCATGCAGCTGCAGCACATCGCCTGGCCAGCTTTCTCTACTTCACTTAGATCATTGATGTTTCAAATTCTGTGAAGGTCCCCTACTAACCGTACTGTGACGTAACTATTTTAGTTTCAACAAAATCTCCCAAGGTGAGTTATTTATACTCACAGCTCCGATGCCCCGCCCCTCCCGGCCCTCTCTGCCTCTACCTCCCCGTTGACTAGGCCGTGAATCCCTGAAGCAATTTATTTTACTCCGATGCGCTGCCCCTCAGGCCCTCTCTGTTCCTCGGTGACTGTCTCTCTACATAGAGAACATAGAACATAGAACAGTACAGCACAGAACAGGCCCTTCGGCCCTCGATGTTGTACCGAGCCATGATCACCCTACTCAAACCCACACGTATCCACCCTATACCCGTAACCCAACAACCCCCCACCCCTTAACCTTACTTTTTAGGACACTACGGGCAATTTAGCACGGCCAATCCACCTAACCTGCACATCGTTGGGCTGTGGGAGGAAACCGGAGCACCCGGAGGAAACCCACGCACACACGGGGAGGACGTGCAGACTCCACACAGACAGTGACCCAGCAGGGAATCGAACCTGGGACCCTGGAGCTGTGAAGCATTTATGCTAACCACCATGCTACCGTGCTGTTCTCTTCTCCTTTAGGACACACCTTAAAACATATTTCCTTGAACGCGTTTTTAATCATCTACTCTGACAACCGCCTCTCATAGAACAATAGGGGCAGCACGGTAGCACAGTGGATAGCACTGTGCCTTCACAGCGCCAGGGTCCCGGGTTCGATTCCCCGCTGGGTCACTGTCTGTGCGGAGTCTGCACGTTCTCCCCGGGTTTCCTCCGGGTGCTCCGGTTTCCTCCCACAGTCCAAAGACGTGCAGGTTAGGTGGCTTGGCCAGGATAAATTGCCCTTAGTGACCAAAAAGGTTAGGAGGGGTTATTGGGTTACGGGGATAGGGTAGAAGTGAGGGCTTAATTGGGTCGGTGCAGACTCGATGGGCCGAATGGCCTCCTTCTGCACTGTATGTTCTATGTTTTATGAAAAAGGAAAAATCAGTTGGCGCCAGGAGTCCGTGCCAAGTTGCCCACAGTTGATCCCAGTTGTCTGCAGCCGACCTTTCCCAGTCGGAAGCAATGGGCACCGGCTGCCACCAGTTGGCCAGTCTTGGCCGGGAACTGCCAACGTCAACTCAACAAGAGGGATTTGTCACAATCATGGAATCATTGCTTTGAAGCAAGGAGAGAGAGATCTGAGGGAGAGAGAACAACAATAAGGGGGTGGGCGGGTGTGGTCGGAGAAGATAAGGAGTGAGGACTGCGGGGAAAGGGATGGGAGTAGCAGATTCTAAAATAAAAGATCTTACGGTTACCTGTAAAATTTCTCAAGAGGACAGAGTGCACCTCTGTGTCAAATCTTGTCTGGTAACTTCCCTGCAAATTGCCTCTGCATGTTTTACTGAGTTAGGTTCATAAAAGTGCAAGATATTGTTGTTTCCCTGCGCCATGGGAGCGTTCCTTTATAAAATGTTTTTGGCTCATCACATGGCTTCAGTGATGTCATTGTGTGGGTGGAGCTGGGCTGTGGCTCTGAATTTTTACTTTTGTTTCTGAGTTGGGTTTTACTTGCGCTTTGAGTTTGAACTAATTTGTTCTGCACAGGCTTAAAAGAAGTGTCCCTTATATCTTTAGTCTCAAAGCTGTCTCCAGATTACTTGATAACTTAAAAGTGATAACTGTTTTCTGGAAGGAATTCAATCCTGCTGTTTTGGACAGGAAACGAGAAGTACCGATACCAGGTCTTGAGTGCTGTGTGCTGGGCCACACCTTTGAAAATGGTTTCTGGTTTGTGGGATCTTGTTATTAAATTGGAACAGTTAAAAGGGGGGGACATTTAGTCAGGGTGGTACATAGATTACTGTAGCGATATGGGGTATTTCTGTTTGTGGTTGATGAAAATGCTTACTGTGTATAAAAATGTTAACTAAATTCGTAGAATAAAGCTTGGTTGTGGTTGAAAGTGCTTAAGGCCTCTGTTGAATAACACCTGAAAGGTAGACCCTTGTACTCATCGTGACCAAAATCTGTCGCTCAGATGAACTCCATGATATATTCTGGAGTTTTCTAACCCCTGGTCCATAACAAAAGTGAGAGGGAAGTGGTTCTCTCTGTTTCTATTTTCCCCTGTTTTCGCTCGCATCTTTATATTCTAGGCCCCGGTGCTGCCCATGATTTACCGGCAGGGGAAAGGTTTTCACTTTCAAAAACCCACCCCCAGCTGACAATGCGGGTGGGCTATTAAAGGAGCTCCTGGTCAAACTGGTTGGATCGTCGCCCCAGCTTTCCCGCCCAACTCCACTGCCCTTAACATAAGGCCTGCGAGGGCAAAGGGTGTTGTTCAAAATTAATTTTTTCTCGTAAACGTTTCACATTATTCTGGTTTCGCTTCATCCGCGTGTGCGCCATCGCTAATTGCTGAGACTCGGCTGAGTCAGAGAGACATGTGCCCTGGCACGGCTCACGGCTGGCATGCACTGATGGTGACTGGGGACTGAAGGGACACTCGCTTTATTGTGGAAGAAACAATGTTGTGTTTGCTCTTGACTGAATGTTCACGTTAGCGCCCAGTGTCGAACTTGCCACTCTCTGGGGCACAGCTGAGCTTTCAGGCTCGGCTGGCCTTCCCTAAAGGACGTTGTAAAGGACATTGTCAGCGATCACCCTCAGAAGGGATTAATTGCACTGTTGTGGGTCAGCTCAAACCACTGGAAGGACTCTTCCAGGAAACACGCTGAGGTGGACACACATTTGGACATTACCGACGTAACCCTTTAGGCCCCTCATTTCCCGAACTTGACAGGCTGCCGCCACTCCCCATCAGCACACCCAGGATGCCAGGCCCTTCTCATTTCTTCCTCCGTGCCACCTCCTCAACCCCACTAGCTATCCTCCCCTGGGTGCCAATCACAATCCTCTGTTCCACCTGACACTCCACAATCCCCCCCCCGATCCCCACCCTTGCCAGTCTCAAGCCTCCATGCCAGCCACCGTTCTACCGCTCCCTTCCCTTGTGCCATAGACAAGGAAAACCGTTGACCATTCACACAACTGCGCAGAGCTGACAGACGCACGGCACCTTTCAACGATGGTGAGCCGGGTGACGCGAGATTTGGAAGCTAGGACTTTGCTGAAAACACGTTCACGTGAATGAGCATTCCTGGCATGCAGATAGACACCAAGATGAGCCCAGCACAGGCCGGCGTCAGGGTCAACACGTCGCGGAACCTTATCGCCGCATCTCCACCTGCTGTCGGGGAAATCAAAATTTCCCATCCCTCCGAACAAGGTCAACCCCGCACCCCCCATTTTCCACTCTTTTGTTTTATAAATTTTGAGTACCCAATTCATTTTTTCCAATTAAGGGGCAATTTAGCGTGGCCAATCCACCTATCCTGCACATCTTTGGGTTGTGGGGGCGACACCCACACAGACACGGGGAGAATATGGAAACTCCACACAGACAGTGACCCAGAGCCGGGATCGAACCTGGGACCTCGGCGCTGTGAGGCAGCAGGGCTAACCCACTGCGCCACCGTGCTGCCCTCCCATTTCCCACTATTGAAGTTTCCACAGAATTCCCCACTCACCACCTCATGACCCCCAGTGCCTCCCCCCTCCCCCGTCGGCCCCGACCTCACCCACATTGTGCCCTGGGGAAGTACACCTGATGCATTCAATTGATAAACCATATGATCATAATACATAGGAGCAGAATTAGGCCACTCGGCCCATCGGGTCTGCTCCACCATTCAATCATGGCTGATATATTTCTCATCCCCATTCTCATGCCTTCTCCCCCTAACCCCTGATCCCCTTATTGATCAAGAATCTATCTATCCCTGTCTTAAAATCGCTCAGCCATTTGGTCTCCTCAGCCTTCTGCGGCAAAGAGTTCCACAGATTCCCCACCCTCTGGCTGAAGAAATTCCTCCTCATCTCAGTTTTAAAGGATTGTCCCTTTAGTCTGAGGCTGTGTCCTCTGGTTCTAGTTTTTCCTACAAGTGGAAACATCCTTTCCATGTCCATATCCAGGCTTCGCAGTATCCTGCAAGCTTCAATAAGATCCTCCCTCATCCTTCTAAACTCCAACGAGTACAGACCCAGAGTCCTCAACCGCTCCTCATGCGACAAGCTCTTCATTCCAGGGATCATTCTTGTGAACCTCCTCTGGACCCTTTCCAAGGCCAGCACATCCTTCCTTAGATACGGGGCCCAAAAAACTGCTCACAATACTCCAAATGGGGTCTGACCAGAGCCTTGTACAGCCTCAGAAGTACATCCCTGCTCTTGTATTCTCTCGAGAACAGGCTGTGAGGTAAAATGGAGCTGTCAGAGATAACAGGAAGTGAACCTTCCACGACCTCTCGCTCTGTGACCTGCACTCACCGGAGTGGCCATGCGTGGCTTCCCGTGCTTTTAGCACAGTTGTCTGCTGCGTCACAGTTATGAATTAAACAGCATCCGAAGCCATTAAGGGAGAGACGCCAGGAGCCATGGAAAACATGTTTCCAAGGCCCTTGCGTTTCAAGAGGGATTTGAGTTCTGAGATAGACGTTAATATTACATGGTGCCCACCCTTTGCACACTGCGGAGACACCAGGCAGCAGATTAGGGTTGAATAGCAAAAATGAAATGGATCTAACCAGTTAGCTACCTGAGATTTCTTTCAGATGTCCAGAGCCCAAATGTGAGGGGACGATTAATAATGCACAACCCCCTTGCTGACTGAACAGTTGTGAGCCTTTCTGTTTTCACATCCAAAGGGCTCGCTGAGTTTTATCTTGTTTCACTTTTGAGCGTCAGCGTTTCTCCGGCCGGGCAGGAGCTCAGGGATTCACGGATGGTGAGCTGCCAAGTCTCAGCGTGGCCTCGGCTGCCCTCGTCGTCATGTGACGCACAATGGTGTTGCTCACGACTCAATCTCCGCCAATGCGATGAAGAGATTCTTCGCCATTCTCCCCCCCCCCCCCCCGCCCCCCAGCTCTCACCCTCGCGCCCCCCCCCCCCCAACCCTGCATCCAGTGGGCGAGAACACAAGGGTCAAATGTCACGTCCTGTCAAGCTACATTCACCTCATGTCACAGGCATTTTTTTTTTTGTAGTTGGCCTCCGGAAATTTGAACCGGGCGTTTTTTTTTCCACGACTTCGGAAACCTCAGCCCGGACCCGCCATGGAGTAGTGACTGGGCAGTGCTTGGCTCTCCCGGCTCCCGAGGCAGATTCAGAGGAGTCCGGCGACCGAGGCGAACCCTGGTTAGCGGGCTCCTCTCATGTTCTTCCCATGCCCCCCTCCCCCCTTCCAAGCTCGCTCATGTACGCGTACCCCTCCCACGCCCTCTTTTAACCCCTACGGACCCTCCACTCCCCGTGTCACTCGTGCAACCACTCACCCAATGGGAATGGTAACATTTCTCAGGAGCGATGTAACGGCAAATGGGATTCTTAGAATCGGAAATGAAGAATATGCACCTCTAACAACCTAAATGGGCGCCACTCAAAAATCAGAACCCAACTGAGGGGTGACGGTTGGATAGTGGTAATCTCACTAGACGAGTAATTCAAAGAGCCAAGGTAATGGCCTGTGGACAAGGGGTTCAAACCCCACCATGGAAACTGGTGGAATTTAATGAATCTCGAATTATAAAGCTGGTTTCAGTAATGGCGACCATGACAGGTATCATAAATTGTCATTCAACATTTTTACTAAAAGTAATTCCAAACTGATAGCGACGTGGTGAACTCTTAACTGCCCTATGAAATTACCTGGCTTGGCTCTTAGTTCAAGAGTAATTAGAGGTGGACAACTAGTGCTGGCCTTGACAGCAATGACCACATCTTAGGAAAGAATTTTTAAAAACCTAGACCCAATGAAAAAAAGCTAAATCTCCTCACGCGATCATTCAGATATAGAAACAAACATCTATTCAGTAACTGCATCAAATCGATCATCTTTTTAATGACCTCATAAAACTATCAATCAAGCTGAGTACACAACCCCCTGCTGAGATAAGTGTTTCCTCAGATTTTGAAACTCAGCCAAGCATTCACAGTGGGCACCGCTCTCAAAACAACCCCTTGCAACTGCAAACAATGCAGCCTATTCAGATTGCAAAAAGAGGTGGCCCTGTTTCCTAAGCTACATCAGATGGTCTGTCAATCAAAGCAATCGAGGAGTAGGTGGCTGTTTTCTTTTCTCTCATTGAAAACTACAGATCACATTTTTCTTTCACATTTAAAGCATTTAAATTACTTTCGATCATGAATTTTCAGTTCTGAGAGCATAACAGCACTCGTTTTAAATGGAAAAGTACTCGAATCGACTGAAAACTTTCATAATACTGGTCAATGTAATGCTTAACCTACT
Organism: Scyliorhinus canicula; assembly: GCF_902713615.1. NCBI lineage: Eukaryota > Metazoa > Chordata > Chondrichthyes > Carcharhiniformes > Scyliorhinidae > Scyliorhinus > Scyliorhinus canicula. Next base: position 17,238,591 of record NC_052170.1, read on the forward strand.
TTTGCAGGACATAGCCCTATAATCAATCAGCAGTAAAAAAAATATCGAATTACAATGCAGCATCTAATAATGACATTTAACGTTGTGAAAATATTTAACACTGGCCCGTCAGAATGTTAATGACTCCTCAACTGGCATCCTCCACGGTTCTTGAACTCTCGAACAAAGGCAGATTTTCAGAAGCTTTCCGAAACCTGACATATCTGATGGAAATAGAGGGGGAGGTGAACAACCTCCCCTGGGGCTGTCGTGGCAACCACAAGGTCAGGGGGCATGGATTCAAGCTTGCGGCACAACCCGAGTCTGAGCTCCTTCCCGTAATGGAGAGATTGCGTGCGTCCATTTTTTACATGGGAAATGTAAACTTGCCATGAAAAGAACAAAGTCTTGGAGGTTGGCAAGCCCAGGAGGGCACAAGAATCCCACCCCACGTCACCAATGGTGCCATATCCCAAAATGCTATTTTTGTTGTCCAAAGACATCTCTCCAATTTGATGATCTCTCAATGTGCCAAGATTCCACAGGGGGTAGTCGGTACCTCCAGAACGCGGTCCAAAGAGGCCAAGTTCATGTTGACAGGCTAACTGACTAACAAAATGGACCCCGCAATGTGGGTTACCCTGAGAAGGCAATCGTAGGACTTGCTCTTGAACTGACAACATTGCGACTTCTTCCATTAAGCAATGGTCTTAAAACCATCGACACTCTTCCCTCCTGATGCTCTGAAATATCTTTTTGAAATTGTTCACAGTGTTTTCTTTGCAGTTGTGTAAGGTTTAATGTGTAAGGAGGCTTGGACTCCATAAGATCGGGAAAAAAAGTGAAAGTGAAAATCGCTTATTGTCACGAGTAGGCTTCAAATGAAGTTACTGTGAAAAGCCCCTAGTCGCCACATTCCGCCTCCTGTTCGGGGAGGCTGGTACGGGAATTGAACCCGCGCTGCTGGCCCGCTTGGTCTGCTTTCAAAGCCAGCGATTTAGCCCTGTGCTAAACAGCCCCTAAAGCCGGGGAGTATTGGTATCGTGGGTCTCTCCAAACTGATCACAGGATACTCCGGTTCAGGTCACAATTTTTATTCAACTGTGCATGGAGTGCACTAGCGTCCTAGAGACCCCTAATACAGAACTCTGCCAAATCACAAACGTTCACCTTATTGATACATTGTTGATCACATACCCAGAGCATTGTTCAAATTCCAATGTTGTCTGAATACAGGTTTCTATTAAACAGATGTCTCCAGTTCCACGCACATACTTCGCCCAAGTAGAGCTCGTTATCTCCTCCTCGCTAGATAGTATCTGTCTACTCCTCACCCGATCCTTAATCGGTTCCGTCTTCACTCCTGTCCCTCCGACAGTGGCCAGGGTTGCTTCCCAAAGCCTTATTGGAGAGTTCTGCTGATGTAAATCCTTGAGGGGCGCACGAGATTTGCCTGGCACAATGCTGATGATATGGGCCCCTGGGGCGTGCATTGTTCATCTAGTGAATCCTGAAGCTTGAAACATGCTTGACGATGCTGGCTGTGTAAGCATTTAGCTAGCTCTTTACTCTAAATCAGGAATGTCACTTTTTACTAAATTAATTTTATTTCCCCAAGAGGTGCACAAGCAAGGAAATGATGCTAAACTTTTGAAATGACACACCAGGCCTCCGTTGCGGCATTGTGCCTACTTCTTGGGCACCACACGTTAGGAAGGATGTCAAGACCTCGGACAGAATTACTAGAATACTGCCAGAGCTGAGGGGCTTTGGCTTGTAGAAACTGAGATCGTAGGGAAGATTAAAGGGGGATTTAGGTGTTCAAATCATGAAGGGGTTTGATGGGATTCTTTCTTCAATGGAATGCGGGCTGACAATTGAGAAGGTGGTGGTGAGTCGCCTTCTTGATCCATCACGGTCCATGTGGTGTAGGTACAACCATAGTGCTGTTGAGGAGGGGGTTTTGTTTTCAAGAAGCAGTTAGATAGTGCACTTAGGGCGAATGGGACCAAAGGATATGGAGGGAGAAAGGCGGGATTAGGCTGTTGAGTTAGATGATCAGCCACGATCATAATGAATGGCGGAGTGTGCTCGACGGGCTGAATGGCTTCCTCCCTGCTCCTAATTTCTATGTTTCAATGAGTTCCATGATTTTGGCCCAGCGAAAGCGAAGGAACCCCCGGTACATTTCCAAGCCAGGAAGGCGTGTAACTTGGAGGGGTACTTTCAAGATAAATAAGGAGAAATTGTTTCCAGTGGTGATAATCCGAAGTTTTGAAGCAATTTAAAACATAGAAGATGAGGAAAATTAGGATTGTACAGCAATGATTTGCTCTGCCTGATACCTGACTTGCGAGGGACACCTTGTACTGGGGAGAGTATAAAGACAACTCGAGGCTGAGGGCCTGTACTTACCTTCGGGAACAGAAAGCACCAGAGGGACAGCCTTCTCAAGGCTCAACAGCTGTTCAAACAGCACGCTGGGGTCCAAGAAAAAAAAAATGGGCGGCACGGTGGCACAGTGCTTAGCACCGCTGCCTCACAGTGCCAGGGACCCAGGTTCGATTCCGGCCTGTGTGGAGTCTCCACGTTCTCCCCGTGTGTGCGTGGGTTTCCTCCGGGTGCTCCAGTTTCCTCCCACAGTCCAAAGATGTGCAGGTTAGGTGGATTGGCCAGGCTAAAAAAATGTTGCAATATTGGTTCACGGGATACAGGCCTTGCTGGCTGGGCCAGCATTTATTGCCCATCCCTGAGGGCATTTAAGAGTCAACCACATTGCTGTGGTTCTGGAGTCAAGACTGTTAACCCTCATGTCGGTCATGTGGGCCAGACAAGGTAAGGACGACAGATTTCCTTCCCCAAAGGACATTGGTCAACCAGATGGGTTTTTACGAGAATCGACAATTCATCATTAGACTTTTAATTCCAGATTTTTGTATTGAATCAAAGCGCACCATCTGCCCTGGTGGGGTTTGAACCCTGGTCCCCAGGGAATGACTTTGGTCTCTGGATTGCTAGTCGAGCGACAATGCCACTAGGCCATTGTGCCACTGCCTCCCCCACTTCCTCCCCCGGTGTCCAAAGGTGGCCTTGCTAAAAATTACCCCTTAGTGTCCAGAGATAGGTTACGGGGATAGGACGGGGAGGGATGGGGAGAGCACCTGGATAGGGCGCTCTTTCAGAGGGCCGGTACAGACTCGATGGGCCGAATGGCCTCCTTCTGCACTTCAGGGATCCTACGCTTGCAGCCGGAAAGCGGGCCGATGTCGCGCAGAACCAAAGGGACCGGCTCGGAGAGACCAGTTAGGCCGCAAAAGAGCTAACGAGCCTGTTCAGTGGTGACTGGGTTAACAGCATTGGGTCTCCAGTGGGAAAATCAGCTCACTGTCACCAACACAGCCGTTCTACAATCTTACTAATCCCAGCGAGCCTGCAGTGAATTATTTTCAGGGTGTATTTATTATTTATCGTGCTGGTAATGATTTTAATGCTTCCGTTGATCTGTTAGACGGTGCCCTGTTGTTGAACTGCGGTTGATGAATATGTATGGCTCCCCCTTTCAAATCCCCTCAGCTTCTTCCCAAAAGTAGACAGGAGTAATAGAGGCTCAAGTTCTCGGCTGTGTAGGAACAAGAGAGAGAGAGACAGAGAGAGAGAAAGAGCGAGTGAGTCACACAGGAAACGGGGGAGCCAAGGTGAGGGGGGCCAAGTCGGTGAGGGCTGAACAATCCGAAAGGGGAGTGTGAGAGGCAGCTGCATTTGTGCGGGGAAGGCATCCGTGGGCGATTCAAAAAGGGAATTCGGGGAAAAAGACGCGCAGGTTTACAAAGAGCGAATCAAATCGCAAGTGGTTCACTGAAGCTGGAAGAATTCATGAATATTTTGGTTCACTCAACTCTGAGGAGGGAAAGGAAAGGAAGAGTCTGCATTTATGTAGAGCCTTTCATCACTTCAGGGCGACGCACGGCTGTCATGCAGGAAGCGCAGCACGGCATTCGCGCACAGCACGATCCCACAGACAAAGAACAAAGAAAATTACAGCACAGGAACAGGCCCTTCGGCCCTCCCAGCCTGCGCCGATCCAGATCCTTTATCTAAACCTGTCTCCTATTTTCCAAGGTCTACTTCCCTCTGTTGCCGTCCGTTCATATACCTGTCTAGATGCCTCTTAAACTATGCTATCGTGCCCGCCTCAGCACGGCGATACTATTTAGTCAGAGAAAGAGAAGATGCCGGATGAACACAGCAGGTCTGGCAGCATCCTGCGGAGAGAGACAGAGACCTCACGTTTCGAGTCCAACACGGAGGGTCACATGGAGTCGAAACATCGCTCCCTCGCGCAAACGCTGCCAGGCTTGCTGAGTTTATCCGGCATTTTCTGTTCTTGTTCTGATCTCCAGCATTGAATTCCTGCAGTGCAGAAGGAGGTCGCTCGGCCCATCAGGTCAACACCGGCCCTTCCTTTGCTAGGCCCACTACCCCGTCCTATCCCCGGAACCCCCAGTGCATTGGTCGTGGCCAATTCCCCTGACCTGCACTGCACCCGTGGTGTTCTTTGCTTTTAATATTCCAACAAAGTTGGGTGAGGGGTGAATCGGGGCCAGGACATCAGGGGGAGAAAACCAATCCTCTTCTTCAAAATGGCGCGGTGCGACCTTTTACATCCAGCTGAGCAGGCTCCAGTGACTTTGGTTGAAGCCCCTCCTGACAGAGCGGCTCTCCCTTGGCACTGGGCTGGGGGCACCAACTGGCATATCGTGCTGTGCTCTTTGGCGCGGGGCTGAGATGGAGCCCACGGCCTCCTCACTCGGAGCGCCACGGCTGGCCCTCAGGGAGCCGGTCTGGGACGTTCCGCCAAAAGGAGACGCGCGAGGGAAGGGTGAAATGCAGCCATCCGTCCGTCCCGAGCAGCCTTCAGGTAAACAGAGGAAGGAGACCGACCTTTCAATTCTTTCCCGCTGTGCTGTCAACCTTCTCACCCTGGGACTGTCTCAAATTCACTTTGAAGTCGTTGGCTGTCAGAGGGAGAATTTGGGCCCCAGGAACCGTGGGGCGGCACGGTAGCACAGTGGTTAGCACTGCTGCTTCATAGCACCCAGGGTCCCAGGTTCAATTCCTTGCTTGGGTCACTGTCTGCGCGGAGTCTGCACGTTCTCCCCATGTGTGTGTGTGTGTGTGTGTGGGTTTCCTCCGGGTGCTCCGGTTTCCTCCCACAAGTCCCGAAAGACGTGCTGTTAGGTGAATTGGACATTCTGAATTCTCCCTCAGTGTACCCGAACAGGTGCCGGAGTGTGGCGACTAGGGGGTTTTCACAGTAACTTCATTGCAGTGTTCATGTCAGCCCACTTGTGACAATAAAGATTATTATTATTATTCCGACAATTTTCGGAGCGGGTGGTGGTGGGCAGTGGTGGGGATGGGTTAATTTCAAACACACCAATCTCTCCTTACCACCCGTCTGTAAACAGAAGAGTGTTTTGATTTGCTCTCCCCATCCCCCTCAGGTGATGTATTCCCCAACCCCTCAGTCTCGGTACGATCAAACTTTCTACGGACAACCCCATAGGAAATCCGCAGCAGGATGAACTCAAAGGGTTAGTTTACTTGCGCACTCAAAACGCTGGAAGAAGGTCGTAACTTTGCCTCCTTTGCATTCATACAGTAAAAGGGAGGGATTGGGATACGAAAGGGTTCCAGGGGAAGAGACCGCAGGGAAACGAAACATTGGACTGAATTTTAGGTTTATGTTGCAGTGTACGGCAGCGGGTGGGAAAGGTGGCGTTGAAGTCACCAGCACAAATGGTGGCTTTCTCCTAATTGCTGGGAACGTAGCGCATACAGGTTGAAGGGTTGGGTCCCGCAACTTCAGGCTGTATCGGCCCTTCCTTCACTGCCGCTGGTTCTAAATCCAGGAACTCCCTCCCTAACAATACCGTGGGTGTACCTGAAAGCTGTGGTTTCGAACACGGGGCAGGGCGTGTGCCCATAATCCCAGGTCGGCAACCCTTTCAATTTCCTGAGTCTGTCAGAAAAGACATCCTGGGAGGAACAGGTAATCGTTTCCCTGAAGTACCTCGGGGCATTTTACAACATTAAGTGCACGATTTGATGGAATTGAACGTGTCCCGTTTCGGCACATTTAGCGGGGTGCTTCCCAGCAATTACAGAGCTGAGGAAGACCCCGCTACTAAGCAGGACCCTACTTCATTCAATAGCCCCGATGAGGAACGCCCGGCCGGGCCCACACTTCGGCCATTTCCTGCACTAACGAGCTCAGCTCGCCAGTGCAGGAAGTGATTGGGGCGCCATTTCTAAATGGTACCTCGATTCCTGGAAACCCCCCCCCCCCAACACCCCAACTTAACAATTAAGCCCCCACAGCCCACCACACAAGGGAAGAGCACTCCCAGGCCCAAACCTGGGCAAGATACCACCACCCCTGGCAGCGTCAATGCCATAGTACTACCCTGCCCAGAGCCCAGCCACCCAGGTGCCCCCCGATCGCCTGGGGGAAGACCCCCCCAAGTGCCGGCATGCCGGGTCCCCGATTGTGCTAAACGGCACCCGCGCGGGGTCCCCAAGGCAAGGCCGTTTGATCCCCCGCCTCGGGTAATCCGGGGCAGACATATTCAAGTGAGCCCGCCTGCTCACTCGAACGTGCAAACCTGGATCCCACCTCAGTGGCCCTCATCCCGTCCCCAGTCAGGCGCGGCGAGGCCGCTACATCGCGCCCGAAGGGTGCTACGTAAATGCACGTTGCTGCGTTTTTAATTGGCTCGTTTTGAAAAGGAAGCTGACGAAAGGTTAGGCTGGGAATTGGGATGGGTTGAAATTGCTGGAAGAGCTGGCACACACCCAGGGAATGGGGGGGGGGGGCGGTGGGGGAGCGGGGGGCTGGGTTCCCCAGGGCTGTCGCTTTTTTTTGGAGGACTCGCTGGCTCAGTGACAAGGGAGACAGAATGCCTAATATCAATATTATTTAAATATCAATAAATAACCGTGCCTGGTGGAATAGGGAGTTGTAATTTCTGACAGAATTATTCGAGTGCCTTTCACATCCCCGCCGGCAAAGCATCAGCTTGGAAATTAAGTTAATATTGTTCGAAAGGTACATTTCTCCCTCCCAGCAAACGCGCCGGATTTTCCATCCGGGGTCTGGAACCTGACCCCCGTATATTTTCCGGGCCTCGACCCCCGCGACCCCATCCGCTTATGCAAAGCAATCGGCGGGTTTAAATGCGCCACTTGGCTCGGACTCGCCGGCCCATTAGTCAGTCCAGGAGGTGGGAACCGCTTGCAGGCTGTGACCATCCCAGCAGGGAGGCAGCCACATCAGGGCACGCAATTCTATGCACAGACGTAGGAAGCCACGAATGAGGCCACTCAGCCCCTTGAGCCTGGCCCGCCGCTCGATGAGATTAAGGATGACCCAATTTTAACCTCAATGCCACATTCCTGCCTGCCCCCGATAGCCCTTCACCCCCTTGCTTGTCACAAATCTATCTCCCTCTTCCTGGAACATATTCAAGGCCGCTACCTTTTTAAAGAACGAAGAACAATTCAGCACAGGAACAGGCCCTTTGGCCCTCCAAGCCTGCGCCGACCACATGTCCTATCTCGACCAACCACCTGTATCCTTCTATACCCCGTCTGTTCTTGTGTCCATCCAGAGAAGTCTTCAAGGTCGCTAACGTATCTGCCTCAACCACCTCACTTGGCCATGCATTCCAGGCCACCACCACCCTCTGTGTAAAAAAACCTTCCCCCGTACATCTCCACTGAACCTGTCCCCCCCTCACCTTGAACTTGTGCCCCCTTGTAATTGTCATTTCCGCCCTGGGAAAAAGCCTCCAACAATAGCCCTCATAAATTTATAAACTTCGATCAGGTCGCCCCTCAGCCTCCGTCTCTCTGGGGAGAACAATCCCAGTTTATTCAATCTCTCCTCATAGCTAATACCCTCCATACCAGGCAACATCCTGGTAAACCTTTTCTGTACTCTCTCCAAAGCCTCCACGTCCTTCTGGTCGGGCGGTGACCAGAATTGGACACAGTATTTCAAATGTGGCCTAACCAACGTTCTGTATAATTTTTTGAGGAAGTGAATTCCAAAGCTTTCCAACACTCAGAAAGAGAGAGAAAAAATATTCCTCAGTTTTGGAATTCGTCAGCCATTCACTGGTAGCGGGATTCTCTGTTCCCGCCGGGAGAGCATGGGTTTCCCGGGCGGTGTGGGGGTGGCTTCAATGGGAATTCCAATGGGATGGCCTCACGGTAGCATGGTGGTTAGCATCAATGCTTCACAGCTCCAGTGGTCCCAGGTTCGATTCCCGGCTGGGTCACTGTCTGTGTGGAGTCTGCACGTCCTCCCCGTGTGTGTGTGGGTTTTCTCCGGGTGCTCCGGTTTCCTCCCACAGTCCAAAGATGTGCGGGTTAGGTGGATTGGCCATGCTAAATTGCCCGTAGTGTAAGGTTAATGGGGGGATTGTTGGGTTACGGGTATATGGGTTTAAGTAGGGTGATCATTGCTCGGCACAACATCGAGGGCCGAAGGGCCTGTTCTGTGCTGTAATGTTCTATGAAATCCCATTGACAAGGGGGGGGGGGATCCCACTGCCAGCGAATGGCGTGCCTAAATTCTTCGTCCTCACTGGCAGTGGTAGCGGGGCAGACTCGCGACGGAGAATCCCGGTCCTTATTTTCAAACGGTGGCTCCAATTCCAGTATTGTTTGAAGGGCAAATATTGGTACTCCGCGTCAAACAATGTTAGCGAGGCCTCAGTTTGACACTTCGCCTGAAAAGCAGTCTGATAGTGGAGCACTGCCTCAGTTTTTTAATCGAAGTCTCAGCTTGGAATACGTGCTCAGGTATTGAATTTAATTCTCTGCTCGGACCTCAGGGCCGAGACCCAGGACGGTCAGTTCCGTTTCCAAGGTCAAGAGGTCAGGGCAGAGGCTTGGACAAGGGCAATACTCCCAAGCTGGACACTTCCTTGAGGCGGGCGCAATCAGTCTGTGCCCGGGCTGTCGGAACCTGGAACCCTGACGATCGGTACTAGGGGGATGAAACTACGGCGTCGGCCGGGAGTCATCTTCGAAAGGGCCTTTGGTTTAGAATGAATCTGGGGAGGGATAAACACGCCAGCTCGGGGCCGTGAGGGAAATATTATCGGGACTGAACTGTGGAGTGGGTCAGCGATGAGGTTCAAGCCTGCATGGAACGGGTCAGTGTGGCTGGGTGAGAGGTCACAGGGAAAGGCCGCAAAGGAGTGCCATTCAAGGCCGAGGCCTGGTCCTGGGAAACTGCCAGAATCTGTAGGCTGTTAAAAGTACCTAAAAATGTCAGCATTTTACATCTCCTTTGCCCTGAAAGGCTGTGAGAAACCCCAACGTCATCAGAGGCCTTGGCCACTGTTCTTGCTCACAGCCTAACTACAGCACGCCATTGCCCGAACTGTTGACCGCGGGACCCATGAATATTTTATGCCGGTGTCTTTAATTCAACTGTCTTGCTGTGAACTTCACAAAACCCAATGTTCTCAGTTTATGTGCCGAAACTCACAATTCCGAGTTAATATTTAACAGCCCCTAAATTATTCATAATCTGTCCGCTGCTTTGACAGACTGAGGAAGGGTAGCTTATATTTTCCCGAGCTGTGCTTGAATGGAGTTTAATTTGTTTGGGCTGTGAAACAGGAGCATCGCCTCGTCATCAAAAAACATGCCAGCGCCGTGCATTGCGAGAGGCAGCCTGTTTGCTCTGGGCAAATGGGCCAGGGGGTTGTTGTTCTCCAAGAAGAACATTAGCTCTGAGAAATTGCAGTTCATCGTATCTCTTTCCACACCCCTCCCGCACCCCCACAGCCCCTCACACAGCCCCCCCCCCCCCTCCCGCCGCCGGTTTGCAAGCATTTAAATTTCTTGCCCGCTTCCCACATCGCGACGTGGGTTGATGTTAGCAGGTGGCCCGTTTAATCAGTGGTCATGGGAACTGCGCTCACAGATCACAACAGAGGATCCGCTTCTCAAGCTGTGCCAAAGTACTTGGCCTGACAGAGCGCATTCCTTCCTCCTTCCTCTCCTTCCCCAGATGAGCCCCCGCCCACATAACCCACGGCATCGCCGACACAGGCCTTTACCACCCCCCGTAAAAGGGAGGCAGAGAGAATAGAGCGAATTATTGGCCAGTCACCCCGACGTCAGCAGGGTAGCATGGTGGTTAGCATAAATGCTTCACAGCTCCAGGGTCCCAGGTTCGATTCCCGGCTGGGTCACTGTCTGTGTGGAGTCTGCACGTCCTCCCCCTGTGTGCGTGGGTTTCCTCCGGGTGCTCCGGTTTCCTCCCACAGTCCAAAGATGTGCGGGTTAGGTGGATTGGCCATGCTAAATTGCCCGTAGTGTCCTAATCAAAGTAAGGTTAAGGGGGGGTTGTTGGGTTACGGGTATAGGGTGGATACGTGGGTTTGAGTAGAGTGATCATGGCTCGGCACAACATTGAGGGCCGAAGGGCCTGTTCTGTGCTGTACTGTTCTATGTCTATGTCGGTCGTGGGAAAAATGTTCGAGTCCATTGTAAAAGATTGAACAGCAGAGTGCTTGGAGAACAGTGACAGGATCGGGTAGAGTCGCCGTGGATTGACAAAAGGAAAATCGTGCTTGACAGATCTACTGGAATCCTTCGAGGATGTGATTAGTAAAGCTGATGAGGGGGAGCCAGTGGATGTGATTTATGTGGACTTTAGAAATAAGTGTGAAAAATTAAAGCGTATGGGATTGGGGATAGTGTATTGAGATGGATAGAAAATTCGTTGGCAGACAGGGAACAAAGAATAGCAATAAACAAGTCTTTTTCAAATTGGCAGGCAGTGACTACTGGGGTACCACAGGGATCAGTGATAGGACTCCAGCGATTCACAATATGTATTAATGGTTTAGATGAAGGGACTAAATGTAGTATCTCCAAATTTGCAGCCGACACAAAGCTGGGTGGGAGGGTGAGCTGTGAGGAGGATGCGGAGATGCTTCAGTGTGATTGGGGCAAGTTGAGTGAGGGGGCAAATGAATGGCAGGTGCAGTATAATGTGGAATATTTGAGGTTATCCACTTTGGTAGCAAAACAAGAAGGCAGATTATTATCTGATGGCTATAGGTTGACAGACGGGAATGTGCAACAAGAACTGGGGGCGAGATTCTCCGCAAATGCCGTGACCCATGGCAGCCTTCACGCCCACTTCCAGGGCTGATTCTCCCCCCATGCGGAGCTAGGAGCACGGCCCCGTGCGTCACGACGGTCATCAAGGCCGCACATCAAGCGTCACGCCGGCTGATGTGGCCGACGTCATCGGCCGCGCATGCGCAGGTTGGACACCGCCAACCCTCGCATGCGCAGTTGGCATCTTTTCCTTCAGCTGCCCCGCAAGACATGGCGGCTTTATCTTGCGGGGCGGCGTCCGTTACGGACGCACGGCCTGTGATGGGTGGGCACTGATCGCAGGCCTATGCCCCCCTTGGCACGGCCGTGGTACTGCCGTGCCAATCGGGCTCCCAGATGCCCCAAACAGGCGTCTGGTGCCCGTTTCACGACGGCAGCGAGCAGGTGTGTTTGCTGCCGTGTTGAAACGGGCGCGAAGGCCCGACCGCTCGGCCCATCGGCCTCAGAGAATCGGCACTCGTCGTAAAAAACGGCGAGCGGCGATTCGTGGCGTGGGTCGGGGTGGGGGGGGGGGAGAATAGCGGGTGTGCGTGAAAAATGTCGGGAGGCCCTCCCGCTATTCTCCCACCCGGTGTGGGGGGCGGAGAATTGCGCCCTGGGTGTCCTTGTATACCAGTTGTTGAAGGTAAGCACGCAGATGCAGCAGGTGGTAAAGAAGTCAAACGGTATGTTGGCCTTCGTAGCGCGAGGGACCCGAGTACAGCAGCAGGGATGTGTTGCTGTAATTATACGGGTCCTTGGTGAGGTCACAATGGAATATTGTGTTTGGTCTCCTTATCTGAGGAAGGATGTTCAAGCTACAGAGGGAGTGAAGCAAAGGTTCACCAAGCTAATTCCAGATATGGCAGGACTGACGCATTGAGTCGGTATTTCCACTGGAGTTTCGAAGAATGAAGGGGGTCCCCATAGAAACCAATAAAATTCGAAAAGGACTAGCCTGGGTGGATGGAGGAAGGATGTTCCCGATGGCAGGGGAGCCCAGAACCAGGGGTCACGGTTTAAGGATATGGGGTAAACTATTTGGGACAGAGGTGAGGAGGAACCACCCAGTGAGTGGTGAGCCTGAGGAATTCGTTACCACAGAAAGCAGTTGAAGCCAAAACATTTGTTCTCAAGAAGGAATTAATAATAATAATAATCTTCATTAGTGACACAAGTTAGGCTTACATTAACGCTACAATGAAGGAACTGTGACTACCCCCTAGTCGCCACACTCCGGCGCCTGTTCGAGTACACTGAGGGAGAATTCAGAAAGTCCAATTCGCCAAACAAGCACGTCTTTCGGGACTTGTGGGAGGAAACCGGAGGAAACCCACGCAGACACGGGGGCGAACGTGCAGACTCCGCACAGACAGTGACCCAAGCCGGGAATCGAACCCGGGTCCCTGGCGCTGTGAAGCAACAGTGCTAACCACTGTGCTACTGTGCTACCGAGATAGAGCTCTTGAGGCTGAAGAGGTGATTAGGGGGGGGGGGGGGGGGGGGGGGGGGGGGGAGAATGTGAGATCAGGTTCCGGAGTTGGTGATCAGCCATGATCATAATGAATGGCGGAGCACTCTCGAAGAGCCGAATGGCCTCCTCCTGCTCCTGTTTTCTATTGTTCTGTGTGACCTGACCTGACTCTGTCCCTGGCAGAGCTTGCCTGCTGCTGGGAGACCCACCCGCACCTTTGTTCCTTCTGGTTTTGACTATTCCAATGAGATCATGATCGGTCTTCCGCAATCTTCCCTCCACAAACATGAGTCCACGAAACATTCTGCTGGGTGTGCCCTTCCCTTGTTCCGAATTCCATTTACCCATCACCCCCTGTGCTCGCTGACCAACATTGGCTCCCCCCCCCCCCCAAACAGTCAAGCAACGTCTCAATTCAAATCTACACCTTGGTTTTCAAACCCTTCCATGGCCTCATCTCCTGTAGGCCCCTAACCCTCCGAGATATCTTCCTCCCTCTAAATCTGACATGTTAAGCCTCCTGATTTTGTTTCTAAATCCTTTGCGGGGATGTGGGCGCCGCTGGCCGGGCCCAGCATTTATTGCCCGTCCCTAATTGCCCTCAAAATGAATGGTCTCGCTCGGCCATTTCAGAAGGGAGTGAAGAGTCAACCACAACGGTAGCAATGTGGATAGCACAATCGCTTCACAGCTCCAGGGCCCCAGGTTCGATTCCGGCTTGGGTCACTGTCTGTGTGGAGTCTGCACATCCTCCCCGTGTGTGCGTGGGTTTCCTCCGGGTGCTCCGGTTTCCTCCCACAGTCCAAAGATGTGAAGGTTAGGTGGATTGGCCATGATAAATTGCCCTTCGTGTCCAAAATTGCCCTTAGTGTTGGGTGGGGTTACTGGGTTATGGGGATAGGGTGGAGGTATTGACCTTGGGTAGGGTGCTCTTTCCAAGAGCCGGTGCAGACCCGATGGGCTGAATGGCCTCCTTCTGCACTGTAAATTCTATGTAAACATTGCTGTGGATCCGGAGTCACGTGTAGGCCAGACCAGGTATCGGGGGCAGATTTCCTTCCTGAAAGGGGAGTTGGTGAACCCGATCGGTTCTTCCGACAATCGATGACTGTTTCATCGCCATGGTTACTGAGATCAACGAACGAGCTTCTTCTTCCAGATTTTATTAATTAAATTTAAGATCCGCCTGTTGCCGTGGTGGGGGTTGAACTTGTGGCCCCAGAGCATTAACTGGGCCTCTGGATTACCGACCTTATTTCCTCCATCCTGAGTTTCCAGTCTCCGCACAGTAAGATGAAAGAAAATTACTGCAGGCGCTGGAATCAGAAGTAAAAACAGAAAATACACAACAATCACAACAGGTCAGACAGCGTCTGTGGAGAGAGAAGGGAGCTAACGTTTTGAGTCTGGAGGACTCTGTCAAAGCTAAAAAAAATTGGAAATAGGGTCAGATTTATACTGTTGTGGGTAGGTGGGGGATGGCAGGGTGACTTGCGTGGGGAGGGGGGGTGGGCGAACGTCACACTGTGAACTCTCTCCTCCACCTTCACCCCATTTTTATTTCTATCAATTTATTTTCATTCCACTCATCGATCCGTTTTTCCCTCACCATTGTCCCCCTCCTCCCACCCCACTCCATCTGTTCCCTGTTCCTCGTTGCCCTTTAACACACTGCTTACCTTTGTTTTGCCATTTACACATTCTAATCCATTTATAAGAACATAAGAACTAGGAGCAGGAGTAGGCCATCTGGCCCCTCGAGCCTGCTCCGCAATTCAATTAGATCATGGCTGATCTTTTGTGGACTCAGCTCCACTTTCCGCCCGGAACACCATAACCCTTAATCCCTTTATTCTTCAAAAAACTATCTATCTTTGCCTTAAAAACATTTGATGAAGGAGCCTCAACTGCTTCACTGGGCAAGGAATTCCATAGATTCCCAACCCTTTGGGTGAAGAAGTTCCTCCTAAACTCAGTCCTAAATCTACTTCCCCTTATTTTGAGGCTATGTCCCCTAGTTCTGCTTTCACCCTCCAGTGGAAACAGCCTGCCTGCATCTATCCTATCTATTCCCTTCATAATTTTATATGTTTCTATAAGATCCCCCCTCATCCTTCTAAATTCCAACGAGTACAGTCCCAGTCTACTCAACCTCTCCTCATAATCCACCCCCTTCAGTTCTGGGATTAATTAGCCTTTGGGGCAGCACGGTAGCATTGTGGATAGCACAATCGTTTCACAGCTCCAGGGTCCCAGGTTCGATTCCGGCTTGGGTCACTGTCTGTGCGGAGTCTGCACATCCTCCCCGTGTGTGCGTGGGTTTCCTCCGGGTGCTCCGGTTTCCCCCCACAGTCCAAAGATGTGCAGGTTAGGTGGATTGGCCATGATAAATTGCCCTTAGTGTCCAAAATTGCCCTTAGTGTTGGGTGGGGTTACTGGGTTATGGGGATAGGGTGGAGGTGTTGACCTTGGGTAGAGTGCTCTTTCCAGGAGCCGGTGCAGACTCGATGGGCCGAATGGCCTCCTTCTGCACTGTAAATTCTATGTAGTGAATCTGAATTTATGTGCCTCCATCAGCACCCTCCTTCGCCTTGATCACCCCATTTACATTCCCGTCGTCTTTTTATCCACAACGTCAATCTCCGCCTGTCGATGGCCCTCGATCCAGTCCCACTGCTCCAGGAGCAAAAGCCGAAACCTACAGACTCTACCCAGACAGTCACCCGAGGCAGGAATCGAACCCGGGTCCCTGGCGCTGTGAGACAGCAATGCTAACCACTGGGCCACCGTGATGTCCTGTGGGCCGTCTCGTTCTCAGAATGCACTGTGGTCTCTTCTGGACTCACACAGAACTTAAATTTCAGGAGGGAAGAGGCCAAGAGGTTGCAGGAGGGTTTAAGGCCAAGAAGGCTGAATAACATCCTTTCTTGCTGGTCATAAGATAATAATGGGTGGACAATTCTTTGGAAAGAAAGCACTTTAATAGAAAAAACTTTTGCAATATGATGTGCAACATGAATGCCCGCCTATCCTTCAGTTTGTTTACCTCAGGGGAACAATAAAGATGAAGGCCATTCAGCCCTTCATTCCTGTGTGAGCCCTTTGGAAAGGTGAACCAATTGTCAAAAGCCATTGGCACCAGCGCAACTGGAGCTCCATGTCAGGTACAAGGCCAGTGCGGCCTACACCAGTACTACTGGACTATAGAACCATAGAAGGCCTACAGCTTAGAAAGAGGCCTTTCAGCCCATAGGGTCTGATGGATACAGAACTGGCTAGGTCATAGAAGGCAGAGAGTAGCAATGGAAGGGTGCTTTTCTAATTGGAGGGCTGTGAGTACTGGTGTTCCGCAGGGATCAGTGCTGGGACCTTTGCTGTTCGTAGTATATATAAATGATTTGGAGGAAAATGTTACTGGTCTGATTTGTAAGTTTGCGGACGACACAAAGGTTGGTGGAATTGCGGCTAGCGATGAGGACTGTCAGAGGATACAGCAGGATTTAGATCGTATGGAGACCTGGGCGGAGAGATGGCAGATGGAGTTTAATCCGGACAAACGTGAGGTAATGCATTCTGGAAGGTCTAATACAGGGAGGGAATATACAGTGAATGGTAGAACCCTCAAGAGTACTGACAGTCAGAGAGATCTAGGTGTACAGGTCCACAGGTCAATGAAAGGGGCAACACAGGTGGAGAAGGTAGTCAAGAAGGCATACGGCATGCTTTCCTTTATTGGCCGGGGCATTGAGTATAAAAATTGGCAAGTCATGTTGCAGCTGTGTAGAACCTTAGTTAGGCCACACTTGGAGTACAGTGTTCAATTCTGGTTTAGCTCACTGGGCTAAATCGCTGGATTTTAAAGCAGACCAAGCAGGCCAGCAGTACGGCTCTTGGAAAGAGCACCCTACCCAAGGTCACCACCTCCACACTATCCCCATACCCCAGTAACCCCACCTAACACTAACAATTTTGGACACTAAGGGACAATTTATCATGGCCAATCCACTTAACCTGCACATCTTTGGACTGTGGGAGGAAACCGGAGCACCCGGAGGAAACCCACGCAGACACGGGGAGGATGTGCAGACTCCGCACAGACAGTGACCCAAGCCGGAATCGAACCTGGAGCTGTGAAGCAATTGTGCTAACCACCATGCTACCGTGCTGTCCTTATGCCGCCAAAGTCCCTCATAATCGTCACCATGAAACCTTTCTCCGCCCCCCCCCCCGACTCGAATGAGTGCATTCACAGCGTTGCCAGCCTCTCCACCTCAGTGACAACTGGAGAGGTGACAGGGTGAAAGAAGGAGGCAGATTAAAGGGGCGGAATGTCTTAGAACATAGAACATAGAACAGTACAGCACAGAACAGGCCCTTCGGCCCTCGATGTTGTGCCGAGCAATGATCACCCTACTTAAACCCACGTAACCCGTATACCCGCAACCCAACAATCCCCCCATTAACCTTACACTACGGGCAATTTAGCATGGCCAATCCACCTAACGTCTTGTTGAGAGATGGGTGAGAGGCAGCCCGTTATGAGGATGAGCCAGCAGAACAAAGCTGCTTAATGTCTAGTTCCGGTGCTGAGTTTGGACACCTTCACGAGCAGCGGTGCGAATTCTCGCCAAAGAGGTGAGAGAAAAAAAAAGAGAGAGATGAGAGAGAGAGAGAGAGAGACGGGCTTATTAGATACTTGCTCTTGCGACCAATGCCGACTGCGATAGTCTCCATGGATCTAATAACCTCTCCCTGACCCACAGAAGATGGGCCACTTCAACGTTGCCACCAACTCATTTTTCCCGAGCACTTTGATGAGAATAGAGACTGATCCACAAGCTGCTTTTGACTACCTCGGTGTATGATCTAATGCTTATTCCTCCCGGCCACTCCAAGTCAGCTGGGTCATCAATAAAAGAAAGCGCCCACATGGGAGGCAATGTGAGCAAATAGGCACATGTTAAACTGTGCCTCATGAATTTCTTATTGACTGCTGTTTGAAAGGAGTTGAACCAAAGTGCAGGCCTGTCAGCCCCCGCTGTTTCTGCAGCACTTAACCGTTTCGAGATGGGGGTAAGAAAGGAAAACAAGATCAACAGCTCTCCTCGGCTCCCTCCCCCCCCCCCCCCCCTGCCCTCTCCAAGCACCTCGGAGTGCGCTTGAATGGAGGCCACGGAGGTCTATACCTGCTACTTCGCTGCTCCCGGTGTGGGACACGTCCCTTGTGTGGGCACGGTGGTTAGCACCACTGCCTCACGGTGCCAGGAACCTGGGTTCGATTCCGACCTCGGGTGACTGTCTGTGTGGGAGTCTGCACGTTCTCCCCCCGTGTCTGCGTGGGTTTCCTCCGGGTGCTCCGGTTTCCTCCCACACTCCAAAGATGTGCAGGCTAGGTGGATTGGCCATGTTCAATTGTGCCTTAGTGTCCATAGGTTAGGTAGAGTTACAGGGACAGGGCGGAGGCGTGGGACTAGGTAGAGGGCTCTTTCAGAGGATCAGTGCTGACCAGATGGGCTGAATGGCCTCCTTCTGCACTGTGGGGATTCTATGATTCTATGGTTGCATTACCTGCAAGCAAATACAATTGTGTAAATAATGCGTAAATCACTTACAAACCCGTCACAGTGGAGCAGTCTGGTAGGGACCAACAAATGACCTTCTCCCAGGGACTTTCTTTGTCTGGACCCTGATGTTGGGATTACAAAGTGAATCCTGACCCCCCCCCCCCATTTGCCTGTAGCAATAGTATCTCAAGAAGCCCCCTAATTGGCTGTGAACATGCAAATTAAGGAGTTTGGGTGAGCTGCTGACCCAGAAGCTCCGAAGCCTGAGGCGGAAATGGCGGCAGAGTCGTCACTGGACTAATAATCCAGAGCCCAGGGCGGTGCTCTGAGGAGATGGGTTCAAATCCCACCAGAGCAGAAGGCAACACCTCTGCCAATCAGAGTTGAATTGACAATCACTCTCTCCTCATGCATAACAATTTGATACCCTTGCGAATCTGACCCAAGGAAATCGTTGAAAGTATGTCCCTCTTTCGTGAGGATCCTTTCTGTTTATTCCCTTATTCCTCCTTTCTTTTGTTTTTGCCGTCGCATCGTTGATCTATGGACGACTTATTGACCTGTGACTTTAAGGCAAAGCAGACCTCTAAGTCGCTGACACGTTTAATTCAAACAGAAGGATCTGGAAGGCTGTGCTGTTTTAGGCTGGTGATTGCAGACGGACCGGCACCAATGGCAGAGATTGGCCAACATCAGAGATGACTCGGTTTGAATGATCTGCCTGGTGGTTAATGAATTGGCTCAAAACGCTGTGCTCAGCCCCGTGACAGGTGGTGATTGGATCTGATCCCGCTGGAATGTTTCAGAGCTTCAAAGGCTGAGTTCCGGTTTAGGTTTGACTTGCTGCAGCTCAGAGGAGGGACTGCTGACCTCTCTCCTGCAAGGCCTGTCTCCGGAAAGGCTGTGTTTCTGAACTGGCAGGGAGCCTGGATGAATCGGCATACGGGGGAGCCATTACAGGCTGTGCCAGCAGAGTCCAGAACCGACCAACTCTCTCTGCAGAAAAGGCTGATGCAAACTGACCAACTCTCTCTCTCCAGAGAAGGAAGAGGCCTGGAAATCAACCACAGACTGAATGCAGAATTTGATGTGAAGCAAACTCTCCAGGAACATCTGGGCACAATACATTTCTAAACAACAGTGAAGATCAGTAGAGGCTGAAAACCAAAGACTTTGATCAACCAGTGTGCTGTGGGGAAAGCTTGCTACAGGACCACCATCGGAAGCAAAGACTCCCATCTTTTGACCTTCATCCTTATTATTTTTACCCCTTCCCCCCCCCTCTGTGTTTGTCTGTCTTGTGTGTGTGAGTAGAGGGCGGGGCAGTTAAAGGGGTAATAGGTTAGCTTCTCCTTAACCAGTTGTGTTTACTGCATATTCATCATTATTCTTGCTGTAAACAAACAGTAATTGCGTTTCAACTCACAAACCAGGACCGGGATACTCCCCTACCCGACAGGGCAGGGGGGTCCCGGCGGGATGGAGTGGCGTGAACCACTCCGGCGTCGGGCCGCCCCAAAGGTGCGGAAGTCTCCACACCTTTAGGGGCCAAGCCCTAACCTTGAGGGGCTAGGCCAGCGCCGGAGTGGTTGGCGCCCCGCCGGCCGGCGGGAAAGGCCTTTGGCGCCACGCCAGCCGGGGCAGAAGGGACTTTGCCGACCGGCGGAATGCATGCGCCGGAGCGTCAGCGGCTGCTGACATCATCCCCGCGCATGCGCTGGGGAGGGGGTCACTTCCGCGTCCGCCATCGTGAAGGCCATGGCCAACACGGAAGGAAAAGAGTGCCCACACGGCACAGGCCCGCCCGCCGATCGGTGGGCCCCGATGGCGGGCCAGGCCACCGTGGGGGCAGCCCCCGGGGCCAGATTGCCGTGCGCCCCTCCCCCCCAGGACCCCGGAGCCCGCTCGCGCCGCCAGTCCCGCCGGTAAAGGAGGTGTTTTGATTCCCGCCGGCGGGACCGGCACGACAGCAGCGGGACTGCGCCCCTTCGCGGGCTGGGGAATGGCCGGGGGCGGGGCCACCGACAGGCGCGGCGGGATTCCCGACCCCGCCAAATCTCTGGTGCCGGAGACTTCGGGAGACGGCAGGGGCGTGATTCACGCCACCCCCGGCGATTGTCTGACCCGGCGGGGGGGTCGGAGAATCCAGCCCCTGGTGACTGTAATTGCTGGACAACCAGCAAACCACCAAAGACTTTGGGTATTTTTAAAGAACGATTGGTTAATTCACTTGTGTTGTGACTCTGGGGCATGTGGGGCTGGAGTTGACTGCGCACTAGCCCAGGGTGTCGTAACACTTTTCAGCATTTCACACCTTTTCTAACGGCGAACGATATAAGAGTATTGAGGCATTGGACAAGCCGCAGACAGACTGAGAGGTTATACTTTGTCAGGTTAGACTGAACACACTGGATATCTCTGCTCTGGAAAAAAGAGAGGGTAGAGGGATGGACTTTTAGTGGCTTTGAGATAGTGAAAGGGTATTGGTAGAGGATGTGTAGCAGAGGTGGCTCCACTTGTGGTTAAATCCAAAAGGAGGGGTTAGAAATACAAGATCAACAGAACCATGAGGGTATTAAGGAGAACTTTATCTACACTCACAACTATAGGTGTAGCTGAGGTGAATAACGCAGATGCATTTTATGGTTGCTGGAATGCCTGTGCAGAGAATGACCAGTAGCACGGGCCAGTTAGTCTGAAGTGCCTGTTTCTAAGCTGTACGTTCTGTGTAATCCCACACAACATACTGAGGCACCTATTAGATGGCACAGCCCCTGACTCACTATAGACAGCGCCACAAGTTCGCACTGTTGCTTCACAGCGGCAGGGACCCAGGTTCGATTCCCGGCTTGGGACGCTGTCTGTGCGGAGTCTGCAAGTTGTCCCCGTGTCTGCGCGGGTTTCCTCCGGGTGCTCCGGTTTCCTCCCACAAGTCCCGAAAGACGTGCTTGTTAGGTGAATTGGACATTCTGGATTCTCCCTCTGTGTCCCCGAACAGGCACCGGAATGTGGCGACGAGGGGATTTTCACAGCAACTTAATTGCAGTGTTAATGTAAGCCTACCTGTGACAATAATAAAGATTATTATTAGAAGTGTTGCCCTGTTCGTGCACAGGCCTGACAGGCATGCGCTTTCCCAGCCCTCTATTCACATGCCAGTTGTAAATCTCTGTGCCTCATTCGACAATAAAACGTGGAGAAGGCACTGGAGGAATATCTCTCTGGGCAGAGAATGTACCGGAGCCTGAACTTCGACAGGTTCTGAGCCGTCCTTCCCACAAACAAAGTCAGGATTAAGTCCCAATTAATCTTTTAAATGAACCCACCCAAGTGTCTACTTAAAACCAGCTTTTGGTTTGCACTTAATGGGACACATTAGCAGAAGACGTGTTTTAGAACATGCAGTACCGACGGAGGCCATTCGGCCCATCGAGTCGGCACCGACCCACTTAAGCCCTCACTTCCACCCTATCCCCGTAACCCAATAACCCCTCCTAACCTTTTTGGTCACTAAGGGGCAATTTATCATGGCCAATCCACCTATCCTGCACGTCTTTGGACTGTGGGAGGAAACCGGAGCACCCGGAAGAAACCCACGCACACACGGGGAGAACGTGCAGACTCCACACAGACAGTGACCTAGCGGGGAATCGAACCCGGGACCCTGGCGCTGTGAAGCCATAGTGCTAACCACTTGCACTACCGTGCTGCCCACCTTTTATTTTTACATGGTTTAATATCTTCGTCCTGTAATTTACCGTGGGCACCGCTCAGGGGTTTCGAGTAACGGAATAACATTTTGCATCCAGAATGTTTTCTGTCTTTCGTACCAGTGCACCCAGGTTCTGGCTGAACCCATCGCAAGGTTCTGCCAACCATGTGTCTGACTGGCTCAAACTTTCACACAGTGACAAATCTGAACTATCACGGCGAAGCAGGGGGGGAAGAAACGGCAACAAAATATCAGAAACCGAATCAATCAAAGCACTCGGAAAAGTTACCAACACTGGTGTCCCCATCTGCGCTTTCCGTTTGAAATCATTCATAGTTCATAGAATTTACAGTGCAGAAGGAGGCCCATTGAGTCTGCACCGACCCTCTGAAAGAGGACCCTACCTAATACCCCACCCTATCCTCCTAACCGCAGCTAACCCACACATCCCTGGTCACTAAGGGGCAATTTAGCATGGCCAATCCACCTAACCTGCACATCTTTGGACTGTGGGAGGAAACCGGAGCACCCGGAGGAAACCCACGCAGACACGGGGAGAACGTGCAGACTCCGTACAGTGACCCAAGCCGGGAATCGAACCTGGAACTGTGCTAACAACTGTGTTATCGCGCCGCCCATGCTCTCCCCGTATCTGTGTGGGTTACCTCCGGGCGCTCCGATTGCCTCCCACAAGTCCAGAAAGACGTGCTATTAAATAATAGGGCATTCTGAATTCACCCGAACAGGTGTATGTTTCAATGGTATGGGGTTAGGGGGAGAAGGTAGGGTGTGAGAAGCATATCAGCCATGATTGAATGGCGGAGCAGACTCGATGGGACGAATAGACTAATTCTGCTCCGAAGTCTGATGGCTATTCTACTCGATCTCTTCTGAGGCCATCATTCTCAAACCAGGAATTAATTCTTCTCGGTATCCACCGTCTTCCTGGGCAGCCACTTCCGGGTCATGGGCACCCAGCGCAAAACCTGTTCTTCCCCACAGCCTTAAATCTGTGTCCCCTACGTTTCTTGGATATATATTTTTTAATTCTTTCACGGCATGTGGGGCATCGCCGGCGCCTCCCAGCCCCTATTTCCCATCCATAATTGCCCCTTGAGAAGGTGGTGGTGAGCCGCCTTCGTGAACCGCAGCAGTTCATGTGGTGTAGGTACTCCCTCTGTGCTGCTAGGGAGGGAATTCCAGGATGTTGCCCCAGCGACAGTGACGGAGCGGCCGATATATTTCTAAGTCAAGGCCGTGTGTGGGTCGGTGGCAGGGCAGAGGGGCGGGGTTGCAGGTGGTGGTGTTCCGATACATTCACTGCCCTTGTCTTTGTAGGTGGTCAAGGCCACGGGCAAGATTTTCCGGTCCTGCCCAGTCCCGAGGCGGAAACTTCCCGCCCGAGGTCAATGGACCTTTCAATGGTCCGTCAAACAGCCCGCCCGGCCCGCTGCGATTCCCGTGGGCTTGGAAAATGCTGGTGGAAGAGACTTGGTGAGCTGCTGGAGTGATGCACACGGCTGCCGCTGTGCGTCGGTGGTGGAGGGAGTGAACGGTTAAAGGGGGTAGACGGAGTGCCAATCAAGTGGACTGCTGGTGTCGAGCTTCTTGAGCGTTGCTGGAGTTGCGCTCATCCGGACGGGTGGAGAGTCTTCCATCACACTCCTGACTTGTGCCTTGTAGATGGTGGACAGGCTTTGGGGAATCAGGAGGTGAGTTACTCCCCGCAGGCTTCCCAGTTTCCAATTCGAGCTTATCGCCACAGTTCTGGCTGGCCTAACTCTGTTTCTGCTCAATGGTAACTCCCAGGATGTTGATGGTGGGGGATGCAGCGATGTTAATGCCAGTGAATGTCAAGGGGCCATAGTTAGCTTCTCTCTTGTCGGAGTTGGCTCATTGCCTGGCACTTGTGTGGCGCAAATGTAACTTACCACTTGTAAGTCTGGATGTTGTATTTGCTGCATTTGGATACGGACTGAAACAGTATCTGAGGAATGGGCGGCACGGTAGCACAGTGGTTTGCACTGCTGCCTCACAGCGCCAGGGCCCCGGCTTCGATTCTGACCTCGAGTGGTGTCTGCATCGAGTCTGCACGTTCTGCCCGTGTCTGTGTGGGTTTTCTCCGGGTGCTCCGGTCTCCTCCCACAAAGAAGTGGGTGGATTGACCGTGATAAAATGCTCCTTCATGTGCAAAGGTTGTGTGGAGTTATGGGGAAAGAGTGGGGGGATTGGGCCTAAGTGAGGGTGGGCTTTCAGAGGATCGGTGCAGGCTCGATGGGTCCGAATGGCCCCCTTCTGCACTGTAGGGATTCTATGATTCTGTGAGTCGCTGAATCTTGAGCTGACATCAGCGAGCAGCCCCACCTCTGACCCTGTGATGGCGGGAAGGTCACCGTTGAAGCTGCTGAAGATGATTGGGCCTGGGGATCCACCTGATGAACTCCTGCAGCGAGCAATTGGGAATAAGACGATTGGCCTCCAACAACCACAACCATCTTCCATTTGCAGAGGCGATGCAGGTTTGTAAGTCTGAACAGGAATTTTATTCAATGCTTTAAAATGTCTGGACCCCAAGCTCCCAGCCACAGCTAGACGTGACGAACACAGAGAACAGAGACGTCAACAGATACACTGGGCGGGATTCTGCCGTAATCGGCAGGGCGGGCAACTCCGGCGGGACGGAGTGGCGTGAACCACACCGGCGTCGGGCTGCCCCAAAGGTCTGCAATCCTCCGCATCTTCAGTGACTCGGCCCGCCCTGGAGTGTTTGGCACTGTGCCGGCCAGCGGGAAAGGGGCTTGGCGCCATGCCAACCGGCGCTGAAGGACCTCTGCCAGCCGGCGCGAGTTGGCGCATGCGCAGCGGGCTTTGTTTTTGCACCGGCAATGGCGGACTGATGCAGCCGCCGGTGCGGAACAATAGAATTCCCCCATGGCACAGGCCCGCCCGCGGATCGGTGGGCCCCGATCGCGGGCCAGGCCACCGTAGGGGCACCCCCCAGGGCCAGATCCCCAAGAACCTCGGAGGCCGCCCGCGCCGCCAGGTCCCGCCTGTAAGGACCGACTCTAATTTACGCCGGCGACACTGGCAAAAAAAAAAACGGGCGGCCACTCGGCCCATCGCGAGCCACAGAATTGCCTGGGGGGGGGGGGCTGCTGCCAGCTGCTGCCGCCCGGCGCGGTGCGATTCCCGCCCCTGCCAAATTCCCGGAGCCGGAGAATCCGGCAGCCGGCAGGGGCGGGATTCACGCCGCCCCCTGGCGATTATCCTGCCCGGCGGTGGGTCGGAGAACCCCGCCCACTCAATCAAACACCCAACAATTGAACACTGCAGCTCATAATTGTAGCATCAGCTAATGGGGACACGGTATTTTTTTCCCCCTTGTCCGCCGAATCTAAACCTGTCATAAATTGGCCCATCTCTATCAAGTTTCCTCCCCCACCCCCAGGTGAACATGCCCAGCCCCTCCAATCTAGCATTGCAGTGAGATCCCGCAGCCCCGGAACTATTCTGGTCAACCTCCTCCACGCCCTCTCGTGAACAAGAGGATGAAATTGTTGAATGTGGGCTTTGGAACGGATTAAATGCACAAAAATGTATACCTCGCAAGCCAGATAGCCTGACCTATAAAGTAAGCCTTTAGTAGCTCTGAATACTTGCATTAATGCCGGAAAGCTTCCCTTAAAAGCCGAGGGCTTTGATTAATATTCATCGCTGGACTTTCTCTCAGGGCTGAGCAAGAGAGAGAACAGGAATCGCGCTTAATTCCAAACAGAAAGTGTGAAATATGGCAAATCTATCAGCATAAATTTAGAAGATTCTCTCAGCTTATCTATAACAACTTGAAACCTGTTTGCCGGTGTACGATAAGAGTAATTATAAGTTTATTTGTCCTGGTGATTTCAAGCCAGAACTTCAGAATCCTATTTGGGTGGTGAAGCTTGTCCCCGGGACTTTCCGCGCATCCCCCCCCCCCCCCCCCCCCCCGTCTCGCGTGTTTTTCAGCAGCGGACGGTCTTCCGGTCCGGCCTCATTCAGTGCGATTACCCGTTGAATGTACCCCCTCTCCGTGACCCTGCTTCCCCCCCCCCCCCCCCCCCCCCCCCCGCCGTGGGTGGGGGTCACCATCGGCAGGACTCGAATGGGTGGAAAGTTTTGCCAGTGTCTCTTGCCAATGCAAGATGGCCGCCGTTACCCACAAGCACATGCGCCACTGGTCCACGCGTCCGTAGAAATGCAACGGCGTCTCTCTGCTGCGACCACCTTCCGGCACGCCCTGTGCATGCGCCATCTGGCTCCTCCTCACCCTCAACATCTCTCCTCCAAAACCTCCCCCACCGCCTGATTCCCACTCAGTCCAAACTCTCTGCCCGAGGGCCGAGGCACGGTAGCACAGTGGGTAGCACAGTTGTGTCACAGCTCCAGGATCCCAGGTTCAATTCCCGGCTTGGTGACTGTGTGGAGTCTGCACGTCCTCCCCGTGTCTGCGTGGGTTTCCTCCGGCTGCTCCGGTTTCCTCCCAAAGTCCAAAGACGTGCAGGTTAGGGTGGATTGGGCACGCTAAATTGCCCCTCAGTGTCAAAAAATGTTAGGTAGGGTTACTGGGTTATGGGGATAGGGTAGAAGAGTGGACTTAATGCTCTTTCCAAGAACCGGTGCAGGCTAGATGGGCCGAATGGCTTCCTTCTGCATTGCTGATTCTATGAGTCTGACTGGGCCCCTGCCCTGGAAAGGTGACTCCCCCTCCGTGAGTGACAGGTGCTCCGGCCAATCCGACCTCAAGTCAGGGTTAGGCTAACCCCCATTTAAAACACAACAGCGATGATATGAGCGGCGTCACCTTCTGTCCCGACCCCTGCCGTATCTGTCTCTCATAATAACCACCAGACTCCACCACGAGAACCACACGGGGACAATGTTGTCAGCTAACCCAGCCCAGCCTTGATTTCCAAGGGATTATTTTTACTTCAGTGAAAGAGATTGGCGGAGAGAGAAGGGCACAGATCGAGAGACTGGGCACGAGTTGACAGAGGACCAAACAAAGATGTGCCGGTGAGGTGGGCCAGCCGCGCTAAATTGCCCCTTGGCGTCCATAAGGGTTGATGTGTTATGTGCTCTGGGACAACACAGGCTGCAACCCGATGCAGCTCTGACCAAAAGATACTCCAGACGTTGGAGTAAGTTCAATGTGATTTATTGAACCATTCGCACAGTTCTCTATGCGATCGACTCTCCTGCCAGTCTTGCTATAGTAACTCTGTCTAACTAACCAGTCTGCTTTAAGCCACGTGGTGGATGTGATGCTTCTGATCTGCCCCTGTCCCTGAGTGTCGCCTGTGGAAAGAGACAAGAGCATGTGTGCCCTGTCCTTATATATGGGTTCTGTAATGTCCTCATGTGGTAGTGTCACCTCTGGGTGTCCTGACTGCTCATTGGCCGTGTCCTATTCCATGTGTTCATGAGCTATATGTCTGCATGTTGTAGAATTTACAACGCAGAAGGAGGCCATTCGGCCCATCGAGTCTGCACCGGCTCTTGGAAAGAGCACCCTACCCTAGATCAACACCTCCACCCTATCCCCATAACCCAGTAACCCCACCCAACACTCAGGGCAATTTTGGACACTAAGGGCAATTTATCACGGCCAATCCACCTAACCTGCACATCTTTGGACTGTGGGAGGAAACCGGAGCACCCAGAGGAAACCCACGCACACACGGGGAGGATGTGCAGACTCCGCACAGACAGTGACCCAAGCTGGGAATCGAACCTGGGACCCTGGAGCTGTGAAGCAATTGTGCTAACCACTGTGCTACCGTGCTGACATCTCTGGTGCTCCATCTAGTGCCTACTTAGTTGTAGTGTATTTACATTAACCCCTTGTGTATTTACAGTGATGCATATCACCACAAGGGCGAGGTGGGGTTACGGGCTGAGGGCAGGGGAGCAGCCCAGGTAGGGTGCTCCTTCGGAGTGTCAGCAGCAGACTGTCCTCCTGCACTGTAGGAATTCTTTAGGTTCTATTTCTTGTTTTGTTTTTAAGGCTGGTGACGTATTTCTCGGGGAGCTGACTGGGTTTTGTGTTTCTGATTACCTTTGTGGCTGCTTCCAAATGAAGCAAACCAAATACTTTTGGATATCTTACTCTGGGAAATAATGTTTTTAAAAAATCGATGTTGAAAAGGTGATTTGTTCACCCATCTCATTAAAACCTCCATTTTATTTAAGGTTTCCCTCATTATTCTAGTCATTTCTTCAAGATAAGGCAATATTTTCCTGTGATAATGCCCTTACGATGACTAATATTCTGGAAAACTATTTCAAACATCTCCCTTGGCTCACCTGTACTTACGTTTCTGCGATACAGATTCAATATTGCTGGAGGCCTTAAGCTCCCAATTCGCAGTTGGAGAAGGCTTCAACGGCATCCAGGCCCTGGGGCTTGATTCCTTGCCAGCTTTGAGCGACCAAATCTTTTTTTAAAATTTCATTGATGGGATCTGAGTGCTGTTGGCCGGTTCTAGCATTTAGCGCTCGTCCCTGATTGCCCTTGAACTGGAGTTGTTCACCAAGTCATTTCAGAGAAGCTGTTAAGAATCAACCACGTTTGCTGTGGGTCTGGAGTCACATGTCGGCCAGACCGGGTAAGGACGGCTGATTTCCTCTCCCTGAAGGGTTTTTCGTACACTTGATTCGTGGTCATCGTTCGGTTTTTGGTTCCAAATTTCATCATCTGCCGTGGTAGGATTCGAACCAGGATCCCAGAGCATTACCCTGGCTCTCTGAATTACTAGTCCAGTGACAGTACCACTATGATACCGCCCCTCTTCTTAACCCAGCACCACTAATGCCCAAAGAATCCATCGAAGCCCTTCACTGCAGAAGGAGGCCATTCGGCACATCAAGTCTGCACCAACCCTGCAAAAGAGCACCCTAACTAGACCCTCTCCCCCGCCCTATCCCCATAAAACCCACCTAACTAACCTGCACATCTTTGGAAATAAAGGTGTAATTTATTGTGGCCAATCCACCGAACCTGCACATCATTGGGCTGTGGGAGGAAACCGGAGCACCCGGAGGAAACCCACGCAGACACGGGAAGAACGTGCAGACTCCGCGCAGACAGTGACCCAAGGTGGAATCGAACCAGGTCTCTGCCGCTGTGAGGCAGCAGTGCTAACCACTGTGCCACCGCGCCACTCTGAATCCTCAGCACTCCTAATTGCTCTATTCCAGAGAGACTTACCTCACTGTGATCATGGCCTATTGTGGTGGTATGACTAGGAGGTTTACGGTACCTCAGAGTAGTGCTGCCATTGGTGCAGAGGACTCGCTGCCCATTGGCTCAGGCAGGTCATGTGTCTCTCTGCCAATTGGCTGAGGTCAGTCATGTGACTGCTCGCCGATTGGCCGAGAGGCCAGTAGCTCCTCCTATGAGGCGGGGTATAAGAACCCGTAGCAGCCGGCAGTCGGCCTTTCTCTGTAAGTCGACTGCCGGGCACACTACTAGTTCATTAAAGCCTAATATTTGGAACTTCTTCACGACTCGAGTCCAATTGATGGTGCATCAGCTATAACTTCCTCCAGCCCTACAATCCTCTAAAATATTAGGACTCCTCCCAGTATGTCTTTTATATCCCCAATTTGTTTCCATCGTTAATGGCTGGGCTTTCAGTTCCTTAACGCTTTCTCGGCATGGTGGCGCAGTGGTTAGCACTGCTGTCTCATAGCGCCAGGGATCCAGGTTCGATTCCAGTCTCAGGTGACTGTCTGTGTGTGGGGTTTGTACGTTCTCCCCGTGTCTGCGTGGGTTTCCTCCGGGTGCTCCGGTTTCCTCCCACAGTCCAAAGATGTGCAGGTTAGGTGGATTGGCCATGGTAAATTGCCCTGTCGTGTCCAAAAGCTGTGAAGGTTAGGTGGGGTTACGGAGATGGGGCGGGGGTCCGGGCCGAGGCCGGGTGCTCTTTCGGAGGGCCGGTGCAGACTCGACGGGCCGAACGGCCTCCTTCTGCACCGCAGGGATTCTCCGGTAAAGTATATCACTCTCTGATCAGGCTTCTGCCCCAATATCCTCCCATGTGTCAAAGTCTGTTTGATCACACTTCTGTGATCTTGGGGTGTTCCAGAGGTGCCCCGTGAATGCGGATTCCTGTTGCGTAGCGTTGACGTCAAGCGGGCAGAGTGTGATCATCAGCCACAATGCCCCTCGCCGACCAGGCTGCCTTGTTGATGTTCTCTGCCTGGGCTTTCCTCTGGAGTCAACAGTCCATGGACAAAATACTGGGGGCCTTGAATACTGGGGGCCTTGAATACTGGGGGACTTGGGGGGGGGGGGGGGGGGTGTAACAAGCAACAAGTGGCACCAGGAAGAGATTTGGAGGTGGGGAATAAAGATCCGAAATATCTAAACTGCGTGCTTCAGTGACTTTCTGCTGATGACAGCAAGGAGGTAATAGGGGGAAGGGGGGGGGGGGGGTGTCATAAGACGGCCGAGAATTGCGAATTCAGAAGACCAAATTAATGACTGCGATCGGCTTGTTTTAATCTGCAGGATGTGACAGTTAATTAGATCGTCCGGCTTGATTTCCGCCCAGTATATTTGCCCCGCAGGTTTGAAAGTAGGGACTGATTTTGCAATGCCGTGTTCGATTGAAGGCTTGCCTCTTCGAAGGACAACAACATCGACCCGCTACAACTGCTCGCAAGCTGCAAGACGCAAGAAGTGTCTTGAGCCAAGCCGACAGTAAGAAGGCAATCGGGAATGCGCATTCCGAATGTTACCAGGGAGGTGTCGCTCTGTCTGAACTGCGAAATGATTCTGGGATGTGTGGGTGCTGGTTGTGCTGTGGGCACTCACTGTCAGTTCACTGGGTGAATTCGAGTTCAGCTGAAGCGGAACAATCCGGGGACAACAGGGGGCACTGTTAACTTGTGTCTCTGCGGGAGATTAAGTGGGTTTGAATCAATGTTATTGGCTTCATCCCTCTCGCTCCCAGCGTGAAGTGGAGGGATATTGGCCAGCTGCCGTTAGCAGCTTTCTCTGACCGAGTGCGCTGGCTCAGGGTGATCGGGACTCATTACCCCCCCCCCCCACCCCACCCCCACCCCCAAACCCGTGTCCCATTGAACGCAACGTGGGAAAGTTTCCAAAGTGTACCCTTTGTCCGAGCGAAGTGATTCCAGTCAGCCTGATCTGTAGACGGGTTAAAGGGAATAGGCGGGGAGGAGGCTTCGAGACCGGGGAGAGATCAGCCACGATCTGATTGAATGGCGGAGCAGGCTCGAGGCGCTGAATGGCCGACCCCTGCTCCTAACCCTTACGTTCCCATGTTCCGAGACGGCGACACCTTTAGGCATCGAAGACGTGCGGTTGGCATTCTCCTGATCGAGGTGCCTCCGAGACGTGGCTTTGGATTCAGCCTTGACTTATCCAAAGCTGCCTGTCTCTCTCTCCCTCTCACACACTCTCTCTCTCGTTCGCTCGCTCGCCAGCTGTGAAGGTCATTAATAATAATCTTGGGCATTCTCCAAGGACCGCAGGATGGGAGGACAGGTGGGCAGGAGAGCGACGCGCGCTCAGAAAGCAGCGGGCACCTCGCCAGGGTAAATACCAATCAGTCCATTGTGGAAGCAAGGTGCAAATGCCAACATGGTGGGCAAATAAGCAGAGAGCAACGGGGGAGGGCATGCCTGGTGCGCACCGTATGCACTGGAACCTCAACAAAGAGCACACGGTAAACCGGGCGAGGAGCAGCCAAGCTGATCCGGGTTGGTTTGAGCAAAGCAACACGAAGGAAATGGTCCAAGATTGAAGCAACTCATTCCACTCGGGCCTAAGATTGGCGGCACAATGGGTGAAGCTGGCAATTGGCAGTGTCGCAGAATTGGTGATAGCCAGTTGGCAGCCTGATTTGCACCCCACCCACTGTTCCATTCTCTGAAAATCAATGCTGAAGAGACTCCGGTGGAGATAAATTAATTGCATTCCTCGCATTAGTGACAAAGACCAGTTTCGCTCCCCAGACCATTTACCGGAAATCACGCAGCATCTGGCCACACTTACCTTGTCAGGGCCACCCAGCCCTCCACAGATCCGCCACAATCCCATCGCATGTTGGAGCAGGCCCGGAGGGCTGAAAGGCCCACTCCTCTTCCTATGTTCCCACGTTCCTCTGTGCCACCGGGAACAATCTCAGGATTATTTAGTGAGCACCCTTGCCGACCAAGTTCCTCTTCACGTCATGGCTATCCCGGATGCCGACCGGTCCCCGTTCCTCCGGTTCTGCAGGGTCAGTCTCCTGAAATCCCTGGGGGGGGTGGGGGTGGGGGGGGGGGGGGGGTACCACGACCAGCAGGACTGCAGCAGCGATAAGAGATGGTCAACCACCAGCTTCTCAGGGCAACAAGGGACGGGCAAAAAGTGCAGCCTGGCCAGCGGTGCCCACATTCCGAGTGACTGGCAAAGAGAATGAAAGCATGCCTGAAAGCTTGCGGTGTTGTGGGCATCTTGGGAATCCAATACAATAATTCAACTCGGTCTCCCTCTTCAGATCGCTGGCCTCTGTGCTGGTCCGCTGCTGTGCCTGGTCTCAGTGATCCTCCAACGTTCCAACAAAGAGTCGTGACGGGCTCGAAACTCCGCTTCTCTCTCCACAGGTGTCGCCAGGCCCGCTGTGACTTTCCAGAACTTTCTGTGTGAGTTCGGATATAAGCTTCACTCTAAATCTGACCCGTTCTCTATCTGACATGTGAGGGCTACCTGTGATGGCGCCATCTGAATGGGAAGGAGGAACATAGAGCATAAAATTTACAGTGCAGAAGGAGGCTATTTGGCCCATCGGGTCTACACCGACCCTTGAAAAGACCACCCCACTTAAGCCGACACTTCCACCCTATCCCCGTAATCTCTCCTAACCTTTTTGGTCACTAAGGGCAATTTAGCCTGGCCAATCCACCTAACCTGCACATCTTTGGATTGTGGGAGGAAACCGGAGCACCCGGAGGAAACCCACGCACACACACGGGGAGGACGCGCAGACTCCGCACAGACAGTGATCCAAGCCGGAATCGAACCTGGGACCCTGGAGCTGTGAAGCTATAGCGCTAACCAATGTGCCTTTTCTTTCACTCTTTCACAAGATATTACCATCGCTGGCTGGGCCCAGCATTTATTGCCCATCCCTAATTGTCCCTTGAGGGCGAAACGGTGGCACAGTGGTTGGCACTGCTGCCTCACAGCGCCAGGGACCGGGTTCGCTTCCAGCCTTAGGTCACTGTCTGTGCAGAGTCTGCACGTTCTCCCCGTGTCTGCGTGAGTTTCCTCCGGGTGCTCCGGTTTCCTCCCACAGTCCAAAGGTCTGCAGATTAGGTGGATTGGCCGTGATAAATTGTCCCTTAGTGCCCAAAGGTTAGATGGGGTTATGGGGATATGGAGGGTGGGGTGAGGGGGAGTGGAGTGGACCTGGATAGGCTGCCCTTTCAGAGCTTCTGTGTAAACCCAATGGGCTGAATGGCCACCTCCTGCCTTGTAGGGTTTCTATGATTCTGAGGTGGTGGTGAGCCGCCTTCTTAAACTGCTGTAGTCCATGTGGTGTAGGTACACCCACAGTGCTGTTAGGGAGGGAGTTCCAGGATTTTGACCCAGCGACAGTGAAGGAACGGCCGATATATTTCCAAGTCAGGACGGAGAGAGGCTTGGTGAGGAACTTGGCGGTGTTCCCATGTGCCTGCTGCCTTTAGAAGTAGAGATCATTGCACAACATAGAACATACAGTGCAGAAGGAGGCCATTCGACCCATCACCGACCCACTTAAACCCTCACTTCCACCCTATCCCCATAACCCAACAACCCCTTCTAACCTTTATGGTCGCTCAGGGCAATTTAGCACCTAACCGGCACGTCTTTGGACTGTGGGAGGAAACCGGAGCACCCGGAGGAAACCCACGCAGGCACGGGGAGAACGTGCAGACTCCACACAGACAGTGACCCAGCGGGGATTCGAACCTGGGACCCTGGAGCTGTGAAGCCACCGTGCTATCTATTTGTGCCACCGTGCTGTGGTTCGGAAGGCGCAGTCATAGGAGCCTTGGTGAGTCGTTGCGATGTTTCTTGTAGATGGGACACACGGCCGCCGCTGTGCGTCGCTGGTGGACAATCGTTTCCAAGGGACAGAAAGAACATGTCACTTGTACGATTAGCTTGGTGGCAGTGACCCACGCCCGTGATGGCCTGTCCTTCTCAGCAGTAGAAGTCGTGGGTCGAGAAGATGAAGCAAACTAATCCCTCCATGCAAACTCATGCCTGACACCAGAACTTCAGAAGCAAAATTGCTGAGAGCGAGTGCACCATTTAACAATAAATAAAACATGTGCTTCCCCCTGTTGCCCCCTACCCACAGAGCCCCCTCCCCTCTGCTCCCCCACCCCCTGACCAAACACAATCACCCCGGACCCATTTGCAGTTGCGATTTTAATTTAAATCAATAATAAATTAACTTTGCTTAGCTTCAGATTGTTGTTCAGTCCAGGACAAGGTGAACACTCTTTTACCTAAAAGATATTTTGGCCTGTATTGATTTTATCATTTAATTAAACGGCATTACTAGTAACATTAATTACATTTATTAAACTGCATTACATTTCCCTAGTACTGCTGTGGAGACGAACCAGTTGAATGTTTTTTTGCTTGGGTTTGTTATTTCAAATTATTAAAAAATGCAATTAATTAAAATCGATATTGAGAGCATCATGTCCTCGAATTATTCATAGAAGGCAACCTTTGTTTGTTCTTAGTAACTCTCCCACAAGGTCACACCAACAACCACGATGATCAGATTATTTGCCTTCGGAGAGGGTTGGCCAGGAGGTCGAGACAACTAATCTGACGCTCTTCGAAATAACGCGAGGGAACTTGCACCAGAGGAGGAACGAAGACAGGGGGGGCGAGATTCTCCGATCGCCGACGCCGGAATCGCGTTCGCCGATGGACGGAGAATCCCCGTTTCCGGTGTAAACGGGGGCGGTGCCGTTTTTGCAATGCTCCGCCCCTCGATGTACGCCGCACGCCATTTGGACGGCCTCAGGACGTCACCTGACACCCTCCCCCGATGCTCCGCCCCCGGTGGGCCGAGTCCCCGACGGCGTCGCTCGGGGGACCACGCGGTGGGGGTTGCGGACTTAGTTCAGCGCCGCCACAGTCAGTGGGGAGCCATTCCGCTGGCAAGCGAGGCTTCGGTGGATGCTGGGGAGACTGGTGGGGGGTAGTCCGGGAGTGGCGAGGCTGGTTAAAGGGGGACAGATTTTGGCAGGCCGGGTCTGGGCGGGGCCGGTGCCATGTTTCACAGCGCGGCCGCCGCCGTGCTCATGCGCGGCTACGGACCCAGCCATTCTCCGGCTGTATCTGCATGTAAAGCCGGGGGCTTTACGCTGTGTAGCTGCTAGCCCCCCACCGGACAGAGGATCGGTGTGGGGGTGACATATTATCCACTCCTGTATATGATGAAGCGCAGACAGGCAGTGATTGACACACAAGCACACAGCACAGTGCAGCCAATCACCAGACAGGACACTACCACTATAAAGCCAGGGGGCACTAGGTTTCCCGCTCTCTCTGGACCCAGCCACTGAGACAGTCAGAGTCCACGAGCTAGTCAGTGCAAACACCATGCGGTAGCTAGTAAGTCTGGTCAGGCTGCTACTAGGTCTCCAGTCAGTTCAGTATCGTGTCGACCCACAGCTGAGCACGTATATTAGTTATGCCCGTGGCAGCACGGTAGCATAGTGGTTAGCACGATTGCTTCACAGCTCCAGGGTCCCAGGTTCGGTTCCCAGCTGGGGTCACTGTCTGTGCGGAGTCTGCACATTCTCCCCGTGTGTGTGCGTGGGTTTCCTCTGGGTGCTCCGGTTTCCTCCCACAGGTTTGGTGGATTGGCCATGATAAATTGCCCTTAGTGTCCAAAATTTCCCTTAGTGTTGGGTGGGGCTACTGGGTCATAGGGATAGGGTGGAGGTGTGGGCTTGGGTAGGGTGCCTTTTCTAAGAGTCGGTGCAGACTCGATGGGCCGAATGGCCTCCTTCTGCACTGTAACTTCTATGATATTAGGTCGTTGAATAAAATCGTGTTGGATCTTCTCCAGTGTTAGAGGTCTGACTCTTGCCACACTGCATCAAGTGCAGTCCATGTCAAACCAACCTGCCTAACACATCAGTAGGACCAGAAAGATCCTCCTGACATTGTGGCAGGATCGGAGTATCCAGTCTCAATCTGATGCTTCTTTCCAAAGTGTCACATCCGGCAATCTGGTCACATGGCCCCACACCACCACAGAATTAAAATTGCATTCCCCGCACCTAGTGCTCACCAAGGCAGACTTTTGTCCGTTTCCATAGCTAGTAATTCCAGGAATACGTCCATCGCCAAGGTCTTCTTGCAGCTTGAGAGCCCCCGCTCCACATCAAGCATGGTTGACCCAGAGCCTCTCCCGCTCTCACCGCCAGACATTGGCATGCTGAAAGAATTTTGCAGCCTGAATCACCCAACCTGCTTGGCCGCATTACGGACGCGCCTCCCTCGGCCGTCAGGTCCTGGAGTGGGACTCGAAGCCAGAGCCTTCCGGCACGGAGGCAGGGTCGCGAACCCACTGCGCCCACCCGACCTCCCTGCGCTGCTGAATACAGAGTATGTAAAGGATCGCGGCACCATATTTTAGTGCCAAGATTGAAAAGGATTATCCTGGCGTTATCGGAGGGGGGGGGGGGGGGGGTGGAAGTTCATTCCGTGAAACAAGGAGAAAATTAGATTTGCTAATTGCAGCCGGTTAGCCAACCCTTCTGGTGCTGTTGGGGAAAATGTGTTTGATCAGATTGGTGATGTCGCTGCCAAGATCAACCTACTGCCAATACGAGACCTCATGCAAAACCGAGTAAAATAGATTACTCATCCAGTGTGGAAAGACTCGATGCCTGTTCCATGGAGACAGAATCTTGACTGATTGATGTTCCGCCTCCTCCTTGTGATCATTCCGACTGGAAATATGGTCCAACTCACGGCTGACCTCCCATCTGTCCCAAGTAAGCATTCTTCAAGTGTAACAATGAGCAGCAACAGGGGGACTTCACAGCCCCAAGGCCATTCCCATTCTCGGTGGATGTACCTTCTCTTAGTTCAGCAATCAAGAAAGGCAGCCCTGGCAGATCTCTGGGGTCACAGATGCCAATTCCAGCCTCCTTGCTGCCAACGCAGGCCCGCACTGCCAACCCGGGCTCCCACTGCCAAACCAGGCTCCCACTGCCAGTCGAAGGCTCCCGCTGCCAACCCAGATTCCCGCTGCCAATTCAGGCTGTGACCAACTGATTGAGCCCAGATTGAAAGTGGAAGCTGTCCTGCGTCAGGATCACGCAGTTCCACTTAGCACTCAAGTGGTGGCATCTTCAGGTGGAGCTTTGACTGTCTCACTTGCAGCGAGAGGCTACGTACTCACGGCAGCCAATGCTGCTGAATTGATCCGCGTTTTATTGTGATTGACCTAAATTTCTTTGGCAGAGATTGTAAACACACTGCCACCCATGAAGCCGACTATGGTACAGCGAGTAACGCAAACTCAGATTGGACCAAGTAGGGAACTTCAATGTATGCCAAAGGTTTGCCCAACTTTCCCAACTGCGCTGGTCAAGCATGAAGGAACAATAGAAGCGCTACAGTGCAGAAGGAGGCCATTCGGTCCATCGAGCCCGCACGGACCCTCCGAAAGAGCACCCCACCTATACCCACTCCCCGCCCTATTCCCGTAACCCCACCTCACCTGCAGGGGCTGGTTTAGCTCACTCGGCTAAATCGCTGGCTTTTAAAGCAGACCAAGCAGGCCAGCAGCACGGTTCGATTCCCGTACCAGCCTCCCCGGACAGGCGCCGGAATGTGGCGACTAGGGGCTTTTCACAGTAACTTCATTGAAGCCTACTCGTGACGATAAGCAATTTTCATTTCATTTCATTTCATATCTTTGGACACTAAGGGGCAATTTAGTGCAATAAATCCATCTAACCCGCGCATCTTTGGACTGTGGGAGGAAAGCCATGCAGACACGGGGAGAACGCGCAAACTCCACACAGTCACCCGGGGCCTGAATCGAACCCGGATCCCTGAGGCTGTGAGGCAGCAGTGCTAACCACTGTGCCACCATGCCTCCAAGCACAATCTCCGTCGTGTGTGACATCAATTTGGTCGTATAATGAAATATATTTTTGGGGAGCAGTTCAGTTGCAGTTTCAATGGGTTTTTCTGGGATATTGCTGCAGTTCAGACTGCTAGAAGTCATTCCAAAGCTATAAATTACAAAAGACTGGCTTCATAAAAGATCTGTTCTGCATTGCAAGCCAGCTATTTAGCCCACGGTGCTAAACCAACCGCTGGTTTGCACGTCCAGCGCCAACAGGTAAAGCACCAAATTTACCACTGGCTGCAACACTTAGAATATATTTGAAAGAATCCTGACCGTAAAGTAATAGAGTTTTACCGCACAGAAGGAGGCCCGTCAGCGCTTGGAAGGAGTAACAGGAATACAGAGTACTTTGGGCAGCACGGTAGCATGGTGATTAGCATAAATGCTTCACAGCTCCAGGGTCCCAGGTTCGATTCCCGCTTGGGTCACTGTCTGTGTGGAGTCCGCACATCCTCCCCGTGTGTGCGTGGGTTTCCTCCGGGTGCTCCGGTTTCCTCCCACAGTCCAAAGATGTGCGGGTTAGGTGGATTGGCCATGATAAATTGCCCTTAGTGTCCTAAAAAAAAGTAAGGTCAAGGGGGAGTTGTTGGGTTGCGGGTATAGGGTGGATACGTGGGTTTGAGTAGGGTGATCATTGCTCGGCACAACATCGAGGGCCGAAGGGCCTGTTCTGTGCTGTACTGTTCTATATGTTCTATGGGCTAATGGTAAGATTCTTGGTAGTGTGGACGAGCTGAGAGATCTCGGTGTCCATGTACATAGATCCCTGAAAGTTGCCACCCAGGTTGATAGGGTTGTTAAGAGGGCGTACGGGCATGTTAGCTTTTTATTGGTAGAAGGATTGACTTTCGTAGCCATGAGGTCACGTTGCAGTTGTACAAAACACTGGTGCGGCCGCATTTGGAGTATTGCGTGCAGTTCTGGTCGCTGCATTATAGGAAGGATGTGGAAGCATTGGAAAGGGTGCAGAGGAGATTTACCAGGATGTTGCCTGGTATGGAGGGAAGATCTTATGAGGAAAGGCTGAGGGACTTGAGGCTGTTTTCGTTAGAGAGAAGAAGGTTAAGAGGTGACTTAATTGAGGCATACAAGATGATCAGAGGATTAGATAGGGTGGACAGTGAGAGCCTTTTTCCTCGGATGGTGATGGCTAGCACGAGGGGACATAGCTTTAAATTGAGGGGAGATAGATATTGGACAGATGTCAGAGGTAGGATCATTACTCAGAGAGTAGTGAGGGCGTGGAATGCCCTGCCTGCAACAGTAGTGGACTCGCCAACATTAAGGGCATTTAAATGGTCATTGGATAAACATATGGATGATAAGGGAATAGTGTAGATGGGCTTTAGAGGGGTTTCACAGGTCGGCGCAACATCGAGGGCCGAAGGGCCTGTACTGCACTGTAATATTCTATGTTCTATGTTCTATATTATGTTCATGCTCGTGTTAGTCATCAAGCACCTATCTATTCTAATCCCCTTTTCCAGCACTCAGTCCCTAGCCTTTGTACATTTTGACTATTCAAGTGTTCATCTCAATGCTTCTTAAACGCTGTGAGGGTCTCTGCCTCCCCCACCCTTTCAGGCAGGGAGTTCCTGACTACCACCACCCTCTGGGTGAAATTTTCAAACCCCTCGGAATTTCCTGCCCCTTACCTTAAATCTTTGCCCTTGGTTATTGAGCCCTCTGCGAAGAACAAAGATTTATTCCTAATCTACCTGATTTATGTCCCTCATAATTTTGTACACCTCGATCAGGTCCCCCCCTCAGCCTTCTCTGCTCCAAGGAAAACACCCCCAGCCTGACCAACCTCACTTCATAGCTGGAACGCTCCAGCCCAGGCAGCATCCTGGTGAATCTCCTCTGCACCCCCTCCAGCGCAATCGCACCCTCGCTATGGTGGGGCGACCAACGCTGCACACAATACTCTAGCTGTGGCTTCACCGCCATTTGATACAACTCCATCGTATCCTCCCCATGGTTATATTCTCTGTCCCGGCTGGGCCGGTAGCGCAGAGGCTAGCACTGTTGCTTCACAGCTCCAGGGTCTCAGGTTCGATTCCCGGCTTAGACATAGACATAGAGTACAGTGCAGGAGGAAGCCATTCGGCCCATCGAGTCTGCACCGACCAACTTAAGCCCTCACCTCCACCCTATTCCAATAACCCCTCCTCACCTTTTGTGGTCACCAAGGGCGATTTAGCGTGGTCAGTCCACCTAAACTGCACGTCTTTGGGCTGTGGGAGGAAACCGGAGCACCCGGAGGAAACCCACGGGGAGAACGTGCAGACTCCACACAGACAGTGACCCTGCGGCGAATCGAACCTGGGACCCTGGCGCTGTGAAGCCACCGTGCTAGCCACTTGTGCTAGCGTGCTGCCCTAAGCTTGGGACACTGTCTGAGCAGAGTCTGCACGTTCTCCCCGTGTCTGCGTGGGTTTCCTCCGGGCGCTCCGGCTTCCTCCCACAAGTCCCGAAAGACGTGCCATTAGGTGAATTGGACATTCTGAATTCTCCCTCTGTGTACCCGAACAGGCGCCGGAATGTGGCGACTCGGGGATTTTCACAGTAACTTCATTGCAGTGTTAATGTAAGCCTACTTGTGACAATAAGGATTATTGTAATAAAGGCAAGTGCCCCGCAATCGTTATTTGTGCATCTTTTTCTCCGACCTAGAATGACATGCCCGGGAAGGGTGGAGAAATCCAATTCAGTTCGAGCTTGCAAAAGAGAAATGGGGATAAATACTTGAAGATGAAAAAGAAAGCGAGCAGGGGCCAAGGGAGATGGGCGAGTGAATTGAATCGGACAGCTCTTTCAAAGGGCTGGAATGGTCTCGATGGGGCGGGCGGCCTCATTCTGTGCTGTACGGTGCTATGAAGAAGGCTGGGCACAAATAGTTGGGGCCACGCAACAACCGATTATCTTTATTGTCCAACCTCACTTCACAAGCCCCTTTGTGAAATTTAGTGGAGCTTCTCCGTGCCCCCATTCACTTGGGAGGGGGAGTGTAATAAAAGTGCTTTGCCCGCAGATAATATAATAATGTTTATGGAAAAATATACTTAACCCAATCCCCCAATGCTCCCAAATACCATGAAGCATTATTTATTACTTTCCTTGAAAAATTAATTGGAGAAAATCAGAATTTTTCCATTGAATAAATTATGCAGAAAGCAGTTAGCTCAAACCTCTGAGAGCACTGAGCTGCAGGAAGTATTAAATATTTAGTTGTTAAAACTTTCACAGGAGCTGAGCGCGTAATGAGAATTAACACAGATTCCCTGACTCAGATATTACTCAATGCATTGTGCCATTGTTAGGGCTTGTTGTTAGATGTGGCTCAATGGGAAGCTCTCTTACCTTGGAGCTCGAAGGTTCTCGGTTCAAGTCCCACTCCAGAGACATGCACACGGTAATCCGGGGCGAATACTTCCATCAGGGTTTAACGTGGTGCGTTTGGAGGCGCGGAGGGCACTTAATCGGGCAGGAGGGTGCTTTCCAGAAGGAGACAGTGGAATTTATAACGGGGGGACAAAGAAATGGCTCATCATCGAAATACCATAGAACCCCTACAGTGCAGAAGGAGGCCATTTGGCCCATCAAGACTGCACCGACCCTTCGAATGAGCACTCTGCCCATCTACGACTGTCCACTCCTCCCTATCCCCGTAATCCTATAACCTAACCTGCGGGTTGTCGCTGTGCACGTACGCGGCCGTAGACCTGGCAATTCTCTGTCTGTCTCCACAGGTAAAGCCTTTACGTGGCGAGGCTGCAAGCCCCCCCCCCCCCCCCCCCCCCCTCCCACCGGACGGAGCATTGGTGTGGGGGCGGCTCCAACATTTTGGTCGTAAGGTGAGAAACATGCTCCGGACTCAGCCCTCACAATCGGAGAATCCAGCCCATGGTCTTTGCAGTTTGTGTGGATGACCACCTTGTGTTTATTTCTACCCTTTCGCGGAGTGCGGGCAGCACAGGGTTAACCTCCATTTACTGCCCATCCCTAATTGACCCCTCAGGAAAGTGGTGGTGTGCCGCCTTCTTGAGCCGCTGCAGTCCATGTGGTGTAGGTACACCCACCGTGCTGTTAGGGAGGGAGTTCCAGGATTTTGAGCCAGTGATAGTGAAGGAACGGTCGATATATTCCCAAGTCAGGACGGTGAGGGGCTTGGTGAGGAATTTGGTGGTGTTCCCATGTGTCTAGGCCTTGGGCCGTAGAGATCATTGGTTTGGAAGGCATAGTCAAAGGAGCCTTGTTGAGTCGTTGCAATGCTTCTTGTAGATGGGATAAATTTCCGCCGCTGTACGTCAATGGCGGAGGATCATTTCCAGGGGGCAGAAAGGATGTGCCAATTCTACAACTGGCGGGGCAGATTAATATTGTCCCTATTTGGCGGAATGTAAAATTAGCAGATAATCCGATCCCAGGGGTCTTCCAGTCCTCAAGTCGTCTTAAAATTGCCGCCGAGTGTGTTGAATTGCGAACGTGTTAAAATATTCACCCCTGGAGTACAGATAGAACATAGAACAGTACAGCACAGAACAGGCCCTTCGGCCCTCAATGTTGTGCCGAGCCATGATCACCCTACTCAAACCCACATATCCACCCTATACCCGTAACCCAACAACCCCCACCCCTTAACCTTACTTTTTTAAATTAGGACACTATGGGCAATTTAGCATGGCCAATCCACCTAACCCGCACATCTTTGGACTGTGGGAGGAAACCGGAGCACCCGGAGGAAACCCACGCACACAGGGGGAGGACGTGCAGACTCCACACAGACAGTGAACCAGCCGGGAATCGAACCTGGGACCCTGGAGCTGTGAAGCATTTATGCTAACCACCATGCTACCCTGCTGCCCCAAATGTAGATGATCAGGAACTAAGATTACGCAATTTGCCAGGCACTTTCAAGTCAGCTCTCAAGGATTTTCTGATTGCATCAGGCCCCGAAATCAGGACTTGTGAAAAACATACTGGCAAACGCCTGCACAAACGGTATTTCCCTCAGATTCCACCACTTCTATTTGGCTTCTCGTTTCTTATCACTGAGTGCATCGTATTTTATCACACTGTGAGCGTGCAGCTTTGCGACAAGTTATTTGCTTCCACTATTTTCTTGGCCAAACGTTTTGCTATTTCTAAGGTAAGAAGACGCTCGTGTGGAACTTTGCCATCCGCTGGGCCGAATGGCCTCACTCTCTGCTGTAAATGCCGTGCATTCCGGTGTGACGTGTGAACTTTATAGAATTTGCAGTGCAGAAGGAGGCCATTCGGCCCATCGAGTCTGCACCGGCCCCTGCAAAGGGCGCCCTACTCAAGCCCATGTATCTACCTGTAACCCAGTAAACCCACCTAACCTTTTTTTTTGGACACCAAGGGCAATTTAGCATGGCCAATCCACCTAAC
The DNA here is from genome assembly GCF_902713615.1 of Scyliorhinus canicula. NCBI lineage: Eukaryota > Metazoa > Chordata > Chondrichthyes > Carcharhiniformes > Scyliorhinidae > Scyliorhinus > Scyliorhinus canicula. The sequence continues at coordinate 17,282,142 of NC_052170.1, forward strand.
CTGCACATCTCTGGACTGTGGGAGGAAACCGGAGCACCCGGAGGAAACCCACTCAGACACGGGAGAGAACGTGCAGACTCCGCACAGACAGTGACCCAAGCCGGGAATCGAACCTGGGTCCCTGGAGCTTTGAAGCAATTGTGCTAACCACTATGCTACCGTGCTGCCCCTTTGACGCTGCTGCTCTCTGGGATCTCGATGTGAGCCAACTGTCCGACATTATAGCGCCGAGTGCACTTTGCCCCGATTGGCAGCATTATCAGTTGCACCAGACAGCGGGCCCGGAGTGGGCAGACGATGTCAGACGATGGCGGCATTGGACCTTCCTGTGATTCCTGGCATGGTCGAATAGGCTACTGGCACTCAAAGTGCCGGTTTCCCTGATGGACCCGGTGTGGCACAGCGAGCGGGGCACAGTGGGCGTTATTTTCCATTTCTTATTTCAAAAGTGTTGGCACCTCCGAGAAATGCGGTGACCAGCTTGGCGGCTGTGCCTCCTGCTTTACGCGCCCTTACTTTTAAACATTTTGAAAATAATTCTTGAGGCGTGCATCACGCGGTTGTGTTGTTAGGTGATTTGGACATTCTGAATTCTCCCTCCGTGTACCTGAACAGGCGCCGGGAAGGGTGGCGACTAGGGGCTTTTCACAGTAACTTCGTTGCAGTGTTAATGTAAGCCGACTTGTGACATCAACAAAGATTATTATTTAGACAGTACTGAGGGAGTGTTGCACTGTCAGAGGAGCCGTCCTATCAACCACACGTTAAGGGGCTGGTTTAGCACAGGGCTAAATCGCTGGCTTTGAAAGCAGACCAAGGCAGGCCAGCAGCACGGTTCAATTCCCGTACCAGCCTCCCCGAACAGGCGCCGGAATGTGGCGACTAGGGGCTTTTCACAGTAACTTAATTGAAGCCTACTTGTGACAATAAGCAATTTTCATTTCAAGGTAGCAACCCTCTTTGCTCTCTCGTGTGAGTGTCGAGGATCCCATGGCACTACTTGAAGAAAAATAAGGGACTAAAAGATGCCAAATGAATGCACCTTTCTTTCCAGCCATTCCCTCTGTCTTTAATCCCAGAGATACACACATGTCCAACCTGGACAGACAGAAAAGGAAATTCAGGGGTCACTTGTGTCGAGGAATCTCTTGTAGCTCATTTCCAACTCCAGCCATTGCAAATGCAATAAAAGGAATCCTCTTAGGGCTGGTTAGGTATAGAGGTGAGGAGATTTTTTTACAGTGGAGTGTAAATATTGACGGGGCGGGGCTGCATAAAAGCCAGCAGCCGGGAATCCCAAGAGCACGGCACTGTTCTGAAAATGAGCCCCAATCTCCGGTCTCAAAAAAGGACCCCTGACCACCCCCCCCCCCCCCCCCCCCCCCCCACCATGGAGCTCCTCGGAGTGTCTACCCCGGCACTTCCCCTTGACTACCTGGCAGTGCCGTGCCGGATGTGCCAGGATGCCATGGCACTTGCACAGGTAGCATGGTGGTTAGCATAAATGCTTCACAGCGCCAGGGTCCCAAGTTCGATTCCCGGCTTGGGTCACTGCCTGTGCGGAGTCCGCACGTTCTCCCCGTGCCTGCGTGGGTTTCCTCCGGGTGCTCCGGTTTCCTCCCACAAGTCCTGAATTCTGAATTCTCCCTCTGTGCACCCGATCAGGCGCCGGAGCGTGGCGACGAGGGGCTTTTCACAGTAACTTCATTGCAGTGTTAATTTAAGCCTGCTTGTGACAATGATAAATATCCTTATTAAAATGTATTGAAATGAGGTTCCCCCCCTTTTCTAGGGGCGGGGGCGGTTCATCGTGATGTCATCGGCGAGAATCTCATTTTCCGACTCTCGCGGGATTTTGTTCCCTATCCCCCGTTGGCCCCGCAGTTAATGACATCGACTTGAGAGCGCGACACAGTGGCGGGGGGGACTGTGCGGCAGAGGGCTAATCCGAAGGGACACTTGGTCAGAACTTGCTGAGGCGCGTGCAAGGGCTACCCAGTGCCCGGCTGAAAGGCCGCCCTCCGACTGTTTGCTGGGAGGTCCCGCCAGAAGCTCAGCCCCCCCCCCCCCCCCCCTCCCCCCGGTCGGCTCCAGCGGGAATTCCCAACGACAAGCGGCGGGAGTGGGCGTCCCGCCACCAACGTCAGGCGCGCCGTCTCCCAACGCCGAGAAACACGCGGCTGGGAGACCGGGAAATCGGGAATTCGGGAGTGGGCGGGCCAGGGGAGTGGGCGGTGGTGTTGCCGGGAGAGGGGTGGAAGAATTTGAAAAGAAAATCTTCACTTGTCAGGTAAACAGCTGCCTTCGTCCTGTAGGCACAAAGCTGAAGGCAATGACATTTTTTTTTGGAGATGCAGGACCAAACATAATTCCTGCTGCCTCAGGAGGAAAGATAGATCTGGTCTCCCAGACTTTAGACTGAGAGATTTATTGTTGCTCCTAACGTGCGCCATGTAGGAGTCTTACACAGCAACTCATTATTGATAGGAAGGCTAATCCTCGGCCTACGGGTCATCCTGCGTAATTGTGCCAAAGGTGTTGAGGGATTCTCATCCCCTTGGATACAAAAGTTTCACCTGCTGGATTTCGACAAAAGAATTTCCTCCTGAGAGTCGGCACTCGGAGACGCTGCCGTAAGCCTTCTTTGGCCTGCTCAGGATGTGCGCCTGCCGAGGTTAAAGGCCCTCCGCGTCAGTGGGCGTGGGCCCCGTTTTCGGGGTTCAGAGGTCGCTGGTTCAAGCCCCACCCGCGCTTGCGAGTGCGCCGCCCCGGCCGGGAGAGTTTTCCTGGCCGGGTGACCAATGCGCCGCCGGAGGTGCTGCCTCTCGGGCGAGAAACATCCTCTGCCCTCTCGGTGTATACACTCGCCCCTTCCCCCATCCTTCTCTCCCCCCCCCCCCCCCCCCCCCCTCCTGCCCACACACACAACCCCCCCCCCCCCCCCCCCCCCCCCCACCCACCGTACTATCCCTGGGGTTTTGGCCAATATTTATAATTGAAACCGATCAGCTGATCCTGTATCGCAATCCATGGATCCTGCCGGCACAAACCAGCTGCTGGCTTTTCCCGCCTTGCTTTGATACACTTTGTCGAAGGGGAGTGAAGAGCTGGGCTCCACAGCGTCACGCTGGCAGGCTTGCCTCTGAGCGAGCCTGCCCCACCGGCAACTAGGATCTCTCAACCGTCCCTTAAAACAAAACGTGCAATGCATCCTCCCCACCCCCACTATGGAACTGCCCCCCCCTCCAAGGGAACTGACAGTGCCAAGACACAGTGTCGGGGACAATGGCTGGGCAATGCCAAGGCACAGTGCCGGGGGCAATGTCGGACAGTGCCAAGACACAGTGCCAGGGGCAGTGGCCGGGCAGTGCCAAGGCACAGTGCCGGGTGCAATGGCTGGGCAGTGCCAAGGCACAGTGCCGGGGCAATGGCTGGGCAGTGCCAAGGCACAGTGCCGGGGGCAATGACTAGGCAGTGCCAAGGCACAGTGCCGGGGGCAATGGCTGGGCAATGCCAAGGCACAGTGCCGGGGGCAATGGCTGGGCAATGCCAAGGTACAGTGCCGGGGCAATGGCTGGGCAGTGCCAAGGCACAGTGCCAGGGGGCAATGGCTGGGCAATGCCAAGGCACAGTGCCGGGGGCAATGGCTGGGCAGTGCCAAGGCACAGTGCCGGGGGCAATGGCTGGGCAATGCCAAGGCACAGTGCCGGGGCAATGGCTGGGCAGTGCCAAGGCACAGTGCCGGGGGCAGTGTCAGACAATCTCAGCTACCCTGTCGTTCACCGTGGCATTGGCAGCATCTTTGTAAAGTGCTCACTTAGGACCTCGCTTGTGCCCTCTGCCTCCAAGCGTTTAGCTCACTCGGCTAAATCGCTGGCTTTTAAAGCAGGCCAGCAGCACGGTTCGATTCCAGTACCAACCTCCCCGGACAGGCGCCGGAATGTGGCGACAAGGGGCTTTTCACAGTAACTTCATTGAAGCCTACTTGTGACAATAAGCAATTTTCTTTTTTTCTTTTTTCTTTCTCTAATCCCCCTTTTTGGATCCCTAATCGGCTTTGTACGACTTCTACAACGACAGGGGATTTCTGGATTGCCAATACCAGGGATGTAACCTGGGATCTTCGGCAATGTACCCGTGATACGTTGAGCAAACGAATCATCAGAGGAACAAACAGGGAACCAGTACCATAACCGACATGGACTGAAAGCCTTGTTAAAGCAATTACCTTTTAGATATTTCTCCCCACAGTACATGAATTGTAGCAACAGAGAAATCCTTTTCACTTGAGCTCAATATAATCCAAGCACAGATATAAACCAATACGACCTATACGCAGGGAATGTGACTGGACCACAGATCAGTTTTCGTGGAAGAAGGAAAACCTCCCTTCACTTGTCTTTCCATTGTTCCTTCATTGGATTTAGGGGGTGTTGGTGGGAGGGGGGGGGGGTCGCTGGCTGAGCCAGCATTTGTTGCCCATCCCGAATTGCCCGTGAAACTGTGCGACTTGCTCAATCATTTGAGGGCAGTTAACAGTCCACCACTTTGGCTGTGGGTCTGGAGTCAAATGTAGGCCAGACCGGGTTACGATGGCAGATTTCCTTCCCTAAAGGACATTAGTGAACCAGATGGTTTTTACAACAATCGACGATAGTTTCACGCTCGCCATTAATGAGGCTACTTTTCCATTCTGAATTTTAATTTAAATTTCACCAGCTTCCATGGTGGGGTTCGAACTCACATCCAAAGGGCATCAGCCCAGGTCTCTGGCTTGCGAGTTCAGTAACACAATCGCAACAGCATCGTCCCACTTCCGTTCAGCTCCTTTTTTTAAAATAAATTTAGAATATCCAATTTATTTTTTCCAATTAAGGGGCAATTTAGCGTGGCCAATCCACCTAACCTGCAAATCTTTGGGTTGTGGGGGTGAAACCCACGCAGACACGGGGAGAATGTGCAAACTCCTCACAGACAGTGACCCAGGGTCGGGATCCGAACCCAGGTCCTCAGCGCCGTGAGATAATTGTGCTAACCACTGTGCCACCCTTTGTGTTGCTCCTTCTTAAGGGTTCCTCCTGAGCACTACTCAGGCACTTCCTGGGCACTATTTGGGTACTAACAGGGTATGCCCTGGCAGGGGGGGTGCCTGGGTAGAGCCTGGGCAGTACCTCGACATGCCTGAGCTCTAGTGTGAGGTAGGTCCGCCAAGTGCACGCTGTTCTGCCGCCTCCCTTTCTGATAATTACATGTTAATGTATTCAAATGAGGTTCCTGAAGTTGAACACACTCTTTCCCCTTGGAAGGCACCCCTTCCACAAACATTCACTCCTCCCCCACCACCGACGAACAGCCGTGTGCACCATCTACAAGATGCACCAAGGTTCCTTCGGCAGCACCTTCCAAACCCACAGCCACTACCATCTAGAAGGACAAGAGCAGCAGATACCTGGGAACCCCACCACCTGGAGGTTCCCCTCCACATAACTCACCATCCCAACTTGGAAATGTATCACAGAATCCCTACAGTGCAGAAGGAGGCCATTCGGCCCATGGGGTCTGCACCGACCATCCGAAAGAGCCCCCTAGCCCTGGCCCACTCCCCTGCCCTACCCCATAGCCCCACCGAACCAGCACATCTTTGGGCAATAAGGGGCAATTTAGCGTGGCCAATCCACCTAACCTGCGCATCTTTGGACAATAAGGGGCAATTTAGCGTGGCCAATCCACCTAACCTGCGCATCTTTGGACAATAAGGGGCAATTTAGCGTGGCCAATCCACCTAACCTGCGCATCTTTGGACAATAAGGGGCAATTTAGCATGGCCAGTTCACCTCACCTGAGGTGGTCGGACAGTAACTATTTATTTACTAGAAACTGTATACATCAGTGCATTAAAGGTCCAAGCTAGGAGATGAATCGATGGTTACTTCTACACACCTTGAGTGACTGTGCGGAGTTTGCTCTTTCTCCCTGTGTCTGCGTGCGTTTCCTCTGGGTGCTCTGGTTTCCTCCCACAGTCCAAAGATATGTGGGTTGGGTAGATTGGCCACGATAAAATTGCCTCTTGACTGCTAAAGTTTAGGTGGGGGGGTTAGGGGATTGCCGGGGAGTGGCCCTTGATAGGATGCTCCTTGAGAGGGTCCCTGCAGACTCAATGGGCCGAATGGCTTTCTTCTGCATTGTAGGGATTCTTTAAAAGAAGGTTCACCTGGCTGATTCCTGGAACGAGACGTTTGTCTTCTGAGGGATAGTTGAGCAGGTTGGGCCTGTACTCAGTGGAGTTTCAAGGAACGAGTGGTGATCCTAATGAAACATTTAAGATTCTGGGGTGAGGGGATGGGAGGATTGATAGGGTAAATGTTGAGAGGATGTTTCTTCTGGTGGGGGTATATTCAGAACCATGTAGCACAGTGTCAAAATAAGGAGTCCACATTGAAGACGGAGATGAGGATGAAGTTCTTCCCTTAAAGGATCATTAGTGTTTCGTATTCTCGAGTAGTGAATATATTGTCGAGTAAGTTAGATATTTGAGCTCCAAATGAGTCAAGGGTCTTGAGAGGAGGCAGGTGAACGGAGGCGAGGCCGCAATACGATAAGCCATGACCTTATCGAATGGAGGAGCATGCTGGGTTGGAGGAGGGGTGCAAATGGCCTACTCCTCGTTCTTATGTTCTCATGTCCTGAACGCATCTGTATCTGACGATCCCAGCTCCAGAGGAGATTTTCAATCCGGTGTCACAATGCAGTGACCTTCCCACACTGTCAAACCGGGATCAGGTAGTCGGATCGTCATTGACTAACATCAAACTCGACGATGCCTTTGCAAATTTCACCCCCGAGACCATTACAAGAAGCCGGGTTGGCAGGTCGATGAACAAAGCTGGATTTTCGAGTTGCCTGAGAGGTTTTTTTTAGGAGCTACCATCAGACCTCCTTCCTCTATCAATCCTCTTTCTTCATCATTTAGCGATTTGAAGCACTTACCTGGGGAGATGCCAGGGCAGAGCGACAAATGAGGAACATGAAGCAAAGATCTTCAGGGTGTGTGAGAATTCGAATTAAACGCGCCGAGTCATTAGAAGGAGGCCATCAGTGAGCTCAAATCGGGACAGAGATAATCTGAGCTCAGTTCATTCAGTTCCAGGTTCAACTTGATCCAATTAACTGAAGAACGGCGGAAGATACCAAGCCACTGTCGATGGATTTTGATTCATAGAATCGTAGAATTTTACAGTGCTGAAGGAGGCCATTCGGCCCATCGGTTCTGCACCGGCTCTTGGAAAGAGAACCCTACCCAAGCCCACACCTCCATCCTATCCCCATAACCCAGTAACCCCACCCAATACTAAGGGCAGTTTTGTACACTAAGGGCAATTTAGCACGGCCAATCCACCTAACCTGCACATCTTTGGACTGTGGGAGGAAGCCGGAGCATCCGGAGGAAACCCACGCACACACGGGGAGAGCGTGCTGACTTCGCACAGACAGTGGCCCAAGCTGGGAATCGAACCTGGGACCCTGGAGCTGTGAAGCAATTGTGCTAACCACTGTGCTACCGTGCTGCCCATTCGGCTTGATTAAGCCAGGTCTGCTCTGACTCTACCAAGAGCACCATACCTAGGCCCACTCCACGCCCTATCCCCGCGACCCCACCTTAACGACACATCTTTGGACACGAAGGGGAAATTTAGCACGGCCAATCCATCTAACCCGCATTTCTTTGGACTGAGGGAGGAAACCGGAGCACCCGGAGGAGACCCACGCAGACACAGGGAGAACGTGCAGACTCCGCACAGACAGTCACCCGAGGCTGGAATCGAACCCGGGTCCCTGGCGCTGTGCAGCAACGGTGCTGGCCATTGTGCCGCCCCACAGAAGCATTTCTGAAAGTAGTCGCTGTAGTAGCGGAGGAAGCTCAGCAGTGAGACGGCGCACAGCAAGATCCCACAGTAATGCGATCATCGCCAGTGTTCTGGGCCATGGTTTAGAGAACACCAAAGTGTATCATGGAGTTCACCTGACCCACAACTTTTACGAGATTGTGGTATGGGGAGCACACGGCCCACTCTACAGGTGTGGTACAGCAGAAATGGAAAAGTATTTTTTAAAGCAAAACAATGTTAATTCTATGAACTCAAGTTGACCTTTTTCAAACATACAGTGAACATCTCAGCAACCATTAATTCAAATACAACCCCCAAAGAATACAGCATTAAGTAATCCTTACTTTCCTTTCAACATCCATAAGACTTTAAAGCACCTTTAAAGCAGGAGCACATCAGGTTTAAATTCACGACTGAGAACAGTTATAATTCTGAATTCACCAAATGATGACGAGATAATCTTTTCATGGCAGAGAGCTCAACAGTACACCTGCTCCGTCTGGCTTCAGCTCCAACACTGAAACAAAACCAAAAAAAAAACACAGACACACCCCAAGCTTTTCTCAAAGTGAAACGACAAAGCAGAGCCAGAGTTCAGCTCCACCCACACTCTGACATCACTGCACTAACATGAGCAGCCAAAACATTTCTGAAAGCGACATTCTCATGACACCAGATCAACTGTTTCAATCATGTTGGTTGAGGGGTACATGTCGAGCAAGAACCTCAGGGAGAACTGCACCCCCAGTCCCCCGCTCTTTTATGAAGTAGCGTTCCTGGATATTGGTGTGCGCTCGAGGAAACAGAAGGGGCCTCGGTATAACGCCCACACCGAAAACACAGATCTCACCACATGTGAGGAAATTGGATTCTGTTAAACCTTGTCATTTTTGGGTTGGGATTGGCAAAATAAAAAGGGCCCAGGAAAGATGGCGTCAAAATCCAGCTAACGTCCTTCGGAGGAGGAGGCCTACGGTAGCACCAGTGGATAGCACTGTGGCTTCACAGCGCCAGGGTCCCAGGTTCGATTCCCGGCTTGGGTCACTGTCTGTGCGGAGCCTGCACGGTCTCCCCCGTGTCTGCGTGGGTTTCCTCCGGGTGCTCCGGCTTCCTCCCACAGTCCAAAGACGGGCAGGTTAGGTGGATTGGCCATGCTAAATTGCCCTTTGTGACCAAAAAAACGGTGAGGAGGGGTTACTGGGTTGCAGGGATAGGGTGGAAGTGATGGCTTAAGTGGGTCAGTGCAGACTCGATGGGGCGAATGGCCTCCTTCTGCACTGTATGTTCTATGTTCTAAGATAATTTACCAAGTGTGGGGAAAGGGAAATCGAGCCTTTCAAACCAGCTATTTACTGCAATCAACCACCCACGCTGGCTTGCAACATGTCAGACGTGAAGCTGTCAGTTAGTGAGCGCATGTTCCCACAAACAGCAAAAAAATAATGACCGGATAATCGGATTTTTAATGATGTTGGGTGAGGGATGTTTGAGGAAGTGAATTGTGCTCCAATTGTGACTTCCACTGTACACTGCCTCATTAATTCTTGCATTTATAACGCTTTTGGATGACAGATGTGTTACCTTTGGGTTAATAAAATGGCAGCAGTCGAAATGGATCAAGTGAACTGACTTGAACCTCCTTCCTAACTTGGAAATATGCCGGCCGTTCCTTCACTGTCCCTGGATCAGCATCCCGGAACTCCCTCCCTAACAGCACGGTGGGTGTGCCCTCCCCGACAGGGCCTGAAGAGGCTCAAGGTGGTGGCTCACCACCACCTTCTCAAGGGCAGCTGGTAGAAACAGTAGTCGCCTCTCAAACCATCCCAGAGCATCTGCTTAAGCCATCGGGAGCAAATCGAGGGTGCGCACCACCAAATATCAGGCCCAAATCGTGGTCAGGCCCATTTGCCTTCAGAATATTCCCCTCAGGTTGTTGGAGGGAAGAATTGGGTTGGTCATGTGCCCCCCTCAGTTCCAGAAGTTGACCCCATCTAAGGACTGTGGACTCAGAATATTTGAGCATATTCTCCAGAGAAGGGATAGATCGCACCGTACAAGTCGGGTTGCTGTTGCATGAGGGGCGACATTGGATGCGACGGGCTGAATGGCCTCCTTCTGCGCTGTAGCCATTCTATGATTTGCATGATGCGACTTCACATGCGTCAGAGCTCCCCTCAGTGCTTCCGGGTTGAAGAGAGGGAAGTTCAGCCAACATTCAGCTCCAGGTGCATCCCTTGCTGGAGTGGGAAAGTTGCGTGCAGTTACATCTTTGTGACCTTGGAGCCTCTGAGAGCGCCCCGCAGCCAGCGGAATGCTGTCGATGTCGGCGCGAGTCAATATTTGAAGCCTCAAGTCATCCCACCACCAAAATTATAAGTGAAACGCCAGTCTGGGTGTGGAGGGGCTGTTTAGCACAGTGGGCTAAATCGCTGGCTTTGAAAGCAGACCAAGGCAGGCCAGCAGCACGGGTTCAATTCCCGTAACAGCCTCCCCGAACAGGCGCCGGAATGTGGCGACTAGGGGCTTTTCACAGTAACTTCATTTGAAGCCTACTGGTGACAATAAGCGATTTTCATTTTCGGATAGCTGCCATTTTAGTCGCTCATCATAGTGGGGACTGAGGGAGGCTACTCGAATAGCGCAGTGTGGCTGAAAAGGGAGGGGATTGACTTAAATGCCAAGGGTATTCAAAGATTTTTGGGGTTGCAGAAAAGGGGTTGGTTTATACACCGGGTCGGCTTAACCGCTGAGGTCTGTGGTGACATCCAGAGTCACCTCTACTCTGGTACTGAGGGCGATCGAGGAGGTTCACGTCCCCATCGCCTCTCCCGCCAAACATGACGACGAAGTACTATGGGATGTCCTCAGAATGCCTTGTAATCTACCATGGAAACGTGGCTCCCACCTCAAATTGTGTCTCGAGCTGGGACTGAGCATTACCGGGTCAAAGTGTGACTTATTTTAAAATGAATTATTTCATGAGAGGTGGGTAGCGCTGCCAAGGCCGTGGAGCTGTGGCGGGTGACCTGCTGCCCGGGGGCGGGGGCGGGGGGAGGGGGGTGGTCACAATGCAGCCCACATGGGTTCTGAGTGCGGCCCCCACGGACATTTTGTTGACCGTTGCCCAGGCTCAGGGACATAGCATTCCGCTGATTTCCATCCGCCTGTTTTTTTTTCCTTCCGGGTCTGGCTGAAGTGATTCCCGCTCAAAGGGAGGGGCGAGCGGGGTTGAGGTGTGCGCTGATTGCTCACAGCCTTGACGGGGGCGAGCCGTGATGTCCGACGTGTAAATCTTTATTTCGTCTTCACCATGAAGTTGATGACAGTTCTATTCACGTACAAACGATTAAGCGTTTTCTATCGCTTGTGGTGAGATATTCGGCGTGAGCGAACAAGCCCAATTTCAATCTTGCGGTCCACTGAAATAAAGGAGGGTCACTGGCCGAGGACACTCATCACGGCCGTATGCTATAAGGGTATCTGGCCTGGCAAGAGTTAATGTGCGACTGGGAAACTGTGCTGCCCACAAGATAAGGCGATGCATGACCTTGGACTCTAGTCAGTTTGGACTTGACAGAGACCTGTGTAGAATCAAGCATGGAGTTAGCTCACAGCTTGGGCTGCACACTGCACACGCGCACATAGCCATGTGTCACCAATAAACGCTTAATGTTCAATCGTTCAAATCTCAGAACCTCTTTACGAGCCCTACCGAACATGCAACAGTCCCAGAATTTTTTGCCCATCCCTAATTGCTCTTGCACTGAGTGGCTTGCTCGATCATTTCAGAGGGGCAGTTAAGAGTCGACCACGTTTCTGAGTGGAGTCTGGAGTCACGTGTCGGCCAGGTCGGGTAAGGATGGCAGATTTCCTTCCCTAAATGGGCTTTAGTGAATCAGGTGAGTTTTTAATGGCAATCGCTGATAGTCACCATCACTGAGGCTAGCTTTACATTCCAGATTTATTAATTGAATTAAAATTCCACCATCTTCTGTGGTGGGAGATGAACCTGTGGCCCCAGAACATGAGCTTCAGTCTCTGGATTACCCATCCGGTGACACATTAGCAACAAATAAATAGCTTTACAGTTAACGGGTGCAATACCCTAGCTTGCTTCCTGAAACCTGCCACTACATTCCAATTAAACAAACCCATATATTTCAAATACTACTTATGTATAAAGTTGACAGCTCAGGTTTTACTTACTTAGCTCGGTGCAGAGTTCTTGAAGAGAATTATCCCTTTTTTAGGACCAAGCTGAAAACCTACTGCTCGGATTAGGGCCCTGGAAGCAACTCCCTTTGTCCGGACATACACTCTCCCCCCTGCCCTCCCCCCCCCCCTCCCCCGCCCCCACACACACACATTTGCTACACCAGCTGCACTCAAAGCACACAACATTCTTTTATCTCTTGTTGCAAGATGTGCCTTGAATTGTGTAGGGCGAGCTCAAACTGTTTCAACATTACATTGGCTCTCTATCTGTTATAGAGCTGTTTAGCTCAGTGGGCTAGACAACTGGTTTGCGATGCAGAACAAGGCCAGCAGCGCAGGTTCAATTCCTGTACCAGCTTACCTGGGCTTTTCACAGTAACTTCACACTTGTGACGATAAAAGGTTAGGGGCTGGTTTAGCTCTCTCAGCTAAATCGCTGGCTTTGAAAGCAGACCAAGGCAGGCCAGCAGCACGGTTCAAATCCCGTACCAGCCTCCCTGAACAGGCGGCGGAATGTGGCGACTAGGGGCTTTTCACAGTAACTTCATTTGAAGCCTACTTGTGACAATAAGCGATTTTCATTTCATTTCATTCTTTTTTCATTTATCTGCAAACAGGTAAAATGGCAAAATACTTCCCCTGCAAAGATCACTGATTACCTTTCTTTTAATCACAGCTGTAGCAAGCGCACTGTCTACAAGCATTTTAACCTGGGGTTCTGTAATATTACTGCAAAAATACAAACTACAAAGTCTGACAATTTCTTATATTCATCACAAGTGAAAACCTGCACCTTCCACACAGCTCCCCATCTAATAGCTGTGCTCGGAACTGTCAATACGCAACGTCTCATTGTTTATGTGGCACTGTGGAAGTTAGGTAAAAGCTGCATTCATTTCATGCTTTCTCATTTTACAGACCCCAAGCCCATCTATCACAGCCAGTTCGGCCTGTCAGTCTTTATTGAATCTTTCCAACTTCATCTCTGATGGGTTTTTTTGCCCCGTTTGTACAAACCTCTGGCAGAGCGCCGTCCCGCCTGTGAAGGCTGCTTTGTCTGCGAAGAGCTATTGTGCAGCGAGGCCTCCCCTCCCCTCCCCGCACACTGGACAATTTGGGTCAGGCGAGGCAGCTTGGGCGCAATTCCTCATGGCGTCCGGGTTGGCAGCTGTCCCGATGTCGAGGGACAGACAGGTGTCCAGAGGCTGCTTTATCATATGGTCTCAGAGTTGGAGGGGATGATCAGAAATGAGGGAAGTTACAAGTTAGACTTGTAAATATATAGGGCTGGATTCTCAATTTTTTTGGGACTACGTCCCCACGCCATTGTGAAAACGGTGGTCTTTCACGCCAGGAAAACTGGCGTCAAAAGGCCACAGATTTCCCATCATGCCGGGGGCTAGCAGGCAGCTGTCAGCTCGGAGCTCTAGCTGCCGATACGGCCCCCCGCACTTCCGGGTCAGAGGCACACGGCGGCTACCTCCAGCGGCCACCCCGTTCTCCATGGCGGACTCAGCCCACGGACCTAGACCGCCGAAATAGTGCCACGCATCGGCCGCTCGCCCGCCCCGGACCACCCGCACACAGTGCTCCCAGTCCCGACTGAAGCCCTCCATGCCCTCCAATCGGACCTTCCCCGACTGTGGCAGCCCCGGACTGAGTCCGCAGCCGCCATGCGAGGTTCATGTCAGAACCACGGCATCGGGTATTCGACCGGTCGGGGACGGAGAATAGCGGGGCGGGCCTCAGGCAATGGCCTGAGGCGGTGGATACTCGGCGCGGCGTACACCGTGAGTACGCCGATTTTCGGGGGCGGAGAATTGTGAAACCGGCGCCGGTCCCGATTTCGTGCGCGAAAGCGGATTCTCCGTCCCGTCGCCGAACGTGATTTTGCCGTCGGGTGCGGAGAATCCAGCCCATAATGTCTGGAACTTTGTGTAACGATTTACAGTGCAATGAACCACATAAGGACATATTAGGTAAGGTGAAAGGTAAGCTCTAAGGAGAAGGTGGGAGGGGGGGGGGCGGTTATTAAAGGAGGGGAGAGAGAAGTCTCTGCTTTGTAATTGTTCAATTTTCAATGTTTGATTGTGTGTGTCCATAGACGCTTTTCTGTTCTATGCCAAATTGGTCAAGTCACGGTGTGTTTAGAAACACAAAAAGTAAACTGAAAGCAAGACCCTGGAAACATCAGAGTGCAGACATTTTAGGAGCGATACTCCTGCTGCACACATTGAATGTGGTGTGTCATCTCTGCATAGCTCCAAATATAACAAGGTGGAGAGATTTAGGGAGGAACTTCCACATCTTAAGTAGCTGAAGACACGGTCACTGAAAATATGATTTCCAACGTTAATGGTGCAGTTTATATGAAGATTGTCAGATTAGGTGGTAACACTGAAACTTTTTTTTAAATTTAGAGTACCCAATTCATTTTTTCCAATTAATGGGCAATTTAGCGTGGCCAATCCACCTACCCTGCACATTTTTGGGTTGTGGGAGCGAAACCCATGCAGACACGGGGAGAATGTGCAAACTCCACACGGACAGTGACCCAGAGCCGGGATCGAACCTGGGACCTCGGCGCCGTGAGGCAGCAGTGCTAACCCACTGCGCCACCGTGCTGCCCTGAAACACTGAAACTTTTGAGGAGAATTGGAGAGAGCCCAGCTAAGTCTTCTATGAGCTTTCTTTTGGTTTCATCTCATTTCGAGTATTTAGTTTAAAAAGGGTGTTTTGAGTTGGGAAAGTGTATCTGGTACGGCAGTGTAGCAGGGAATAGCAGGGGCAATCACATTACTTTGGAGGTTTAACAGGAGAGGGAAATGGGAAGAAGCTGACCTTATTTTGTACACAGGTACAGAAGCAGTCTGTAATGAACTCCAATTAGCTTTATTGGTTGGCCAATTGGAGTATGAGCTCCCTCAATGATAGCTCATTGAGGGGGCCCATATAAGCACCTGTGTAGGCTTTGTGAGCCAGTCTTAAGTTGACTGGACTGCTAGCAGCACTCTTTGTAGCTGCTCCTGTAATATCGTTATTGTAAATAAATATTGGTGTGGTGACGGAACTCCTGCCTCCCGTGGATTACTACACAGTCCATATCCAACTGCAGCAAGACCAGAACAATATCTAGGCTTGGGCTGACCAGCAACATTCACGCCACACAAGTGCCAGGCAATTGCCACCTCCAACTAGAGACCATGAGGTGGATTCTCCACAACCGGGCGGCGAAACCGCATTTGGCGCGGGGGCGGAGAATCCACTTTTAGGCCCAATCGGGCCCGGCGCCGCTCCTGCGCGATTTACGCGGCATGGCTTTGGGACATTGACATAGGCCTTCCCAACGATGCTCCGGTCCCGACCGGCTGAATTCCCGACGGCGTGCTTCTGGCTGGTCGAGATTTTCTCGCGCGTCGGCCGCGGACTCGGTCCATAGCCGCTCTGGTGGGGGCGGCGATCGGATGGGTTAGACGGAGCGGTGCGGGGCAGATCATTGGGACATTGTTTGTTGGTGCAGGTCCGCCGGCTGAGTCCGCCATCGCGTTCGGCGTGTCCGCTGGAGGCCGTGCCGTGCGCAAACGCAGACTCGGAACCGGAAGTGCGGGGGCCCGTGTCTGCAGCTAAACCCCCCCTCCCCACCCACAGGGAGGTGAATCGATCTTAATTTTTTAAAGGAAAATCTGGCGTGAAACGCCAGCGTCTTTACTCTGGCCTGGGGTCACAGCCCCATTTTTGGAGAGTCTAGCCCAATGTCTCCATGGCATTAATGGCATTACCATCGCCAAATCCTGTGGTGAATCACCTCCTGATTCCCCAAAGCCTGTCCACCATCTACAAGGCACAAGTCAGGAGTGTGATGGAATACTCCCCACTTGCCTGGATGAGCGCAGCTCCAACAACACTCAAAAGGCTCGACACCATCCCGGACAAAGCAGCCCCGCTTGATTGCTCCCCCTTCCACAAACATTCACTCCCTCCCCCACCGACGCACAGTGGCAGCCGTGTGTACCATCTACAAGATGCACTGCAGGAACTCACCAAGGTTCCTGAGACAGCACCTTCCAAACCCACAACCACTACCATCTAGAAGGACAAGGGCAGCAGACGCGGAGGAACATCACCACATGGAAGTTCCCATCCAAGTCGTCCACTGTCCTGACTTGGAAATATATTGGCCGCTCCTTCGCTGGCTCTGGGGCAAAATCCAGGAACTCCCTCCCACACAGCATTGTGATTGGTTGGTCCCACCCAGTTTCTGGTCAATGGTAACCGCCAAGAAAGTTAATGGTGGGGGATTAACCTACACCTCGGGGAGTGGAGTGGTTTAAGAAGGCGGCTCACCACCACCTTCTGATGGGCAGTTTGGGATGGGTAACAAATACTGGGCGAGGCAGCGATGCCCATATCCCGCAAATGAATTAAAAAAAGAAAAAGTGAAATGTGCAATGGCATGGGGAGGTAGAAGTGAAAAGAATCCCATCAACAATATCCCTGAAGAGAGCCTGGTTGGTGGTGAAGAAAATCTAAAAAAAAACAAAAGCAAGCCGAGCTTTGGTCTGTATCTCAAGGGCATTTGATATGAGCTGGAAGAGGTTACTTTGACTTTGTGCAATCGATCAATGAGGCCACTTTTATGACACGTGGATACCCTTCTCTGCATTCTTCCACCAAAGGGACATTGATACATCGGTAGGGGGGGTCAAAGGTGACCGGCAACGGCACATCTGGGACTCCAATCTCTTGGAGGTGCGACGAGCACGTTTTCATTGAAGGGGGAGAAAGATTTGAAAGCAAGCATAATCCCAGCTTGTCAGAACCTGGCTGATTTCATCTCAACCAAAGGGGACAAGAGAACAAATTAACAAACCTTAAGCAAATGTGCGAGAGTATTATATGCGATTAGTAAATACGTGGAACAGAATCCTGCCTGGAGCTGCATTGTTAGAGGACAAATCCTTGCTTAGAAACGGAACTGTGCACCCCCAGGATTGGCATAATTGAGGGGAGTGCTGTCTGGCTGGCTGTACAGAGCCGAAGGACCTAGGAGCGGTGTATGTTTCACACACTGGCCTCTGAGCCACTGCGATGTGGATCTTCCCCTTTTCTAGTGATCCCCACACCTTTGCTGCTCTGCACACTTGTGGGCGACAGGAGAATCGATCTCATTTTTCAGGCATATGCATGAAGAATGGGCCCGATAGCACCATGCCAGAGCACGAGGGGGGGGCTGGGCCAACAACCATGGTGCCCCACTGGAGGATGCCGTACTCCATGGTCAACTCTGACAATTTTGCGGAGAAAGCCTTCAACTCCCCTGGTATCTGTCGCTGTTGCCCACTGTATGGCACCAGATGCCCCACTTTGGCGAGTACAGGGTCGGCTTACCTCCAGTCACGAGCATACGAGGCAGTGACAGGCAAGGAGTCCATGAAATTCAGGACAGCAATCACTTTGTTCGCCAGCGGAGGGTTTGTCGACTCGACCTGCAGGGGACGACTACTCAAAGCATCAGCATGTGCAATCTGGGTCATGCTCGAAAACGTACTGTAAAGCAGCCAATAACAGACCCAGCGCCGAGCCCTCGCAAACCCAATTGGCGGAATCGCCATGGCTTCACGGAAGAAGCGATTGGGCGCTTACGGTCGTCACACATCCAATGGGACGGAACTGCCTCAATGCCAGACGGCCAAGCATCACATGTGACGGACAATGATTTGGAAGAGTCAAAATGCGTCAACAGCCCTGAAGAAGACAGCCGCTGCTTCACCATGTTAAACGCCACATTCTGGGTCTTGCCCCAAGCCCAAGGCTGGTGTTTCTTCAAGGGCAAGTGGAGGAGGGCTGGGACGATTGCCAAATTTGGAATAAATCGGCCATAGTGATTCACTAGTCCCTGTAAGGAGCCAAGTTCCGTGGCATGCCGCCGAGCGGAGGACATTTTGATCACCCGTACCTTCTCCACGACCATCTCGGCCCACCCGATATCCCAAATATGCCACTTGTTTCGCGTGAAACACGCACTTCACGCGGCGCAGGTGGACCTGATATTGGGAAATCCATTTCAACTGAGCCTCGAGGTTCGGCAAATGTTCTTATTCCATGGCCCCTGTGACTAACACATCGTCAAGGTAACTGCAGCGCACGGTGAACTACACAGGATAGTCTCCATGACGCGCTGGAAGACTGCGTACGGCAAGGATTCTCCTAACGGAAGCTGGGTGTACTCATAGAGTTCCTTGTGCATATTGATCGTGACGTACGTCCATGAGGATTTACAGAGCTCTAGCTATAGATATACATTACTCACATCCAATTTCATAATTACACAGCCACCGGCCAATGTTACATACAAATCCTCGATGCGCAGTAAAAGGTAACAGTCTAATCTTGAAGCCTTGTTCACCATCAATTTATGGTCTCCGCAGAGACAGACTGTCTTATCCAGCTTCATTATGGGAACCACTGGCGTCGCCCAATCAGCGAAGCACACAGGCTGAATGATACCCAAACTTTCTAAACACGGAGGTTCGGTCCACTGTAGCGTAGGGAACTGGACGTACCAATGTGACCATTTTAAGGCGGAAATTGTCTGGTCTTTCCAATGGTGGGATGTTTTTTGGGCAGGGGCTAGCGAGGAGGGGGGCATAATTTGACTGGAGGCAGGGTGAACCTTCGCAATTCCACTCTGTGACGGGGTCGAGGAGCTCTTTTACGTGAATTAATTAGCATGGCATGTACGTCCATTAAAAAGTTCAGCTTGCCAGATTTAAGCTCCTCCTCTAAATGAAACCCCCACAAGTCAGAGGCTTCACATTTTAACCACTGCATTACAGTATCAGACCAGCCTCCAATTTATATCAGAAAATTGAACAAGAATCCCAAAAATTGTTTGTGTTAAAACAAAGTTTATTATTAACACAGGATTTAACCCCATTACCATCTGAGGAAAAAAAGCAGCTTTTCAATTAACAGTTAAGGAGTTCTTAAAAAGAATAAAGTAAGAAATTTTATCTTACTTTCCCATCTACTTCTAAAATTTCAATGAAGCAAAATTCACACACACTGGTCAAATGTCACTTATTAATACAGTTAACACTCAGTGGCTCACAGATTTATTCACAAAGTCCTTGGCAGAGAAGCTTTCAGAAGTCAGTCTGAGAAACTCAAGGCCTTTCCTCAGATCCCAGGGCAGAACTCTAAACAATAAGACTAAAAACAACAGACACAGGGGAAGGGCTGAAAATGAAACTAGAAACAACAGACACCGGGCAGGGCTGAAAATGAAACTAGAAACAACAGGCACGGGGCAGGGCTGAAAATGAAACTAAAAACAATAGACACCGGACAGGGCTGAAAATGAAACTAAAAACAACAGACACCGGGCAGGGCTGAAAATGAAACTAGAAACAACAGACACCGGGCAGGGCTGAAAATGAAACTAGAAACAACAGACACGGGGTAGGGCTGAAAATGAAACTAAAAACAATAGATACGGAGCAGGGCTGAAAATGAAACTAAAAAACAGATCCAACTCCTCCCATGAGTGACATCACAGCCCGTTGAGCTGTTAAACCCTTAATCCCAACTTCCAGCGGAGGACGGGTGGGGTGCCGTCTGGAGAAGGAAGGCAGACCGTCCCGGGCTAGTCTAACGCAAAGGAAGGGGCCCCAGGCGAACGCTCATAGCCCGCAATGAGTGGATGTCTGCCCGGGTGTCCTTTAAACACGGCGGCAAGATTTTAGATTTCACGAGGTCAAAGGCCATGGGTGGGTTCAAGTTCCCCACCCCGCCCTCAAAATCTATGATGGCCCATCCTCACCAAGGATGCTGCACTCACCAAGGCGCCAAATGGTGAATGAGACGCCAAACCCAGGCTCTGCCGACCCGCTCGGACGGGTGTACAACATCCCATGCCACTTTCCTGAAGAAGAACAGGAGAGTCCCTCCCCACCGGGGCTCCTGGCCAATATTTGCCCCTCAATCAAACGCACCGAAAAACCGATGACCCCCTCGTTATTCCATCGGCGGTTTGTGGAATCTTGCTGTGCGTTTGCTGTCTCACTGAAAGCGATCACTCCTCAAAAAAGAAAGCACTTGATTGGCTCAAGTGCGCGTTGGGATAGCTTGAGGCTGTGAAGGGCGCTAGATCAAAGCAGGCGTTCCGAAAGTGGCAGGGCCTGATCTAGCCGGGAGTTTCTTCCGCGTCCGCCCCCGACGGCAAGCCGACCAGAGGAGGTTTCGCTTGAGGCTCGCCACTTTCGCACTCTCGCCCTCCGCTTCCGCTTTCACAGTGCGTTCATCGTCCTCTTGAATGGGCACGTTCCATTCGCTCAGCTCTTTGACCCCTTCAGCAATCTGTTGGCATTCTCTGTGTTCATTGATGTTCAAACGCGAGAAAAAGACATGTGCATGCAGACAAACACAAAAGCAAAGGACTGCTGAGGCTGCAAACCCAAAATTAAAATTGGAAAATGCCGAAAGTAATCAGCAGCTCTGGCTGCTTCCACGGAGTGGGAAACGGGATTATTTTTTCAGGCTGTGATCTGATGGAAGAATTATACACCGCGATTCTCCTCTTCACGTTACGAATGCAAATTACGCGGTCAGTGGCTGATTCAGCTGTGACCTACGACCTGCGCATTGCCAAGTGTTGCACCTTTGAGCATTGCTGGGAAAAGAGACACCCTGCCGAAGTTTTCATCTTGCACTAATCAGGACAGATGCACGAGTGCCACATTTCAAACCTCTCATGCGATGTAAATTATTGCTGCCTTTGAAATTTGCCATTCTTGTGCCTGCTCTGGGGCAGGCGAGATGAAAAGCTTGGGCAGCTTGCCACTTTATTCAGTGATTTACCCGCCTAATATGTATTGCACAGTGGCACCGTTAAGATCCCGGTCTGCTTCTACTCGGCCTGTTTTCTCCCCTGCCAGTACTGTTCCTGCGGAAGGTAAGAGAGACCGACTCTCACTAACAACACGAACAGAGGTGCTGGAAAAGCTCAGCCAGTTTGGCAGCATCTATGAGGAGAGAAAGCAAAGTTAACGTTTTGTGTCCTTTGGCTCTTCATCAGAACGGAAAGGACGGGGAATGTGTTAGGTTGCAACGTGAAATAACAACTTTAAGGGCAAAAGGTCGAGGGGGGCGATTCTCCAATATTGGGCCCAAGTGTTCGTGCCGTCGTGAGCGCCGTCGCGTTTCACGATGGTGCGAACTGGGCCCGGGCAGGACAGATTCTGGCCCCCACAGGGGGCCAGCACAGCGCTGGAGCGGTTCACGCCGCTCCAGCCTCCTTACGCTCTGCGAAATGGGCGCCGGCCTCGACCCAACATGGGGTCGGTGTTCAGGAGCCGGCCGCGCCAGAAAGTAGGCCCGGAGGGACAGGCCTGCAGATTAGTGTGGGCCCCAATCGGGCAAGACCCCATCGGAGCCCCCCCCCCCCAGTGAAGGAGCTCCCCCACAGGCCGCCCCGCCCCACCGTTCCCGCAGAGTTCCCGCCGGCAGCGACCAGGGGTGAACGGCGCCAGTGGGACTCTGTCGTAGCGGCCCGTGGCCAGCACCGCGCCAAAAGCGACAGCGCAAATGGCGCTGATTCTCCGCACCTCAGAGAATCGCGCGCAGAGTCGGGGCGTTGTGGCGCGGTTGGGGCGATTCTCCGGCGCGGGGCTCGGACAATCGGCCTCCCTGGTGTGGGAAGGGAGGGTTTTCCATTGAAGCAATATATGTACGGAATGTTTTTTAATAAGTTTTTAAGATGGATGAGGTCCGCAGGATGGCTTCGATCACTTCCCAGGCGGCCATTAGGCAATTGCGCATTTCTTTTTCCACCCACGGAATCTCTGAGGTACTCGTGACCGACAACGGGGCCTCTTTCACGAGTGAAGAGTTTGCTGCTTTTGTGAAGAGCAACAGGATTTGCCGTGTCTGCACCGCCCCATACCATCCGGCACTGAATGGTTTGGCAGAGAGAGCCATGCAGATTGATCAGGAGCTCAAGAAACAGACGTCCGGCTCGATGGACACAGACTGGCACGGCTTTTCTTCTTGTACAGGAGCACGCCACACACAGTAACTGCGGTAGCCCCGGCTAAGTTATTAATGGGTCGTAGGTTTCACCAGAGTTTGATTCGACCGGACGAAGGTGGACCATAACCGAGATTTGACAGGGCGTTTTCCAGTTCGACGTCGACCTCTTCGCCGTTTCGTACCTGGAGAGGCAGTGTCCGTTGGTAACTTCAACGACTGTGTTTGTGGACTCTACGAGATTGTTGTCCATCAAACGGGTCTAGTCTCTGACCGAGTTATGGTCCGGGAGAAGCCAATGAAACGACACCTGGATCACATTCGCTCATGGAGGTTGCTCCCCCATAAGGTTCCTCGAAAACAGCCTTGCCTGAAGCCGCCAGCTCCACTACCGAACACGCCGGCTGTGACTCCGCCAGTTTCCATTGACGGCAACATGCCCGACGTTATGACTTCCAACTCCAAAATGGAGACGCAGGCTTCTGAGGTCGGACGCCGACTCCGTAGTTCAGTTGCCTCCTGACGATCGTCCAGAGGGCCTATGGTGTGCGGGCGCTCATTAGCAGAGGGATTGAATTTAAGAGCCGTGAGGTGATGATGCAGCTGTACAAAACCTTGGTCAGGCCACATGGTAGCCCACAGGGGCCGCACGGTAGCATGGTGGTTAGCATAAATGCTTCACAGCTCCAGGGTCCCAGGTTCGATTCCCGGCTGGGTCACTGTCTGTGCGGAGTCTGCACGTCCTCCCCGTGTGTGCGTGGGTTTCCTCCGGGTGCTCCGGTTTCCTCCCACAGTCCAAAGATGTGCGGGTTAGGTGGATTGGCCATGCTAAATTGCCCGTAGTGTCCTAAAAAGTAAGGTTAGCTGGGGGGGGGTTGTTGGGTTACGGGTATAGGGTGGATACGTGGGTTTGAGTAGGGTGATCATGGCTCGGCACAACATCGAGGGCCGAAGGGCCTGTTCTGTGCTGTACTGTTCTATTCTATTTGGAGTACTGTGTGCAGTTCTGGTCACCTCATTTTAGGAAGGATGTGGAAGCTTTGGAAAAGGTGCAAAGGAGATTTACCAGGATGTTGCCTGGAATGGAGAGTAGGTCTTACGAGGAAAGGTTGAGGGTACTAGGCCTTTTCTCATTAGAACGGAGAAGGATGAGGGGCGACTTGATAGAGGTTTATAAGATGATCAGGGGAATAGATAGAGTAGACAGTCAGAGACTTTTTCCCCGGGTGGAACACACCATTACAAGGGGACATAAATTTAAGATAAATGGTGGAAGATATAGGGGGGATGTCAGAGGTAGGTTCTTTACCCAGAGAGTAGTGGGGGCATGGAATGCACTGCCTGTGGAAGTAGTTGAGTCGGAAACGTTAGGGACCTTCAAGCGGCTATTGGATAGGTACATGGATTAGGGTAGAATAATGGAGTGTAGATTAACTTCTTAAGGGCAACACGGTAGCATTGTGGATAGCACAATTGCTTCACAGCTCCAGGGTCCCAGGTTCAATTTCGACTTGGGTCACTGTCTGTGCGGAGTCTGCACATCCTCCCCGTGTGTGCGTGGGTTTCCTCCGGGTACTCCGGTTTCCTCCCACAGTCCAAAGATGTGCAGGTTGGGTGGATTGGCCATGAAAAATTGCCCTTAGTGTCTGAAATTCTATGATTAACCTAGGACAAAAGTTCGGCACCACATCGTGGGCCGAAGGGCCTGTTCTGTGCTGTATTTCTCCATCTCTATCACCACGGCATTCCTGCCGCAGATAACATTCACCAGCGAGGTATGCAGTGACTGATCCAGAGCATCAGCTCGACGATGACTTGCCGGAGCTAAAGAGGTTCCGCCATCCTCCTCCTGCCCATCCTTCTCCGCCTCATCGCTCGGCGAGTGGCTATTCGGACTTTGGGGTCGGAATGTTACATCCCGCATGGGACCTATGGAGTGGGAAGACTTGTCTTCCCCCTGCTCGGGGTGAGGAATCTCAATTAACCAATGTCTAATAAAGTTGTCCAGTAAGAGACACTGACCAAGCGAGGAACCCGGTAGGGATCCACTGGGAAGTTGATAAAGTTTGTATAAATAAAACTTTGTTCTTATTGTGTGAGACTGTGGACTCTCCGTGTCCTTATTAAATCAGGTTGGTAAATTTAAACGTAATCAAACTTTATCATTGACAATAACTATAATTAGATAGGCAGCAAATACAACTAGTTAATTATTATCTAACTTCTAACCCCCTTTCTTGAACACACCCCCACCCTTTCCACACACACATAATACAGACAAACACACAGGGGACAGAGGGGAGCAAAGAAAATCTAAAAGTAAAACGATCAGAGTCCCTGGGCGCGATTCTCCCAACAGGAGACCGAGTGCCGACGCCGGAGTGAAACCCGGAGTGTTTCACTCCGGCGTCGGAGGCCGCTCCTTGCCCCCTATTCTCCCAACCCCAGGGGGCTAGGAGCGGCGGTGCGTGAATCCCGAGCATCCGGCCTTGACACTTGCATCAAAGCGGCGCGCGGGGAATGACGTGGCCAGCGACGCCGAAGTGACGTCAGCCGCACATGCGCAGGTTGGCCGGCTCCAACCCGCGCATGCGCGGTTGCCGTCTTCCCCTCTGCTGACCCGCAAGGCATGGCGGCTTGATCTTGCGGGGCGGCGGAGGGAAAAGAGTGCGTCGTTTACAGACGCCGGCCCGATGATCGGTGGGAACCGATCGCGGGCCAGACATCTGCTGAGCACGCCCGTGGTACTAGATCCTCCCTCCGCCCCCCCCCCCCCCCACAGGCCCCACACTCACCTGTCGCGCGCTGTTCACGCCGGCAGCGACCAGGTGTGGTTGGCGCCGGCGTGAACCGGTCGGGTTCGGCAGGCCGCTCGGCCCATCCGGGCTGGAGAATTGCCAGTCGCCGTTTAGAAACGGAGAGCGACGATTCTCCGAGCGGCCTGTCGGAAAACGTGACACGCCATTTTTTGGGGGGGTGGGAGAATTGCGGGGGGTTGCCAGGGTGGCATGGCGTGATTCGCCCGGCCCTCCCGCGATTCTCCCACCCGGCGTGGGGTGCGGAGAATCGCGCACCCTGTTTCAGATGGGTGACTTCCAGTCAGATCTTTCTCTAGCCTTGTCCTCCAGTTAGATGTCTTTGCTTTCATTGCAGATTCATCAGGATCTCGAGCCTTCCCTGCAGACTCAGAAACAGGACGAAGCAAGTATTTGGGAAAAAGGAGAGAGCGAGAGAGAAAAAAGCACACACTGTCTCCTCTCAGCGTCCAGGAGCTTTCTGCCGGGCACTCTGAAGAGCCCATCTGACAGGATCAAATCATTGTCTGTTGCCAGGAAGATTATTGTCCTTGGACAATCCATGGGTAACCAGTCAACCAATCGAACTGAATTCCTCCAGTTTCTCGGGTGCCATAAAGTCTGAGTTCTTCCGTTCAAAATCTAAACCTTCAAAGCACGATGCAACTTTAGAGTTCCTCACTTCTCCTGCTCAAGTTAAAGATATTTCTCATTAAAAAATGACAATGGTGAAGAAACGGAAACAGGAAATAAGGGTGACAACAGGAAGGGCCCTTCCCGTATGACAATGTCCACCTGTTGCTGAAGGGGACAACATTCTGCCCTCCTTCACCTGGGCTGGCTTGCATGGGGGCTGTTTCTAGGGGCTGTTGAGCACATGGCTAAATCGCTAGCTTTGAAAGCAGGCCAGCAGCACGGTTCGATTCCCGTAACAGCCTCCCCGAACAGGCGCCGGAATGTGGCGACTAGGGGCTTTTCACAGTAACTTCATTTGAAGCCTACTCGTGACAATAAGCAATTTTCATTTCATTTCATTTCATTTCATGTGACCCCCAGCTCCACGGAAATGGGGCTGGCTTCATAGCTGCCCTCCGAATGGGCTCGCAAGTCACTCGGTCGGGTGTGCATTGTGCTATGGTGGTATAGATTTGGAACGGAAGAACTCAGACTTTATGGCATCCGAGAAATTGGAGGAATTCAGTTCGATTGGTTGGCTGGTGACCCATGGATTGTCCAAGGACAATATTCTTCCTGGCAACAGACAACGATTTGATCCTGTCAGGTGGGATCTTCAGAGTGCCCGACAGAAATGTTGCCACCCTTTCTAACATCTCTCCTGAACGGTCTGGCCCTAATTTTTAGACTATGCCCCCTAGTTTTAGAATCTCCAACCAGCGGAAACAGTTTATCTTTATCTACCCTGTCTTTTCCTGTTAATATCTGAAAGACTTCGATCAGATCATCCCTTAACCTAAATTCTAGCGAAAACAGGCCTACTTTGTGTAATCTCTTCTCGTAACTTAATCCCTGTTGTCCAAGTATCATTTTTGTAAATTTACGTTGCACTCCCTCCAAGGCACATGGGAGCAAACCGGATACGTGTGCGTAAACCTCTGTTGAGGGGTTAATGTAAGGTTGATCGTTAGTTTTTTTACAAGGGCTGTGCATTTTGGAAAGTCAATCATTTTTTGCTCCTGTGCAAAAGCAAATTCTAAATTGTGCATGAATCGAGGTTGTTCAATTGTATTGTTGCTTTTCTAATGCATAATAAAGGACGACTATCTTTGCACAATCATGGTTTATGCCTGCCGTTTCTTTGGAAGTAATAGAAGCCGTTAAGTTAAATATCAAATTAAATGGGGCAGAGATTTTTAAAAAGCAGTTTCGAAGTCAAAGGGTAACAGCACACTTTGCCTTTCGTGCCATAATTGTGAACTGATGTTTATCTGTTGTTTACCTGACTCAGATTCGCCATCATTGTCATACAGACGTATGGATTAGGGGCAAAACTAGGCCACTCGGCCCCTCCAGCCTTTCAATAAAATCATGGATGACCTGGCTGTGGCCTCAGCTCCACTTTCCGCCTGCCCCCCCGTGACCTTTGACTCCCTTGTTGGTCAAGAATCTATCTACCGCTGCCTTTAAAGTATTCAATGACCCTGCCCCCCCCCCCCCCCCACCCCCGCCCCCATCTTGCCACCGCCCCCTCCTCCCCCACCTCCCCGTTAGGTGGATTAGGCCAGGATAAATTGCCCTCAGTGACCAAAAAGATTAGGAGGGGTTATTGGGTTGTGGGGATCGGGTGGAAGTGAGGGTTTAAGTGGGTTGGTGCAGACTCGATGGGCCGAATGGCCTCCTCCTCCACTGTATGTTCTATGTCGCCTCGCCACCACCGCGCTATGGGAAGAGATTTTCAAAGATTCCCGACCTTCTGGCAGAAAGAATTTCTTCCCATCTCCATCTTAAATGGGAAACCCATTGAACGGGATTCTCTGCCGGCAGGATTCCCCGTTCGCCGGTAGCGCACCCATAACCTCGGGTTTCCAGGCGTAGTGGGGTGCCCACAATGGGAATCCCACTGGCAGGTGGCGGGAATGGAGAACCCCAACCATTATTTATTAAACAGTGCCCCCTAGTCTCTGCCGCAAGAGGAAACGTGGTTTCAGAGTCCCCTCAGGAACCTTTATGTTTCAATCACCACCCTTTCCTCATAAGTTACAAAGATAAGCAGAAGGACAGGCAGTATTGAGGAAGCAGGGGGGCTGCAGAAGGACTTGGACAGGCTAGGAGAGTGGGCAAAGAAGTGGCAGATGGAATACAATGTGGAAAAGTGTGATGTTGTGCACATTGGTAGGAGGAATGGAGGCACAGACTATTTTCTAAATGGGAAAAGGCTTCGTAAATCAGAAGAACAAAGAGACTTGGGAGTCCTTGTTTACGATTCTCTTAAGGTTAACGTGCTGGTCCAATTGATAGTTAGAAAGACAAATGCAATGTTAGCATTCACGTCACGCAGGCCAAAATACAAGAGCAGGGATGTACTTCTGAGGCTGTATAAGGCTCTGGTCAGACCCCATTTGGAGTATTGTGAGCAGTTTTGGGCACCTTTTCTAAGGAAGGATGTGCTGGCCTTGGAAAGGGTCCAGAGGAGGTTCACAAGAATGATCCCTGGAATGAAGAGCTTGTTGTATGAGGAACGGTTGAGGACTCTGGACCTGTACTCGTTGGAGTTTAGAAGGATGAGGGTGGATCTTATTGAAACGTACAGGATACTGCGAGGCCTGGATAGAGTGGACGTGGAGAAGATGTTTCCACTTGTAGGAGAAACTAGAACCTGAGGGCACAATCTCAGACTGAATGGACGATCCTTCAAAACAGAGATGAGGAGGAATTTCTTCAGCCAGAGGGGGGTGAATCTGTGGAACTCTTTGCCGCAGAAGGCTGTGGAGGCCAAATCACTGAGTGTCTTTAAGGCAGAGATAGATAGGTTCTTGATTAATAAGGGATCAGGGGTTATGGGGAGAAGGCAGGAGAATGGGGATGAGAAACATATCAGCCATGATTGAATGGCGAGCAGACTCGAAGGGCCGAGTGGCCTAATTCTTCTCCTATGTCTTCTGATCTTATGGACGATCTTGCCTGAAATAAACATCTTGTGTGGCTGCCAGTCAGCACCCGGAATCGACCAGAGGCAAAAGCAAAAGCCGGCATTCGCGAGGGCGAATTCCCCACCCTGGTCCCCTGATTGGCTTTTCAGGGTCTTGTGACCCAGTCGGCCCATCGCCAGACACCACAACCCCCATCCCAGCTATCCCGTTGGGCTGCCTGCTGAGCCGCTCCAGCATTTTCTGTTCCGACTATTAACAATGGAGGTTTGCTAGGTGCCTTCTTCGAGATTGTAAGAGTGCTCTTTCAGCTTACCCCTATTTCCAAATCAGGGAAAGCGCGGATCCTTCTTCCTACTGGGGTTATGGAATGTACTACCTGTGGAAGTAGTTGAGTCGGAAACATTAGGGACCTTCAAGCGGCTATTGGATAGGTACATGGATGACGGTAGAATGATGGGGTGTAGATTGATTTGTTCTTAATCTGGGACAAAAGTTTGGCACAACATCGTGGGCCGAAGGGCCTGTTCTGCGCTGTATTTTCTATGTTCTACGTTATATGAGTCTTGCTTCCCACAAGCTGCCCAATAACTTTGATTGGCCGAAGCACCCTTCAACCACCCTTTTAAGTCGACCCATTTTGTTCTGATCGGTTGCTTTTTGGGATTTTCCACAGGATCACTTTGTGTTTTAAACGCACAAGAGATCAGCACTAATCCCTTTCTTCCCCTCAACATTTGTTTGCATAAGAGGAGGTTGGACCAACTCTCCAACTCATCTATTCATTTCATTATTTAACGATTTAGCGCAAGCTGAATGTCCTCCAAGGCTTTTTGGGAGCTCTCACCACTCCCACCTTAATAAGAATAATAATCTTTATTAGTGTCACAAGTAGGATCACATTAACACTGCAATGAACTTCTTGTAAAAAGCCCCTAGTCGCCACACTCCGGCACCTGTTCGGGTACACAGAGGGAGAATTCAGGATGTCCAATTCGCCTAATAAGCAAGTCTTTCGGGACTTGTGGGAGGAAACCGGAGCATCCGGAGGAAACCCACGCAGACATGGGGAGAACGTGCAGACTGTGCACAGACAGCGACCCAAGCCAGGAATCGAACCTGGGACCCTGGCACTGTGAAACAACACTGTGGTGTTGTGGTGCCATGCCACCCAAGTCAGCCAAGTCACCTTCCTTCTCCTGAACCACAAGTATACATCCAATAATAGACCGTTTCCCTGGTAGAAGGGGAAGCTAACCCTTCACTTTGAAGATGTCCACACCATTTTCATTAGCTTCCCCATTGTCAAAGTCAATCTTGGCCGCCCGGTCCACTGAGATTCCTTTCCATAGGGTTGCTGCACAGATACAGCCATTGGTACGACCTTTAACTGCAAGGATATGGAGCCCAAGCTGTTCCATTCCTACCGTGACCCCATCCCACAACATTGGACCCACACTGACCCTCTCCCTCACTGACCCTCCCCCACACTGACCCTCCCCCACACTGACCCTCTCCCTCACTGACCCTCCCCCACACTGACCCTCTCCCTCACTGACCCTATCCCTCACTGACCCTCTCCCTCACTGACCCTCCCCCACACTGACCCTCCCCCACACTGACCCTCCCCCACACTGACCCTCCCCCACACTGACCCTCTCCTTCACTGACCCTCCCCCTCACTGACCCTCCCCCACACTGACCCTCCCCCACATTGACCCTTCCACACACTGACCCTCCCCTCATTGACCATCCCCCACACTGACCTTCCCCACACTGACCCTCCCCTCATTGACCATCCCCCACACTGACCCTCCCCCACACTTATCCTCTCCCTTACTGACCCTCCCCCACACTGACCCTCTCCCACACTGACCCTCCCCCACACTGACCCTCCCCCACACTGACCCTCCCCACGCTGATCCTCCCCCACACTGACACTCTCCCTCACTGACCCTCCCCACGCTGATCCTCCCCCACACTGACACTCTCCCTCACTGACCCTCCCCCACACTGACCCTCCCCCAGGCTGACCCTCCCCCACACTGACACTCTCCCTCACTGATCCTCCCCCACACTGACCCTCCCCCAGGCTAACCCTCCCCCACACTGACCCTCCCCACGCTGACACTCCCCCACACTGACCCTCCCTCACACTGACCCGCCCCTACACTGACCCTCCCCCACACTTATCCTCTCCCTTACTGACCCTCCCCCACACTGACCCTCTCCCACACTGACCCTCCCCCACGCTAACCCTCCCCCACACTGACCCTCCCCCACACTGACCCTCCCCCAGGCTAACCCTCCCCCACACTGACCCTCCCCACGCTGACACTCCCCCACACTGACCCTCCCTCACACTGACCCGCCCCTACACTGACCCTCCCCCACACTTATCCTCTCCCTTACTGACCCTCCCCCACACTGACCCTCTCCCACACTGACCCTCCCCCACACTGACCCTCCTCCACACTGACCCTCCCCTTAGTGTCCAAAATTGCCCTCAGTGTTGGGTGGGGTTACTGGGTTATGGGGATAGGGTGGAGGTGTGGGCTTGGGTAGGCTGCTCTTTCCAAGAGCCGGTGCAGACTTGATGGGCCGAATGATCTCCTTCTGCATTGTAAATTCTATTTTCTAGGAATCTGCACTGTCGGGATTCTATGGATTATGGATTGTATTCTAAGACTTGGAGTTGGTAGCAGGGATGTCAAGAGGAAGCTGAGAAAGGTTTTCTCTTTCACAGTGTGTTAATTGAATGTGGAAGACGCTGTTGTCTCTGAG
Organism: Scyliorhinus canicula; assembly: GCF_902713615.1. Taxonomy (NCBI): domain Eukaryota; kingdom Metazoa; phylum Chordata; class Chondrichthyes; order Carcharhiniformes; family Scyliorhinidae; genus Scyliorhinus; species Scyliorhinus canicula. The sequence goes on from NC_052170.1 coordinate 17,313,453, forward strand.
TGTCTCTCAAAGCAATGTCAACATTGGCGTTTGAAGAGGAATTATCACTCGGAGACGGAGTAAAGGGACAGAGAGGGAGAGAAAACAAAAGAGATTTGTAGCAGCCACCACGGTCTAGAACCAGCACCAGAGTGGGCAAAACTGGCACGTTCTGCCTGAGAAATGAGCGGGCGATCCAGGGCTGACACTCCCTGGGAATGTGTGGCAGGTAGAATCATAGAGTAGAATCACAGAATGCCCATAGTAGGAGGCCATTTTGCCCATCGAGTTCGCACTGAAAGAGCATCCTCCCTTGGCCCAATCCCTCACCCTATCCCCATAACCCCACCCCGGGGCAATTTAGCCAAGCCAGTCCAGCTCACTTGCTCATCTTTGGACTGTGGGAGGAGACTGGAGCACCCGGAGGAAACCCCCACGCAGAGACGGGGAGAACGTGCAAACTCCACCCAGTCACCCGAGGCTGGAATTAAACCCAGGACCCTGGCGCAATGAGGCAGCAGTGCTAACCGCCGTGACGCCCTGGGCTGGATTCTCCATTGCCCCGACGTCGATATTGTAATTGGCGGTCAGCAGAGAATCGACTCCGATGCCCAAATCGGGGTCGTCGCCAGTTTTTAGGCGGTCAGCCATTCTCCGCCCCCCTCTGAAATGGCGTCATCGCGTCGCACGCCGCGTGCCGTTGCATTGGCGCATCATCGGCAGGCTCTCCCGTGATTCTCCGCCCCCGATTGGCCGCGTTCCCGGCGACACGGGACACGTGCGGTCTCAGCGATCGGGATCCCGGTGTGGTGGCTGCGGACTGTGTCCATCACTGCTACAGTCGGCCGGGAGCCTTGCCGCTGGCTGCGGGGGGGGTGGGGGGGGTGGGGGGCTTCCGTGGGGACTGGGGGGGGGGACTGGTGGGGCGTGTGCAGGGGTTGGCCAGGGGGTGGCCTGTGGGGTCGCGGATGGCAGGTCATGTTGTACGACGTGACCGCTGCAGGTCGTCAGCTGTGCGCATGCGCGGCTGGGGACCCGGCCATTGATGGCGCGGAAGCCGGGTATTTCACCCGGTGCTGCTGCCCACCCTTCACCGGTCCCGGAATCGGTGAGGATTAGTCGCCAATTTGTTTAGTCGTAAAACGCCCGTGAATTCTCCGTTTGAGCTGCTCTTAGCCGCTGAAAAGGAGAATCCAGCCCCCTGCGCCTTTCAGATGAGGCGCCAAACTATGATCGCACAACCGGACCTCCCAGTGTTCCGAGCGGGAGAATGTTCCCCGGTGTCTGAAACACTTTGGATCCCCCAGGCAAATGACCTCAACGCTGGCCGTGCGACCCTGCTGTGCGCAGATTGGTTGCCGCACTTTCTCTGGCGGCAAAGTTTCCAAAAGTGCTTGAGTGGCCGTAAAAGTGCGCCGGGGCCTTGGGAGGGTCACGACAGGCGCTCCTGAAATGCAAATGCTTCCCCGTTGACCCCCAAACCTTCAGCCGCAACGTCAATGGGGAGTTTGGGTTTTGTTGGCTCCTCAGCGACGTCTGGTGTGTACAGATTCAGGTTCCGGGAATCAAAGTCAGGAGTCTGTGTCCTCTGAGGCACCTTTAATCCCTCGGGACGGACAGAGGGGCCAGGAGGAAGCCCACCCCCTTTCATATCGCACTGACTGGGGAGGGGGGGGGGGCGGCTGTCAAGGACCCTGTGACCCCCAAAACACGTCAGGTTGACCCTGCTGAGAATGCAGCTGTTTACTACAAGCCACCAACACAGGATTGTCTCTGCTGAGCGTGGCCCTGTTATCTCCGCATTGCAGATAAATGTCACAATTACTGAACGAAGGGTCCGTAATTAACCAGCAGCGCAGAACAAAAGCTATTCATATTGCACACAGCATGAGAGAATTACCCACAACCCCTAATCACTATATTAAATGCAGATTTCACTCAGTCGCTATCTAGGCTAAGTGTTACTGCAGTTAATGAGTTTCCAGGATGTGGAATCGAATGAGAGCCAGGAGTCGACAAAGTGATGTTGCTCAGCTTCGGAGCATTGTTTGGACGGATGGGAATTATCCTTCGAGCTCCTCCGCTTGCGAATGGGAATTATCCTGGAATTCACCACCCCAACCTCTCCAGCCCGGCGACATCCCATAAGATCCATCCCGTTGACTCTTTCATGGACGTTGCTGGCAAGCCTGGCGATGCCTTTGTCGCCCTAATTGACCCTTGAGACAGAGTGGCTTGCCAGGCCATTTCAGGGGACGGTTCAGAGTCGACCACCTCGGGGGTCACATGTCGTCCAGACCGGGTAAGGATGGCAGAGTTCCTTCCCCAACCGGCATTGGTGGACCAGTCATCGGGGTGTTCAATTCCAATTTTATTAATTCATTGAATTTAATTTCCGCCTGTTGCCATGGTGGGATTTGACCCCCTTGACCCGAGGGCATTATCCTGCCCTTCCTGATTATGAGTGCACTGACATTAGCACCAGGCCCCCACATCCCCTCAACACCCTGACGGACCAGTCTCACCAGTAAAACATTGTCAGACTGGCGAACATCAGGTTATGGGCATGGGAGGGCAGCACGGTGGCGCAGTGGTTAGCACTGCAGCCTCATGGCGCTGAGGTCACAGGTTCGATCCCGACTCTGGGTCACTGGGTGGAGTTTGCACATTCTCCCCGTGTTTGTGTGGGTTTCGATCCCCACTACCCTAAGGTGTGCAGGGTAGGTGGATTGGCCATGCTAAATTGCCCCTTAATTGGAAAAAGTGAATTGGACTTACCAGTGGGAGGGTAAGTGGGCCGAAGGGGGTGGTGGTGCACTGCCCTACAATTCAAAAAGCCAAGGTCAAAGGCCAAGAAGCTGATTGCCCAAGGTTTGGAAAGATTTCCGGCCATTCCAACATGTCTTTAAGACATATCAGCAAGACACCACTCGAAGGGAAGTGCGACATGTAATCCAGTCTTAGTTCCACTTTTCCTTTGAGCAGATCGCATACGCACAGCTCTGCTGTTGTCAAACTTTATATCTACATGTACCGCATGTGCCTCGTCTTAATAAATGAACCCACAATGTTTTTACAGAACCCCTTATGCTGGTGTTCTGTATAATAAATAAGTCCATTATAATGACACAATAATCTTCGACCCTGGTGAGACAGCAGGCAGCAAGATTAAGTGCAGATATAACATGGTGGTCAGCCTTAGATTGTGCTACATGAAGAAGACCCCAGATGCTTTGGTTAGATCGCAATGAAGCTGCAGCATTGGAGAGCGCTCCAGTCGCTACATGGTGGTGACTACAAAGAAAAGGTTTTGAGGACACAGCGCCGCACTGGTGCTCGAAGAAAGAGCTGGTAGGCCGCTGGATCCCTCGTGATGAGATTGGAGCACACGGCCAGTATTTCCCTGAGTGGAACTGCGCGTCAAGAGGACCAGGCATCGGGTTAGCTCAGCCGAGAATCACAAGACTGTGGGGCCGGATCTATAGCGGGCGAGGGAGGACCAAATAAAAGGCCCTTCATAAACGTATGATCAGGGGGGGTGGGGCGATCACATTGGGCAGCTTCGGGAGCTGCATTCCTAGCGCAGCTCATATAGAATTTACAGTGCAAAAGGAAGCCGTTCGGCCCATCGAGTCTGCACCGGCTCCTGGAAAGAGCACCCTACTCAAGCCCCGTAACCCATCCCCACCTAACATTTCTGGACACTAAGGGGCAATTTATCACGGCCAATCCACCTAATCTGCACATCTTTGGACTGTGGGAGGAAACCGGAGCTCCCGGAGGAAACCCACGCTGCCACGTTCATGGGAAGAGGTTTGGAAAAAAGCGAGGATGTGGCTACAGCAACACTCATCCCAGGTACGAGAGAAAGAAGGTCAAAGGGACATTGTCAGAATGTCAAACAAAATCCCCCAATTTTGAAGTAGGCATCAGCTGACCTTCTATCCAAATTCAAAATGTTTACGGACCTGTGGTTTCTTCATTCAGGTGTACATGAACCAGACAAGAAACACCAGTAAAATTCACTTAGCAATTGGGAATGGAGGTCCACAATGGCTGAATACATCAGGATTAACAGGGGGTATCAATGACATTGAGAGACCGGCTCAGAAACACGTTGAAGTTCTTTATTCGTTGACTGGAGTTGGCACAATTCAGGAGTGTGATGGAATATTCCCCACTTGCCGGGATGAGAGCAGCTCCAACAACACTCGAGGCTCGCCACCATCCACGGAAAAGCAGCCCCGCATGTTTTGCACCCCTTCCACAAACATTCACTTCCTCCACCATCATTGCACAGCAGTGTGAACCGTCTATACGATGCACGACAGTGACTGGCCAAGGACAGCACCTTCCAAGCCCACGACTACTACCATCTAGAAGGACAAGGGCAAGAAGACACATGGGAACATCACCGCCTATAAGCTTTCCTCCAATCCGCTCACCATCCTGACTTGGAAATATATTGGCCTTTCCTTCACTGTCGCTGGATCAAAATCCAGGAACTGGTGTTGTAAGACTTCTTACTGTGCTCACCCCAGTCCAACGCCGGCATCTCCACATTATGCTGTGATTGACAGCTTTCACACACACCCAGTTGTCTGCATTGAGACAGTGCGCTTAATGGGGTAGGAATTCATCTCCCTTCACACTGACTTTCAAATACCAAGCTTTGAAACCAATGTAATGCCTACAAACGTTTAGTTACGATTGACAGCTCCTGGAGCACTTAAAAGACAGTTAAGTGCTTTCTGCAGAGAAAAAAGAGGAAGGGAGATTACTTAAAGCACTTCACTGATTAGTTTCACAGCTCTCTATAATGGGGGTTTCTGGTGGGGATCTCTCATGGGGAGGATCTCTGGGGGGGTCTCTGTAATTGGGGGGTCTCTGGTGTGGTCTCTATAATTGGGGGGGTCTCTGTATTGGGGGTCCTCTGGTGAGGTGGATGGGAAGTGCGGTGTGTGTGGGCTGTGCAGGATTTGCATTGTGAGGGGTAGGGCGGCTTTCTTACCAATTTGGGGGAATTCCCCTGAAATAGTTACACCCTTGGTCCACTACGATAGGGCCATGTTTGTAAATACTTGCACCAATTCCCATTGAAGTGAATCCTGGACCAGGGGACCGGAGAATCATGCAGGCTTGGAGAATATACTGCCGGCCCGTTAATAGGATCCTAATGGCACTAGCTGATCCATTCGCATCCACTCGATGCTGTGGGGAGGAGCCTCAATGCTGGTTTCAGCGGGGGATCAGAGTACAGGAAGGGGGCGATCCCATTGTTCAGCTGATAATGAATTCTCAGCCGTATCAGGAACCCCGCTACTAGCGGGCGATGGAGAATCCAGCCCACAATCTCTTGGGATATGGATATCATCAGCAAAGCCTATAGGAGGTCTTGTGGCGCAGTGTCCCTACCTCTGAGATGGAAGATTCAGGATCGAAGCCCACCCCAGGACTTGACGAGCGAGGAAGGTGCGTTCGCAACGCGGCCAAGCGGGTTGAGCGTGTCCACCTGCAAAATCCTTCCAATCACACTAATGGCTGGTGGTGAGAGCGGGAGAGACTCCAGGTCCGTCACGTTTGATGTGGAGTGGCTCCCCTCAAGCTATACGCCCCAGGCGACAGACTAGCGACCCTGGTTCGGAATTCTCCGACCCCCCGCAGGGTCGGGGAATCACCCGGGGCCTTCGTAAATCCTGCCTCCGCCGTGGCTGGAATTCTCCGGCACCCGGGAATCGGCGGGGTCGGGAAATTCCCCCCCCCCCCCCCCCCCCCCGGCGGCGATTCTCCGGACCGCGATGGGGCGAAGTCCCGCCGCTGTCAGGCCTCTCCCGCCGACGTGGTTTAAACCACCTCTGTGCCGGCGGGAGTAGGCGGCGCGAGCGGGCCCGGGGGGGGGGGGGGGGGGGGGGGGGGGGGCGATCGGACCCGGGAGGTGCCCCCACGGTGGCCTGGCCCGCGATCGGCAGGCGGGCCTATGCCGTGGGGCACTCTTTTTCTTCTGCCGCCGCCACGGCCTCCACCATGGCGGAGGCGGAAGGGACCCCCTCCACCGCGCAAGCGCCGGTGGTGACGTCAGTGGCCACATGACGCTCCGGCGCATGCGCGGACTCACGCCGACCGCGAAGGCCTGTCGGCCAGCCCCAACGCCACTCCGGCGCGGGCCAAGCCCCTAAAGGTGCTGAGAATTCCGCACCTTTGGGAAGGCCCGACGCCGGAGTGGTTGGCGCCACTCCCCTACGCCGGGACCCCCCGCCCCACCGGGTAGGGGGGAATTTCGCCCCTGTCCCGGGAATTATTAGCTCTGGTAACAGGCACGACCCTGCTTTAGTGACCACTGTGTCAATTGGGAATCCCAACTAACAAAGCCTAGATTTGTTTCCCATCCCTAACCGCCCCTTGAAGAGGTGGTGGGGTGCTGCTCCAGCCCTTGCGCCGTAGGTACACCCCCAGTGCTGTTAGGGGGGCAGATAGAATTAGGGAAGAGCTGTGAAAGGGGCTGTTGACTCACTTTCCTGCGCCATGCGCAGAGTCAAGATCAGCTCCCTGTGCCTTCTGAGGAGGAGAGGAGGAAATGGGCTCATAATAATAAAATGCTTCACACATGTGGCTGTAAAATCCAAACGTCTAATCATCGCCCTCCAGATTCTCACTTAAGCTCTCGACTTTGCTGTCAGTGTGCCCTGAGGTGTGCTGTCTCTTTAAGCTGCCTCTCTTGTGCTTCTGTAGGCTAGATAAGTACCAGAATTACAGTGAGAGCTATCAGTAATTAACTGACACGGGAAAATGAAAGCAACTCACATTACACGCAGCCTGAGTAGATTATCCATAATCCCTAATTAGGATATTAAATGTGGATTTTACTCAATCATTATCATACCTAAATATTATTACAGTTAATGAGTTATCAGAATGTAAATTCAAGTTATAGGCCTGACTCCTCTCGCGCAGGAGATGCTTGCTGTTAGCTCCACATTGTGCGCTGAGGGCCCTGGACCAGACCAGCCAGCAGAGCAGTGCCAAGCCGGTGGGCATGCGGAAGTAATAAAGGGCTGTTGGTGCACCAACTTCCAAGTTGTCACTCGAAACCTATGGGCCGGAGGGTTGACTTACTGGAGGGGGTTTCTTACCTGTGCCTCGATAAACGTAGCTGTTACGATCCCGGACCAAACGCCAACAGTGATTCGGATACGGGATAGAAGCCCCAATATTTAATTTAATTTTGTAAGACTGTGAGGAAAAGATACCTCGCTTCAGGAATGATTTCACACAAAACAGGGATATTGTATATTAAAACAAACTTGATTGCTCACACAGTATTGAAATATCTTTAACATCACGCAAGAAAATATCTGACAATTACCCCATAAACGATGCTAATCAATACAGTGACGCACTAACCCTCAACTGCTATCTTTATTCCCACTCAAACAATAAACACCTCAGCTCTCACTCCACTTTCTAATACAGTTAGCACTCAGGGGCACCTGCTTTGCAGAGCTGTTCTTTGAGACTGTTTTAAAGGAAAGACCTGAACCTTGTCAGAACCATGCAGAAACCCTGACTGGATTTCTTCAGAAGCTGCTTTTCAGTTTGCCTCGGTTCACCTTCCAGCCACACAATTCTGAACTGTTTGGAAAGAAGCTGCTAATCTAGCGACATGATGTGGAGACGCCGGCGTTGGACTGGGGTGGGCACAATAAGAAGTCTTACAACATCAGTTTAAAGTCCAACAGGTTTGTTTCGAACCACTAGCTTTTGAAGCGCAACTCCTTCATCAGGTGACTCACTAGTGATCAGCTAGTGATTTTTGGAAGGTGCTGTTAAGGCACCTTGCTGAGTTACTGCAGTGTATCTTGTAGATGGTGCACATGGCTGCCACTGTTCCTCGGTGATGGAGTGTTTGAATGTTTGTGGAAGGAGGAGCAAACAAGCCGGGCTGCTTTGTCCAGGATGGTGTTGAGTTTCTTGAGTGTTGTTGGAGCTGTAGTCATTCGGGCAAGTGGAGAGTATTCCATTACACTCCTGACTTGTGCCTTGTAGATGGTGGACAGGCTTAGGGGGGGTGTCAGGAGGTGGGTTACTTGCCCTTGGCCTAAACTGGTAGCCACTATATTAATGTGGCTAGTTCAGATCAGTTTCTGATCAATGGTAGCCCCCAGGATGTAGATAGTGGGGGATTCAGCGATGGTAATGCCATTGAATGTCAAGGGGTGATGGTTAGGTCCCCTATTGCAGGAGATGTCATTAATTGGTTTTAAATTTACAAACCCGGTGACCATAATTATTGGGCAGCCAAGGGCCAAAGACTTTCGATATTCTATAAGAATTATTTGTTAATTTCAATAGTGTTGCAACCCCGGGACATATAGGGCTGGAATTGAGCTCACTCTAGCCCAAGAGGTCTTGGCAGGATAACTTCCCCTTTAATGTATCTGTAGTGTTTTCTTCAACCACTCCCCATGGTGACGAATTGCACACTCCCCACCACGATCCCCAGGTGAAGAGGATTCTTCTGAATTCCCTATTGGATTTGTTGGTGTCCACCTTACGGGTGGGGTTCTCTGGTCCCCCAGTTGTGTGTTTCTCGGTTGCCTGCCGTTCGCCTGCGGCAGGGTTTTCTGCCCCCCCCCCCCCCCCCCCCCCCCCGGCCCCCACTCTTGTCAATGGGATTGCCCATCCAAGCCACCCCGCGTTGCCGGGAAACACACAGGATGGGCTGAGCTACTGGCGGGAAAAATTCCGGCCAATATTGAAGGCCTCTCGTCAGGCTGTTCCCCAGGCGAGCAAACATTCTTTCCATGCCCACCCCATTGAAACCTTATACATTTTCACAGACCTCGAATAAGTAACCCCTCAACTTTCTGTTTTCAAGAGAAAAAGCGAGTTTGGTTTGTCAATCTTTTCCTGCTACACATTTCAGATGTTATCCTTGAGACTCATCTCTCCACCTCCTCTGTCCTATTTGTAACCAGAACATACCAATTAGGAGGACGAGGAGGCCATTCAGCCCCTCGATCTTGCTCCGCTATTCAATGAGATCATGGCTGATCTGATTGTAACCTTAACCCTATATTCCTGCCTGACCCATGATAACCCTTCACCCCCTCGTTAATCAAGGTTTTGCACACAGCATTGAGTGTGGTCTAACTAAGACTCAATGCGGATTTAACTTTACTTCCCACTTATCCATTCTAACACTCTAGAAGTGTACCCTACTGCCCAGTTTTGTTTGCTTTTTATTTTCACATCTGAGAGTGGGTCCGAAACATAATTACTTGTTTGCCAAAGAGCACTTGGCACCAGTTCTCTTTTCGATTTATTCTTTATTTGACAGCATAAACATGTACTGCTATCTTTCTGATCCATCGCAATGATGGTTAAATCAAGCACCAAGCGTGTATTGTCGTCGGTAACTCACGTCTGTCTTCACTGTTGGTTTTTAGTATATATCTTTGCTCTGTTACATAGAACATACAGGGCCGAAGGAGGCCATTCAGCCCATCGAGTCTGCACAGACCCACTTAAGCCCTCACTTCCACCCTATCCCCATAACCCAATAACCCCTCCTCACCTTTTTTGGTCACTAAGGGCAATTTATCATGGCCAATCCACCTAACCTGCACGTTTTTGGACTGTGGAAGGAAACCGGATCACCCGGGGGAAACGCGGGCCGGATCCCCCGCGCTGCCCCGAGGACCCCGCTAACCGCCCTCCAAGCCAGGTCCCGCTGGCATGGACCATGTCAAATACACTCCGCCGGGACTGATTGAAAACGGGCAGCCGCTCGGCCAATCGGGGCCCGGAGAATTTGACAGCCGGCGTCGGAGCGGCGGGCGGGATTCACGCCGCCCCCGGGCGATTCTCCGACCCAGCGGGGGATCGGAGAATCCCGCCCCTGGTGGCTCTAATTGTTGGGCAGCCAAATACCAAATACTTTTAACAATTACAAGTTAATTTCAACTGTGTTCCAACTCCAGGTACAGTGAGGCTGAAGATGACCGCACACTAGCTCAGGGTGCCTCAACATAATTTGGGGGCTTGTCCGCGACTTTGAAACAGTAGATAGCGACGTTTGGGGTTGAGCATATATTATAGAGGCACCAAGTTTGTATAACAGGATGGGTCTGAAAGATAGCAAGCTCCTTCTTCAGGTACAGGGCCTGAAAGCACTTTGAAAAGACAAGTTAGACTTGGCGAGTGAATTAAAATTAGAGGTGCCAGCTAAAGCTTAGAAGGTAGAGATATATGATATGATGGTTGAGTACTTGGGTCAATTGGAAACACAGGAGAGCCCATGAGCATGTAGTCCAAGTAGCGTTGCATCAGAGGCATTTCCTCGTGGGGGAAAACCGAACTGGGGAGAAATTGGTTGCAGTTCGAGCACGAGACAATCATGAAACAATTAGAAATGTAGCAAAAAGATAGGGAAAGGCTTTTTCAAAGGGAATTGGAAATGCAGAAGTTAGCAAAAGTAGAAAGAGGAAAGGATAAAGGGAGAGTTCCAGCTTAAAGCGCTGGAAATTGAAAGGGAGCTGCCAGGAAGCAGAATGGAGCTTATCCCTAGAATAGAACCCAGTGGGGATACGCTTACATTTAGAATTTATAAGTTTGAAGAAAAGGATGTAGAGGCATTTTTTGTGGCATTTGAGAAAATAGCAACCCAAATGGAAAGAAAAGTAAAAATTACTCATGCAAAGTAAATTGACGGGCAGGTACAGGAATCTTCAGTTTCCCTGTCAGATGGTGTGTCTAAGGATTACCACAAAGTATAAAAGGCTATTCTCGGTGCATATGCGTTTGTGCTGGAGGCAAATAGGCAAAACCTTCGGCATTTATGTAAACAGCCAGGTCAGACTTATGTTGAATTTGAAAGGGTTAAGCAGAACAATTTTAATAGGTGAATGTGAGCTTCAGGAGATCAAACTACCTATGAAAAAAATGAAAAAAATGAAAATCGCTTATTGTCACGAGTAGGCTTCAATGAAGTTACTGTGAAAAGCCCCTAGTCGCCACATTCCGGCGCCTGTCCGGGGAGGCTGGTACGGGAATCGAACCGTGCTGCTGGCCTGCTTGGTCTGCTTTGAAAGACAGCGATTTAGCCGAGTGAGCTAAACCAGCCCCTGGCGCGGCTCTGAGCGAGGTCATTCTTTAAATATGCTACCCCCTTATCCTAAAACTATGACCTCTCGTTCTGGATTGCCCCACAAGAGGGAGCATTCGCTCCACTTTGACTTTGTCAACATCTTTTATCATCTTATATACCTCAATTAGATCTCATTTCACTCTTCCAAACTCCAAAGAGTGTAGGCCTCAACTGTTCAACCTCTCTTCATACGATCAACCCCTCATCTCTGGTCTCAATCTAGTGAGCCTCCTCTGAACTGCCTCTAACGCAACTACATCCCTCCTCAAATAAAGGGACCAAACCTGTACACAGTACTCTGGGTGCAGTCTCACTGATGCCTTACACATTTACAGCAACACTTCCCTACATTTATAAGTTATTCCTTTGGCTATAGAGGCCAAAATTCAATTTGCCTTCCTGCTGTATCTGCTCGTTTTCTGCGATTCATGTACGAGAACACCCGGCACAAAAACACTCTGACGTTTCTCTCTATTCAGTTTATTAAGCTGCCTTTCCAATTTTCCAACCAAAATAGATAACTTCACACTTATCCACGTTAAACTCCATCTGCCAAAATTTGTCTTAATGACCCATTTTCATCCGCTTAGCGGGCCGGGCACCTCAATCTCCGGGCCTTTGGAAATCACATGGGTGGAATTTACGACTGATATTTCCCAGCATGGCCCTGGTGTGGTGGAACTGGCAGTTAGCCAAGAGGGCCAAGTTCATCCAAGGGCCACCCCTCCCTCCAACGTCCCCCCAGAGGCCCCCTAAATAAAGTGACCCCCACCCCCCAGAGACCCCCTAAAAGTGGAGATCCTTCCACAGACCTCCTAAATAGGGAGACCCCACCTCACCCCACAGACCCCGCAGAAATGAGACCATGTCAGAAATCCCCCAGAAAGGACACTTTTGACTGGAAGCTAAAGAGCAGTCCAGACAGAAGCAGTGAAAAAAATTATTGTTGCGACACTCACCTGGGCAATACACTTGCTGGTTTAAACACAGTGAGGGCCATGTGTCAAATCCTGGAAAGAGAAAGCAGTCAGCTGTGTTTAAACCTCTCAGATCCTTGAACTGCAAGCCATTCGTTCATTTCCCTTACTATTCCACACAGCTGTCAGCTTTGCTTCATCATCCTTCACCATCCTTTGTCATCCTTCACAGTTGAGTAACTCTGAAGTGCTCGAACCACACTGTTTATACACATCAACCACTTCAAAGAGAGTTAAGTGCTGTCAATTTTCAGCTGAGCACTTCAAAATCAGTCAAGTGTGAAGGGGGGGGGTGATTGGAATGCACATATGGACATAAGGAACAAATTAGGCAGATGGAAATCAGCAGAATGTGGCGATCCTGCGCGTGGGCAACAGTCAACTAAATATCTGGCGGGCCGCACTCGGAACCCAGAGAGGCTGCATGTGGCCCCCAGGTCGGAGGTTGCCCACCACCGATCGAGGACAAAGCCGCCTGCTTGGTCAGCACCGAATCCTTCCCCTTCAACATTCAGTCCCTCTGGGGCAGGAGGATCACACTGTTATCCGACTTGTGCTGGACACTGCAGTGGCCCAAGATCATGACCAAATGGGCTAAAGCATGGGAAGTAGAATTGCAACCTAAGAGGGTGGCCCAGGGTCCATGTCAGTGACTGGCTAACAGTTCAGCCACTATGAATCAAGGGGACATTCTAGGTAGCTTCCCCAGAGCTTAAGAAACTTCGAACAGCCATTGGTGATAAGGCAGCATGGTAGCATTGTGGATAGCACAATTGCTTCACAGCTCCAGGGTCCCAGGTTTGATTCCGGCTTGGGTCACTGTCTGTGCGGAGTCTGCACATCCTCTCCGTGTCTGCGTGGGTTTCCTCCGGGTGCTCCGGTTTCCTCTCACAGTCCAAAGATGTGCAGGTTAGGTGGATTGGCCATGATAAATTGCCCTTAGTGTCCAAAATTGCCCTTAGTGTTGGGTGAGGTTACTGGGTTATGGGGATAGGCTGGAGGTGTTGACCTTGGGTAGGGTGCTCTTTCCAAGAGCTGGTGCAGGCTCGATGGGCCGAATGGCCTCCTTCTGCACTGTAAATTCTATGAAAAGTCTATGGATGGCAAGGTGTGTGGAACTAGAAACAGGTGTGCCAAGTCCATGCCAACTTTAATTTTCTTTTTTGATGGGTTCAAGGCCAGGTTCAAGTCTAAAGTCCATTTTGCGCAAAGTGGGGACAGGAAGCAAATAGAGTAAGGTTCAGAATCAGAAGCCTTCTCTCCTGCCGAACACAAAGCATTCCTGTTTCCCATTCATTAACAAACAAGTCTTCAACGCTGCTGGTTACAATCAGCGAGTTGAGCTCTCAATGGTTTCTATTATTTGGAGTGTCGAGCAATGGTCACCCCTACCGACGCGCAGTGGCAACGGTGCGTACCACCCGCACGACACACCACAGAAACCACCAAGGCTCCCTTGACAGAAGCTTCCAAACCTGCTGCCTCCTTCGCCCAGGAGGACAAGGGCAGCAGACACATGGGAACACCACTAGCTGATAGCTCCCCCCCCGCCACCAATGTTGCATACCATTCCGGCTTAGAACGATATCGGCCACACCTTGACCGTCACTGGTTCAAAGTCCTGGAAGCCCCCCACCCCTCCAAACAGGCCGCAGATTCACCGCCATGTGGAGGCATACCACCTCCTTCCCAAGGGCAGTTAGGCACGGGTGACCAATACTGGGGGTGCGATCTGGTGGTGCAGTGGGTTGACGCCCCTGCCTCTGGGTCAGACGTTCTGGGTTTGAATCCCTACGTCGGGACCTTGACGGCCACAGAATGTGCATTCATAACGTGGCCAAACAGGTCGATGATCCACCTGGAAATCCCTCCAATATGCCTGATGGCACGGAGTAAGAAGTGGGGAGGGGTCAGTCATGCTTGATTCAGAGTAGTTGCCCCTCGTGCTTTAGCTGCAGGCCACAGGCTGGCGACTTGGTCCTACCAAAGCCAGCCACGAAAACGGACGCACGTCTGACTCGTATATCGCCAGGCGTGCGAGGGAAGAGAATCAAGAAGGGGCAATGCTGGCCTTGCCAGTGATTAAGTGAACGAAAACACTTTCGAGACGTTGATGAGGGGTGAGAAAGGGTAGGAATTTCTTCAATACTGCACCTTCCACAACCCCAGGACATCCTGATACGCTTGACAACCGTGGATCAAACACACTCCTGCTAAACCCTAACTGGCCTGTGTCCTGGCGGTGTCTGTTCCGGCGCTGGTCATGTTGTCATCGTACCTCCTCTGCTCATCACCCCGGGATGAACTCAGTTCCATAAACAATCGCCACTGGAGCTGGCTCCCTGAGGAGCTTGTAAAGCAGCTGTGAAGAAAATAACAGTCACAATGAACACAGGCAGTTGCTGGGGGGGGGGTCTCTGGGGGGGGGGAAACAACACTCAAGTCAGTAAGTGTCAGCACGAAGCCCTCCACAAACCCCCTACTGATCGTGCGGCAGAAAATACCAGTGAGAAAATGGAAACATCACGTCTGGTTTCTGAACCGTTTGAAGTGGCGATGAGTTGCCGATGCCTTTGAGTTAAGCTGGAACCTGAACTTAACGTGGAGGACACAGAACAAAGGAGGATGATGCCCTTATTTGGAATTCCACTGTTCAACCCAATTGTCAATCACTCCCATGCACTCCAATTATGAGCCTTTTTTCTGAAGCTTGTAATCGTCAAAGTCACATTGCGGAATGGGACATTACACATTTCAGACACCCAATGTCAACTTCAAACTCTCGCAAGCCAAGTGCGACAATTTAGAGACAGAGTAACGTTGCAACAAAGCCACCCCGTGACCTCCTTCAACCATGCTTAGTAGGGTGGTCTCCATATTGTACCACTATGTATCTCTCTGTTTCTCATGCCAGTCATCTCTCCATTGCCTATTCCAAACCAAGGACTTGGCTCCTTATTCTGCAACTGGATCCTTGACTTTCTGACCCACAGACCACCATCAGTAACAATAAACAACAACACCTCCTCCACAATAGTCCTCAATACCGGGGACCCGCAAGGCTGCGTACTTATCCCCCTACTCTACTCCCTGTACACACACGACTGCGTGGCAAAATTTGGTTCCAACTCCATGTACATGTTTGCTGATGATACGACCACAGTGGGCCGGATCTCGAATAACAACGAGTCAGAATACAGGAGGGAGATAGAGAACCTAGTGGAGTGGTGCAGAGACAACAATCTCTCCCTCAATGTCAGCAATACTAAAGAGCTGGTCATTGACTTCAGGAAGCAAAGTACTGTACACACCCCTGTCTGCATCAACGGGGCCGAGGTGGAGATGGTTAGCAGTTTCAAATTCCTAGGGGTGCACATCACCAACAATCTGCCCTGGTCCACCCACGTCGACGCTACCACCAAGAAAGCACAACAGCGCCTATACTTCCTCAGGAAACTAAGGAAATTCGGCGTGTCCCCATTAACTCTTACAAACTTTTACAGATGCACCATAGAAAGCATCCTATCGGGCTGCATCACAGCCTGGTATGGCAAATGCTCGGCCCAGGACTGCAAGAAACTTCAGAGAGCCGTGAACACCGCCCAGTCCATCACACTAACCTGCCTCCCATCCATTGACTCCATCTACACCTCCCGCTGCCGGGGGAAAGCAGGCAGCATAATCAAAGACCCCACCCACCCAGCTTACTCACTCTTCCAACTTCTTCCATCGGGCAGGAGATACAGAAGTCTGAGAACACGCACGAACAGACTCAAAAACAGCTTCTTCCCCGCTGTCACCAGACTCCTAAATGACCCTCTTATGGACTGACCTCATTAACACTACACCACTGTATGCTTCATCCGATGTCGGTGCTTATGTAGTTACATTGTGTACCTTGTGTTGCCCTATTGTGTATTTCCTTTTATTTCCTTTTCTTTTCATGTACTTGATGATCTGTTGAGCTGCTCGCAGAAAAATACATTTCACTGTACCTCGGTGCACGTGATAATAAATAAATCCAATCCAAACATCTCTCCATTGTCCTTGTCAGCCATCCAATGGTTCCCCCTGACTGGAGTTGATCAGAAACCCCCAATTATCCAACACCATCATGACGAGATGCAGGGCCGTCTGACCAATTGGCAGGCGGCCAGGTTTAGAAATGTACTGGACCGCCGAGTTCCTTCAGGCAGGGATAGCAAGGCACTCCGACCCACTCTGGCCTGCCTGTGACTCCTGCCTGCCCAGGTAAGCACGGTCAGCAACGGACATGAAACCCGCTCCCGCCCGAGGTCACATCATTAACGCCGTATGACACCGACTGACTTGTTCATGGCCTCCCGGCAGGAAACATGGTCTATGAATGGCTGATCGCGGATGGAAAGGGGGGACGCAGAGAAAGGGAAGCTTGTGGGCTGGCCTTCCAATGAATAGATAGGTGGCTGATGGCCGGCGCAGATATGATGGGCTGAATGGCCTCTTTTGGAGCTGTAAAACTCTATGACTCGCTGCTCCCTCGGGGGACAGCCACCTGCGCCCGCGGAAGCTGCTTAATTAAAAACTATACCCTGAGTGTCTGAGCAGCTCAATTATATGCTGACCTCAGTCCCCCGGCCACATTTCTTCATTTTATTTCAGCCCTGACCTTTCACCCCACCCTGGGTAAAGGTTGCAGTGAAAACGTTACTGCCGCCTGGCCGATAGTCCAGCCCGCCAACTCTATAGGCCGAAGGGCCGGGTAAGCTCCCAGTCAATTGCCGCTTTGTGAATTTAAATTGGCTCCCTGATTGTCGGTGGCGCGCTTTCGGCATGCACCCGCTGACCAAAATATGTCACAAGGACGCGTTGGCGTCAGGACACGTGCCTGGCACCTCCTCACTCGGTTTTACCCACTTCCGGATCAGGCCCCTGCGACCTAAAACCCGGGCCGAGGTGGTTAATTGTCCTCAGACGAGGCTCAGCATACCAGAGTTGTGACACAATGACAGTCAGAATCATCTCCTGAACGCGATGAGGGGTGGGTGGTGAACATAGAACATAGAACATAGAACAGTACAGCACAGAACAGGCCCTTCGGCCCTCGATGTTGTGCCGAGCCATGATCACCCTACTCAAACCCACGTATCCACCCTATACCCGTAACCCAACAACCACCCCCTAACCTTACTTTTTAGGACACTACGGGCAATTTTAGCATGGCCAATCCACCTAACCCGCACATCTTTGGACTGTGGGAGGAAACCGGAGCACCCGGAGGAAACCCACGCACACACGGGGAGGACGTGCAGACTCCGCACAGACAGTGACCCAGCCGGGAATCGAACCTGGGACCCTGGAGCTGTGAAGCATTTATGCTAACCACCATGCTACCGTGCTGCCCAACCCTGCAGAGTTGGCCTGCGGATATCAGGCGAGACTCATGTGCTATTTCCTCCCAATGCTCCGGGAGGGGACAGTAGAGGACAATTTGACCCAATAAAAGGAGCTGGAATAGAAAGATTATAAAGGAATGTGTATGGCGCCTTTCCCAAGCTCAGAAAGAGTCTACAGAGGGAGGTGGACGGGTTAAGTAAGTGGGCAAAAACTTGACAGACTTGATGGACGGAATGGCCTCATTCTGCACCGCAGGGATTCTGGGTGGGATTCTCCATTAGCTGACGCCGAAATCGGGAAACGGGATTGAGCGGAGAACAGGTTCCGACGGCAAAATCACGTCGGGTGCCGATTTTTAAAATAATAATAACCTTTATTGTCACAAGTAGGCTTACATCAACACTGCAATGAAGTTACTGTGAAAAGCCCCTAGTCGCCACATTCCGGCACCTGTTCGGGTACACGGATGGTACTTGTGGGAGGAAACCAAAGCATCCGGAGGAAACCAACGCAGACACAGGGAGAACATGCAGACTCCACACAGACGGTGACCTGAAGGGCAAATACGAGAAATATAAAATTTTGGAAACACGGTCCTGTTACACACACACACACACACTGACAGACAGACAGCACTGAGACATTCCATCCAGTGGTATTATCATAACTGAGAACTCCAAGGGTTAATGAAATGTCTACAGTAGCCACTAGAGGGAGCTACAGCTACAAGTACATAAGGCATTGATGCTAAGCCTTGTGGGAGAGAACAGTCCAGGAGTTAGCTGGAGACTGACAGAAGTATTGATAGTGTGAGTGAGAGCAGATCACAGTTTATAACAGTATAAAGGTTAGCTGTCGGTGGGTGCAGGTTTTATGTTAATAATCAACTGTGTATTATATAGGAGAACGTGCCAAATGCAAATTCGTAATGATAATAAATTTATAGCTTTGTTCGAGTTCAAGATTTTGTGATCTTTGTGAACACTCTGCCAACCACCTTCAATTAAGCAACACAAAGAACACCACAGGCCCTGTTACACACACACACACACACACACACACACAGTCAGTGCTAAGACTCTCAGTCCTGTTACACACACACACACACATACAGTCAGCGCTGGGACACACAGTCCTGTTACACACACACACACATACACACACACACAGCCAGTGCTGGGACACACAGTCCTGTTACACACACACACACACACAGTCAGCGCTGAGACACTCAGTCCTGTTACACACACACACACACACAGTCAGTGCTGGGACACTCAGTCCTGTTAAACACACACACAGTCAGTGCTGGGACAAATAGTCCTGTTACACACACACACAGTCAGTGCTGAGACACTCAGTCCTGTTAAACACACACACACACACACACACAGTCACAGCTGGGACACATTGTCCTGTTACACACACATATACACACAGTCAGTGCTGAGACACACAGTCCTGTTACACATACACACAGTCAGTGCTGAGACACACAGTCCTGTTACACACACACACATACACACAGTCAGTGCTGGGACACACAGTCCTGTTACACACACACACACACACACACAGTCAGTGCTGAGACACACAGTCCTGTTACACACACACACACACACACACACAGTCAGTGCTGAGACACACAGTCCTGTTACACGCACACACACACACACACAGTCAGTGCTGGGACACACAGTCCTGTTACACACACACACACACAGTCAGTGCTGGGACACACAGTCCTGTTACACACACACACACACACACAGTCAGTGCTGAGACACTCAGTCCTGTTACACACACACACAGTCAGTGCTGAGACACTCAGTCCTGTTACACACACACACACAGTCAGTGCTGAGACGCACAGTCCTGTTACACACACACACACAGTCAGTGCTGAGACACTCAGTCCTGTTACACACACACACACAGTCAGTGCTGAGACACTCAGTCCTGTTACACACACACACAAACACACACAGTCAGTGCTGAGACACTCAGTCCTGTTACACACACACACACAGTCAGTGCTGGGACACACAGTCCTGTTACACACACACACACGCAGTCAGTGCTGAGACACTCAGTCCTGTTACACACACACACACAGTCAGTGCTGGGACACACAGTCCTGTTACACACACACACACAGTCAGTGCTGAGACACACAGTCCTGTTACACACACACACACACAGTCAGTGCTGAGACACTCAGTCCTGTTACACACACACACACAGTCAGTGCTGAGACACACAGTCCTGTTACACACACACACACACACACAGTCAGTGCTGGGACACACAGTACTGTTACACACACACACACAGTCAGTGCTGAGACACACAGTCCTGTTACACACACACACACACAGTCAGTGCTGGGACACACAGTCCTGTTACACACACACACAGTCAGTGCTGGGACACACAGTCCTGTTACACACACACACACACACACACAGTCAGTGCTGAGACACACAGTCCTGTTACACACACACACACACACACACACAGTCAGTGCTGAGACACACAGTCCTGTTACACACACACACACACAGTCAGTGCTGGGACACACAGTCCTGTTACACACACACACACACACACACACACAGTCAGTGCTGAGACACACAGTCCTGTTACACACACACACACAGTCAGTGCTGAGACACACAGTCCTGTTACACACACACACACACACACACACAGTCAGTGCTGGGACACACAGTCCTGTTACACACACACACACACACACACACACAGTCAGTGCTGGGACACTCAGTCCTGTTACACACACACACAGTCAGTGCTGAGACACTCAGTCCTGTTACACACACACACAGTCAGTGCTGAGACACTCAGTCCTGTTACACACACACACACACACACAGTCAGTGCTGAGACACACAGTCCTGTTACACACACACACACACACACAGTCAGTGCTGAGACACCCTGTCCTGTTACACACACACACACACAGTCAGTGCTGAGACACACAGTTCTGTTACACACACACACACACAGTCAGTGCTGGGACACACAGTCCTGTTACACACACACACACACACACACACACAGTCAGTGCTGAGTCACACAGTCCTGTTACACACACACACACACAGTCAGTGCTGAGACACACAGTCCTGTTACACACACACACACACACACACACACAGTCAGTGCTGAGACACTCAGTCCTGTTACACACACACACACACACACACAGTCAGTGCTGAGACACTCAGTCCTGTTACAAACACACACACACACACACAGTCAGTGCTGAGACACACAGTCCTGTTACACACACACACACACACACACAGTCAATGCTGATACACTCAGTCCTGTTACACACACACACACACACACACACAGTCAGTGCTGAGACACTCAGTCCTGTTACACACACACACAGTCAGCGCTGAGACACTCAGTCCTGTTACACACACACACACACACACACAGTCAGTGCTGGGACACACAGTCCTGTTACACACACACACACAGTCAGCGCTGAGACACTCAGTGTTGTTACACACACACACACAGTCAGCGCTGAGACACTCAGTCCTGTTACACACACACACACAGTCAATGCTGAGACACTCAGTCCTGTTACACACACACACACAGTCAGTGCTGAGACACTCAGTCCTGTTACACACACACACACACACAGTCAGTGCTGGGACACACAGTCCTGTTACACACACACATACACACAGTCAGTGCTGGGACACAGTCCTGTTACACACACACACAGTCAGTGTTGGGGCACACAGTCCTGTTACACACACACACACACACAGTCAGTGCTGGGACACTCAGTCCTGTTACACACACACACACACAGTCAGTGCTGGGACACACAGTCCTGTTACACACACACACACAGTCAGTGCTGGGACACACAGTCCTGTTACACACACACACACACACAGTCAGTGCTGAGACACTCAGTCCTGTTACACACACACACAGTCAGTGTTGGGGCACACAGTCCTGTTACACACACACACACACACACACAGTCAGTGCTGGGACACACAGTCCTGTTACACACACACACACAGTCAGTGCTGAGACACTCAGTCCTGTTACACACACACACAGTCAGTGTTGGGGCACACAGTCCTGTTACACACACACACACACACACACACACACAGTCAGTGCTGAGACACTCAGTCCTGTTACACACACACACACAGTCAGTGCTGGGACACACAGTCCTGTTACACACACACACAAAGTCAGTGCTGGGACACACAGTCCTGTTACACACACACATACACACAGTCAGTGCTGGGACACACAGTCCTATTACACACACACACACAGTCAGTGCTGGGACACACAGTCCTGTTTCACACACACACACACACACACACACAGTCAGTGCTGAGACACTCAGTCGTGTTACACACACACACACACACACAGTCAGTGCTGAGACACTCAGTCCTGTTACACACACACACACACAGTCAGTGCTGAGACACTCAGTCGTGTTACACACACACACACACACACACAGTCAGTGCTGAGACACTCAGCCTTTAGCCGTATCAAAGCGGATATCGCAAAGGCCACGATGCGTGCTATCGACGAGTCCCTCCCATTCCAGGGCAGACCCGTGGCCTTCTTCTCCCGGACCCTCCACGCTTCCGAACTCCACCATCCCTCGGTGGAAAAGGAGGCACAGGCCATAGTTGAAGCTGTGCGATACTGGAGGCACTATCTGGCCGGCAGGAGGTTCACCCTCATCACAGACCAGCGGTCAGTGGCCTTTATGTTTGATAATGCACAGAGGGGCAAGATCAAGAACGACAAGATCTTGCGATGGCGGATCGAGTTGTCCACTTACAACTACGATATCTTGTATCGTCCTGGGAAGCTCAATGAGCCTCCTGATGCCCTGTCCCGCGGTACCTGCGCCAGCGTGCAGATTGACCGCCTCCGCACCCTCCACATGGACCTCTGCCATCCAGGGGTAGCCCGCTTCTATCACTTTATCAAGCCCTGCAACCTGCCCTACTCCATTGAAGAGGTCAGGACCGTGACCAGGGATTGCCACATTTGCTCAGAATGCAAACCGCACTTTTACCGCCCCGAGCAAGCTCATTTAGTAAAGGCGTTGCGCCCTTTTGAACGTCTTAGTATGGACTTCAAGGGTCCCCTCCACTCCAACAATCGCAGCACCTAATTATTAAGTGTGATTGACGAGTACTCCCGCTTCCCTTTCGCCATCCCCTGCCCCGACATGACCATAACAACCGTCATTAAGGCCCTCCTCTCCATTTTCTCCCTGTTCGGTTACCCCGCGTACATCCACAGCGACCGGGGGTCCTCCTTTATGAGCGACGAACTGCGTCAGTTCCTGCTCAGCAGGGGCATCGCCTCTGGCAGGACGACCAATTATAACCCTCGGTGTAACGGGCAGGTCGAGCGGGAGAATGGCACAGTCTGGAAGACCGTCCTACTGGCCCTACGGTCCAGAGTTCTCCCTATCTCCCACTGGCAAGAGGTCCTCCCCGACGCCCTCCACTCGATTCAGCCTCTCCTCTGCACTGCTACAAACCAAACACCTCACGAACGTCTTCTTGTTTTCCCCAGGAAGTCGTCCTCAGGATCCCCGCTCCCGACCTGGCTGGCCGCCCCCGGGCCCATCCTGCTCCGGAAGCACGTGCGGGTGCACAAGTCCGACCCGTTGGTTGAACGAGTCCAGTTACTCCACGCTAACCCGCAGTACGCGTACGTGGAGTATCCCAACAGTCGGCAGGACACGGTCTCCCTTCGAGACTTGGCACCCGCCGGCGTGCGGCCCCAACCCCCCACATCAATGCCCTCCGCCCAGTCCCACCCTTCCCCGGCGCCCCCGCAACCCAGCGTACAGGAACCCCCTCCCCCGGCCAGAGCTTTGCTAGCACGGACCGGGGTACGGACACAGGATCACGATCGCCGCTCCCGGAGTCAAGGACGGCCACCGGCCCGATGTCACCGGCACCGCTGCGACGGTCCAGCAGAACATCGAGGGCGCCTGACAGACTGATCGCGTCGTTCTGATGTTTCCACTGGACTTTTATCGGACTCCTCGTGTCATTCAGAGTTCCAACGTACATGTTGCACATTTTTGTTCTCTCGTTTTACTTGTATACTGTTCATTGTTTTGCACAATCGTCGCGAGCCAGTGGGCAGCCACAAATTACCTTGGTACACCTCACAAGCTCTAGTCATATGACCAGTCATACAGCCCCCCCCACCCACCTTCCTACTCCCCCCCCCCCCCCACCCACCTGGCTTCTTTCTCCACAAGGGGTGAATGTGGTAATATGACTAGGAGGTTTACGGCACCTATCTGCCATTGGTGCAGAACACTCGCTGCCCATTGGCTCAGGCTGGTCATGTGCCTCTCGGCTGGTTGGTTGAGACTAGTCATGTGACTGCTCACCGATTGATGGGAGGCAATTAGCCCCGCCTACGAGGTGGGGTATAAGAACTCAAAGGACCCGGCAGTCGGCCTTTCTCTGTAAGTCGACTGCCGGGCACACGACTAGTCGATTAAAGCCTAATGTTTGGATCTTCATCTCGACTCGCGTCAAATTGATGGTACATCACACACACACACACACACAGTCAGTGCTGAGACACAGTCCTGTTACACACACACACACACAGTCAGTGCTGAGACACTCAGTCCTGTTACACACACACACACACACACACACACACAGTCAGTGCTGAGACACTCAGTCCTGTTACACACACACACACACACAGTCAGTGCTGTTACACACAGTCCTGTTACACACACACACACACACACACACAGTCAGTGCTGAGACACACAGTCCTGTTATACACACACACACACAGTCAGTGCTGAGACACACAGTCCTGTTACACACACACACACACACACACAGTCAGTGCTGAGACACACAGTCCTGTTACACACACAAACACACACACACACACAGCCAATGTTGGGACACACCGTCCTGTTATACACACACACACACACACAGTCAGTGCTGAGGCACACAGTCCTGTTACACACACACACACACACACACACAGTCAATGTTGGGACACTCAGTCCTTTTACACACACACACACACACACACACAGTCAGTGCTGGACACACAGTCCTGTTATACACACACACACACAGTCAGTGCTGAGACACACAGTCCTGTTACACACACACACACACACACACAGTCAGTGCTGAGACACACAGTCCTGTTACACACACACACACACACACACACACAGCCAATGTTGGGACACACCGTCCTGTTATACACACACACACACACACAGTCAGTGCTGAGGCACACAGTCCTGTTACACACACACACACACACACACACAGCCAATGTTGGGACACACCGTCCTGTTATACACACACACACACAGTCAGTGCTGGGACACACAGTCCTGTTACACACACACAGTCAGTGCTGAGACACACAGTCCTGTTACACACACACACACACACACACACACACACAGCCAATGTTGGGACAGACCGTCCTGTTACACACACACACACACACACACAGTCAGTGCTGAGACACACAGTCCTGTTACACACACACACACACAGTCAGTGCTGAGACACACAGTCCTGTTACACACACACACACACACACACACACAGCCAATGTTGGGACACACCGTCCTGTTATACACACACACAGTCAGTGCTGGGACACACAGTCCTGTTACACACACACACACAGTCAGTGCTGAGACACACAGTCCTGTTACACACACACACACACACACACACAGCCAATGTTGGGACACACCGTCCTGTTACACACACACACACTGTCAGTGCTGAGACACACAGTCCTGTTACACACACACACACACACACACACAGCCAATGTTGGGACACACCGTCCTGTTACACACACACAGTCAATGTTGGGACACTCAGTCCTTTTACACACACACACACACACACACACACACACACACAGTCAGTACTGAGACACACAGTCTTGTTACACACACACACACAGTCAGTGCTGGGACACTCAGTCCTGTTACACACACACACACACAGTCAGTGCTGGGACACACAGTCCTGTTACACACACACACACACAGTCAGTGCTGGGAGACACTGTCCTGTTACACACACACACACACACAGTCAATGTTGGGACACTCAGTCCTTTTACACACACACACACACACACACACACAGCCAATGTTGGGACACACCGTCCTGTTATACACACACACACACACACACAGTCAGTGCTGGGACACACAGTCCTGTTACACACACACAGTCAGTGCTGAGGCACACAGTCCTGTTACACACACACACACACACACACACAGCCAATGTTGGGACACACCGTCCTGTTACACACACACTCACACACACAGTCAATGTTGGGACACTCAGTCCTTTTACACACACACAGTCAGTGCTGAGACACACAGTCCTGTTACACACACACACACACACAGTCAGTGCTGGGACACACAGTCCTGTTACACACACACACTCACAGTCAGTGCTGAGACATACAGTCCTGTTACACACACACACACACACTCACAGTCAGTGCTGAGACACACAGTCCTGTTACACACACACACAGTCAGTGCTGAGACACGCAGTCCTGTTACACACACACACACACACAGTCAGTGCTGGGACACACAGTCCTGTTACACACACACACACAGTCAGTGCTGAGACACGCCGTCCTGTTATACACACACACACACAGTCAGTGCTGGGACACACAGTCCTGTTACACACACACAGTCAGTGCTGGGACACACAGTCCTGTTACACACACACACACACACAGTCAGTGCTGAGACACGCAGTCCTGTTATACACACACACACACAGTCAGTGCTGGGGCACTCAGTCCTGTTACACACACACACACACACAGTCAGTGCTGAGACACTCAGTCCTGTTACACACACACACAGTCAGTGCTGAGACACGCAGTCCTGTTACACACACACACACACACACAGTCAGTGCTGGGACACTCAGTCCTGTTATCTGAAGGGCTGGTTCTAAATTATTATTTCTCTG
Organism: Scyliorhinus canicula; assembly: GCF_902713615.1. NCBI lineage: Eukaryota > Metazoa > Chordata > Chondrichthyes > Carcharhiniformes > Scyliorhinidae > Scyliorhinus > Scyliorhinus canicula. Next base: position 17,340,026 of record NC_052170.1, read on the forward strand.
CATTCTTAATGGATTCTGGCCTTATCCCTGTGAGACTAATTAGACAGATTCTTTCTGCTGACTGTAGTCCCATCTTGCTTGTTCTGAACCTCATCCAATCATTTTTGCTGTAAGCACTTTGCCTTTGCGTGACATAGCACAGGAGGAACACATACTCCATCAGGTTTGTGTTCAGCTACAAGCTCCAGCCGGTGGCTTCGAAAGGCGATTGATAAAAAATTGATAAGTCCACTCCACATCTCTGCCAGCAATTCAGCATAGGAATCCAATTGGCCGAGGAACTTGTGCTGTCCTGTGCCGGCCTACTTATTAATTATTTCATTCATTTGTGCACTGGTTAATAATATTTGCATAAGTTTTCATCAATTGACTTTCGCCTCCCCCACCCCCCACCCCAGACTACAACACCTCCTCCACAATAGTCCTCAACATCGGGGCCCCGCAAGGATGTGTGCTCAGTCCTCTACTGTACTCCTGATACATACACAACTGTGCGGCAAGATTTAACTCCAATTCTATCTGTATATTTGCAGTTGATACGACTGTGGTTGATCGTTTCTCAAACAACGACAAATCAGACTGCAGAAGGGAGATAGATCATTTGGTTGCGTGGTGTACCGAAAACAGCCTCTCTTAAATGTCGGAAAGACCAAGGAATTGATCATCGACTTCAGGAAGCGCATCACGACCCCCCTCCCCAACCTCCCAACCCCCCCCCCCCTCCCCCACCCGCCACATTGATTCTGTCTACACCTCCCGCTGCCTCAGGAAGGAAGACAGCATTATCAGAGACCCCTCCCACCCAGGCATTGCCTTCTTCCAGACCCTTCCATCAGGCAGAAGGTACAGAAGTCTTAAAAACCGCACATCCAGACAGAGGAACAGCTTCTTCCCCACGGGTGGATTGGCCATGCTAATTTGCCCCTTCGTGTTCAGAGATGTGAAGATTAGGCCGGGTTACGCGGATGGGGTCGGGGATTGGGCCTGGGTAGGGGTGCTCCCTGACAGGTTTGGTGCAGACTTGATGGGCCGAATGGCCTACTTCAGCACTTTAGGAATTCTATGATTTTGTAATTATCCAGTTTCTATCTATAATCCCCCTTGTAGATTTATGGTAATCAGCATAAGAAGCAACAGAGACACAAGGAGAACCTTTTTTTTCCGTACAGCGTGTGGTTGGTCAGGATCTAGAATATTCCCTTAATTCATTCATGGGATGTGCACATCGCTGGTTGGGCCAGCATTTATTGCCCCTCCCTGATTGACCACAGGGCCATTTCAGGGGGCATTTAAGAGCCAGCTGCATATTCCGTGGGTCTGGAGACACGTATAGGTCAGACCGGGTAAGGACGGCAGATTTCCCTCTCGACTCTATATTGGCGAACCAGATGGGTTTGACAACTGTCAGCGATGGCTACCGTTGGTCATCCAATTCCAGATGATCACTAAATTTACGTTTCGCCATCTGCTGCCGGGGGAGGGGGGGGGATTCGAACGTGAGACCCGCAGAGTATTCAGCCCGTCTTCTGGGCAACACGTCCAATGACAACACCACAACGCCATCTCACAGTGTGCTGCTGGGGTGCGGGGGGGGGGGGGGGGGGGGGGGAGGGGAGGGGGCTGGGGGGGGGGGGAGAGCACGGTGGCGCAGTGGTTAGCATTGCTGCCTCATGCCGCCAGGACTCAGACAGATACACAGCCTATGTGTATCTAAAACACAGGTAACAAAACCTGATCGAAACCCCCCGCTGGTTTACATTTTAATGGCCCATTTTCCCAGGACAATAGAACTCCAATCAAGCAACCGATACAGCCACAGACTGATCGGCGCCACTCCCCTTACTCAGAAAGCTCAACTGCCAAGGTCAATGACCGCGAAGCACCGCCCAGCTACCCGCCCCTTTATTGGCCGAAATCGAAGACAGTGGTCAGAGCCCTGTTGAACTATTGTGCCCAAGGTTAAGGACCGCCCCAAAGAGTGCAAAATCCCAGAGGGATGAAAGAGGGCACAGCCATGTGTTCTGCCTCTTTTGGATCCGGTCTGTGCCACCCAATTGCAGCAGGAACAGCCAGCTGTTCAAGACCAACGATCGCTACCTGACGGACGAGCCCAGCAGAGACACAGCCACTTTCTTCGAACCAGCCAAGTGAATTCCAGATAAAGGCCTTATCCATTTGCACAGTGCCGGTCATCCTAAAGTTAAGTACAGGTTATTGTAGCTGATAGATGTAGTTTAACTCGTAGTAGATATTGTGTTTGCGTGCTGAGATAACTCTTGTGTATGTAAATAAACCATCTTTTGAACTGACTAACTGGTTGTGTGGTCATTTGATCGATATAAGGGAAAGGCTTGTAGTTCACCGAGAGAAATAAATAGAGCAACTGATGGTCCCGCCCCGACTTTGCCTTGGTCGCACCTGCGCTGTTCGCTGCACCTGATGGCGGCCATGTGCAATGCGCCCCTCTCCTTTAGTACAAGTGACTTTCACCGTCCAGAAGACTCAGATTTGTTCAACGAGGAAGCGCGCCTGACCTGGCCAGTCCTCCAGTGGGCCCGCGGCAGCTCAGATCCCCCGCAGGGAGCCACACGGCACCGATCGGTGTAACGCGGATCAGAGAGAACGCGATCCAGCTTTATTAATAGTGTCAGACATTAAGAGAGGTAATAAAGAGCTGCCACCTGCAATTGGCAGCACCGTATTAATAAGAGGAAGATTACCAGTTGGTTGCAATGTTAACGAGTTTAATCACTGCCACGCTAATGCAATTTCAAGGAGAGAGAGACTGTGCAATCAGATTTCCATTCACTGAGCGAGATGAGCAGGGGCTTGGAGCTGAGCTGAAATGTTTCAGCCCAAACAAACGTTCCCAACACAACTGGTGTTGGGACGAAGCAAGATGTTGGACAGATGATGAAGTGGGTGCTCAGCTGATGTTGTAGCTGAAGCTGATGTTGTATTGGACAGGAGAGCTTTACATGTGTTTGATGGGGACAGTGTAGAGGGAGCTTCACTCTGTATCTAACCCCGTGCTGTACCTGTCCTGGGAGTGTTTGATGGGGACAGTGTAGAGGGAGCTTTACTCTGTATCTAACCCCGTGCTGTACCTGTCCTGGGAGTGTTTGATGGGGACAGTGCAGAGGGAGCTTTACTCTGTATCTAACCCCGTGCTGTACCTGTCCTGGGAGTGTTTGATGGGAACAGTGTAGAGGGAGCTTTACTCTGTATCTAACCCCGTGCTGTACCTGTCCTGGGAGTGTTTGATGGGGGCAGTGTAGAGGGAGCTTTACTCTGTATCTAACCCCATGCTGTACCTGTCCTGGGAGTGTTTGATGGGAACAGTGTAGAGGGAGCTTTACTCTGTATCTAACCCCGTGCTGTACCTGTCCTGGGAGTGTTTGATGGGGACAGTGTAGAGGGAGCTTTACTCTGTATCTACCCCCGTGCTGTACCTGTCCTGGGAGTGTTTGAAAGGAACAGTGTTGAGGGAGTTTTACTCTGTCTCTAACCCTGAGCTGTACCTGCCCTGGGAGTGTTTGAAAGAAACAGTGTAGAGCAGGGGTGGGCAAACTTTTCCGTGCAAGGGCCACATTCAGAAATTCACAATTTTAAAGGGCCGCATAGTATATTAAGTAAAATAATTACTTCACCCGGTTATGATTCTGGGCGCCTCATATAGAACATAGAACAGTACAGCACAGAACAGGCCCTTCGGCCCTCGATGTTGTGCCGAGCAATGATCACCCTACTCAAGTCAACGTATCCACCCTATACCCGTAACCCAACAACCACCCCCCCCATTAACCTTAAAAAAAAATGTATTTAAAAAAATTTTATTTTTTTATTTTTAATGACTTGGTGGGCCACATAAAGACCTTCCTGCGGGCCGTAGTTTGCCCACCCCTGGTGTAGAGGGAGCTTTACTCTGTACCTAACCCCGTGCTGTACCTGTCCTGGGAGTGTTTGATGGGGACAGTATAGAGAGAGCTTTACTCTGTACCTAACCCCGAGCTGTACCTGTCCTGGGAGTGTTTGATGGGGACAGTGTAGAGAGAGCTTTACTCTGTATCTAACCCCGTGATGTACCTGTCCTGGGAGTGTTTGATGGGGACAGAGTAGAGGGAGCTTTACTCTGTATCTAACCCCGTGCTGTACCTGTCCTGGGAGTGTTTGATGTGGACAGTGTAGAGAGAGCTTTACTCTGTATCTGACCCCGTGCTGTACCTGTCCTGGGAGTGTTTGATGTGGACAGTGTAGAGGGAGCTTTACTCTGTATCTAACCCCGTGCTGTACCTGTCCTGGGAGTGTTTGATGGGGACAGTGTGGAGGGAGCTTTACTCTGTATCTAACCCCGTGCTGTACCTGTCCTGGGAGTGTTTGATGGGGACAGTGTTGAGGGAGCTTTACTCTGTATTTAACCCCATGCTGTACCTGTCCTGGGAGTGTTTGATGGTGACAGTGTACAGGGAGATTTACTCTGTATCTAACCCCGTGCTGTACCTGTCCTGGAGTGTTTGGTGGGGACAGTGTAGAGGGAGCTTTACTCTGTACCTAACCCCGAGCTGTACCTGTCCTGGGAGTGTTTGATGGGGACAGTGTAGAGGGAGCTTTACTCTGTATCTAACCCCGTGCTGTACCTGTCCTGGGAGTGTTTGATGGGGACAGTGTTGAGGGAGATTTACTCTGTATCTAACCCCGTGCTGTACCTGTCCTGGGAGTGTTTGATGGGGACAGTGTACAGGGAGATTTACACTGTATCTCACCCCGTGCTGTACCTGTCCTGGGAGTGTTTGGTGGGGACAGTGTAGAGGGAGATTTACTCTGTACCTAACCCCGAGCTGTACCTGTCCTGGGAGTGTTTGATGGGGACAGTGTAGAGGGAGCTTTACTCTTATCTAACCCCATGCTGTACCTGTCCTGGGAGTGTTTGATGGGGACAGTGTTGAGGGAGCTTTACTCTGTATCTAACCCTGTGCTGTACCTGCCCTGGAAGTGTTTGATGGGGACAGTGTTGAGGGAGCTTTACTCTGTATCTAACCCTGTGCTGTACCTGTCCTGCGAGTGTTTGAAAGGAACAGTGTAGAGGGAGCTTTACTCTGAATCTAACCCAGTGCTGTACCTGCCCTGGGAGTGTTTGATGGGGACAGTGTTGAGGGAGCTTTACTCTGTATCTAACCCTGTGCTGTACCTGTCCTGCGAGTGTTTGAAAGGAACAGTGTAGAGGGAGCTTTACTCTGAATCTAACCTGTCCTGTACCTGTCCTGGGAGTGTTTAATGGGGACAGTGTAGATGGAGCTTTGCTCTGTATCTAACCCCGTGCTGTACCTGTCCTGCGAGTGTTTGATGGGGACAGTGTAGAGAGAGCTTTACTTTGTATCTAACCCCATGCTGTACCTGTCCTGGAAGTGTTTAATGGGGACAGTGTAGAGCAAGCTTTACTCTGTATCTAACCCCGTGCTGTACCTGTCCTGGGAGTGTTTGATGGGGACAGTGTAGAGGGAGCTTTACTCTGCATCTAACCCCGTGCTGTACCTGTCCTGGGAGTGTTTAATGGGGACAGTGTAGAGAGAGCTTTACTCTGTATCTAACCCCGTGCTGTACCTCTCCTGGGAGTGTTTGATGGGGACAGTGTAGAGGGAGCTTTACTCTGCATCTAACCCCGTGCTGTACCTGTCCTGGGAGTGTTTGATGGGGACAGTGTAGAGGGAGCTTTGCTCTGTATCTAACCCCGTGCTGTCCCTGCCCTGGGAGTGTTTGATGGGGACAGTGTAGAGGGAGCTTTACTCTGTATCTAACCCCGTGCTGTACCTGTCCTGGGAGTGTTTGATGGGGACAGTGTAGAGGGAGCTTTACTCTGTATCTAACCCCGTGCTGTACCTGTCCTGGGAGTGTTTGATGGGGACAGTGTAGAGGGAGCTTTACTCTGTATCTAACCCCGTGCTGTACCTGTCCTGGGAGTGTTTGATCAGGACAGTGTAGAGAGAGCTTTACTTTGTATCTAACCCCGTGTTGTATCTGTCCTGATGTTGACTTTGGGTATCCAAAATGGAAGAAGAAGGAGGCAGCACGGTAGCACAGTGGATAGCACTGTGGCTTCACAGCGCCAAAGATGTGCAGGTTAGGTGGATTGGCCATGATAAATTGTCCTTAGTGTTCAAAAAGATCAGGAGGGTGATGCACTATCAATTACGATGAGACGAGAGTAGAGAGTAATCGAGGCTTTATTAAGCAGAGATGTGTAGCCTCCTACAGCTGCTGCTGAAATGGCTGCAGCTCGGTGATCACACACATTTATACTCCGCCTACTGGGCGGAGCCAGCAGGCAGGGATCTACCCCCATATATGTAGTACAGGAGCCTTACCGTATTACACCTCGTATGTGATATATACTACAGTGGTGACTACCACATTCACCCCCTGTTAAAAAAGAGTCCTGCAGGGGTGGTGGAAAACTATTTACATGCATTTTAAGGTAAACATTTTGGTGAGAGTTCACAAATTCAGTCGATCGGATGCCTTGATCCTCCGTTGTGAGCGCCACAGTCCCGGTGGCGATGCAGGCGTCAGCTTGGTCGCCGGTGACTCCGGGAGCATGTAGACCTCATCTTCATCCCCGGGTGGGACCATGGAGAGGACGGATCGTCCTGGAGAGGGGGCTGTGGTGGGGTGTGCTGGGGGGGATGGAAGAGTGGCGCCGGGGCAGTTGGTGGGGGGTGGTGGGGACCCAGCTGGTGCCAGGTCCCTGAGGGAGACTGTGTCTTGGCGGCTGTCGAGGTGTGCCACGTAGGCGTACTGTGGGTTTGCATGGAGTAGCTGTACCCTCTCGATCAACGGGTCCTCCTTGTGGAGCTGCATATGCTTCCGGAGGAGAACGGGTCCTGGAGCTGCCAGCCATGTTAGGAGCGAAACCCCAGATGTGGACTTCCTGGGGAAGGCAAAGAGACGTTCATGGGGGATTGCATTAGTCGCAGTGCAAAGTAGTGATCGGATGGAGTGATGGGCTTTGGGAGGACCTCCTGCCAGTGGGAGACTGGGAGATGTTTGGACCGTAGGGCCAGCTGCGCGGCCTTCCAGACTGTCCAATTCTCCCTCTCCACCTGTCCATTTCCCCAGGGGTTATAGCTTGTTGTCCTGCTTGAGGCAATGCCCTTGCTGAGCAGGTACTGACGCAGCTCATCGCTCATAAATGAGGATCCCCGGGCAGCACGGTGGCCTAGTGGTTAGCACAACCGCCCCACGGCGCTGAGGTCCCAGGTTCGATCCCAGCTCTGGGTCACTGTCCGTGTGGAGTTTGCACGTTCTTCCCGTGTCTGCGTGGGTTTCGCCCCCACAACCCAAAAATGTGCAGAGTAGGTCGATTGGCCACGCTAAATTGCCCCTTAATTGGAAAAAATAATTGGGTAATCTAAATTTATAAAAAAAAAAGATAAATGAGGATCCCCGGTCGCTGTAGATGTAGGCGGGGAAACCAAACAGGGTGAAGATGCTATTGAGCGCTTTGATGATGGTGGCAGATGCCATATCGGGTCATGGTACAACGAAGGGGAATCTGGAGTATATGTCGACCACGTTAAGGAAGTACGTGTTTCGGTCGGTGGAGGGGAGGGGCCCTTTGAAATCCACGCTGAGGCATTCAAAGGGGTGGGAGGCCATCACTAGATGCGCACGGTCTGGCCGATAGAAGTACGGTTTACACTCCGCGCAGACCTGGCAGTCTCTGGTGATAGCCCTGACCTCCTCAATGGAGCCGGGCAGATTGCGGGCCTTAATGAAGTGAAAGAACCGGGTGACCCCTGGGTGACAGAGATCGTCGTGCCGGGTCCAGAGTCGGTCCACCTGTGCGCTGGCACATGTACCTCGGGAGAGGGCATCGGGGGGCTCGTTGAGCTTACCGGGGCGATACAAAATCTTGTAATTGTAGGTGGAGAGCTCGATCCTCCACCTCAAGATTTTATCATTTTTGATCTTGCCCCGCTGTGTGTTATTAAACATGAAGGCAAACGACCGTTGGTCAGTGAGGAGAGTGAATCTCCTGCCGCACAGGTAATGCCTCCAATGCCGCACAGCTTTAACGATGGCTTAGGCCTCCTTTTCTATGGAGGAATGCCGGATTTCGGAGGCATGGAGGGTGCGTGAAAAGAATGCCACGGGCCTGCCTGCCTGGTTGAGAGTGGCGGCCCAAGCGACGTGTGAGGCATCGCTCTCGGCTTGGAAGGGGAGCATCTCGTTAACCGCGGCCTTGGCGATGTCGGCCTTGGAACGGTTGAAGGCCTGGTGAGCCTCGGCCGTCAGGGGAAAACGGTGGACTGAATGAGTGGGTGGGCCTTGTCCGCATAATTAGGGACCCACTGGGCGTAGTATGAGAAGAACCCCAGGCATCGTTTGAGGGCCTTGGGCAGTGGGGGAGGGGAAGTTCCATGAGGGGGCACATGCGATCGAGGTCAGGCCCTAGAACTCCATTTTGCACCACATAGCCGAGGATGGTAAGCGGTTGGTGCTGAACACGCACTACTCCTTGTTGTATGTTATGTTGAGGAGTTTGGCGATGTTGAGGAATTTGGCAAGGTTGGCGCCATGGTCCTGCTGGTTGTGGCCGCAGATGGTGATGTAATCCAGGTACGGGAAGGTGGCCCGCAGTCCGTACCGGTAAACCATTCGGTCCATCTCCCGTTGGAAGACCGAGACTCCGTTAGTGACGCCGAAGGGAACCCTAAGGAAGTGGTAAAGGCGGCCGTCCGCTTCAAACGCGGTGTACGGGCGGTCTGCCTTGCGGATGGGGAGCTGGTGGTAGGCAGATTTCAGGTCCACTGTCGAGAAGACCCCGTACTGTGCAATCTGATTGACCATATCAGATATGTGTGGGAGGGGGTATGCGTCGAGCTGCGTGTACCGATTGATGGTCTGACTGTAGTTCTCTTTCAGAAGCGCCATGGCCTCAGCGTAGGTGGGCGCGTCCCGGATGAGGGGAAAGATATCGGAGCTCAGCTGTGTATACAGGATCTGGAGTTTCTGTGCCTCTAAGGGTGGTTCTGGCGCAGATCTGATGTAGGCTTCGAAGCAAGCTAGCCAATGGGCGAAGGCCGACTTGGCGTTGTCTGCTTGAGGGTGCAGCCGCAGGCAATCTGGCTTGATGCGGAGGTCCATCGTTGTAAAATCTCAGCTTAATAAATTGATGCACTATCAATTACGATGAGACGAGAGTAGAGAGTAATCGAGGCTTTATTACACAGAGATGTGTAGCCTCCTGCAGCTGCTGCCGAAATGGCTGCAGCCCGGTGACCACACACATTTATACTCCACCTACTGGGCGGAACCAGCAGGCAGGGATCATCCCCCGTACCTGTAGTACAGGAGCCTTACCGTAATACACCTCATATGTGATATGTACAACAGTGGTGACTACCGCAGAGGGGTTATTGGGTTAAGGGGGTAGGGTTGGAGTAAGGGCTTAAGTGGGTCGGTGCAGACTCGATGGGCCGAATGGTCTCCTTCTGCACTGGACGTTCTAACTATCTCTGATGCTGAGCAACAGAAAAGATGCACCGAAGGCTGTCTCTGAGGAACCTTTGCGGGATATGTGGAATGCCGGGCCGGGCTTTCCTCAGGTTCCCGGTCCACAGCAGGAAGGTGGAGCTGACAACCTTTAACGATGGCTCAGCTTTAACAAGCTGCATGAGGAGTACACATTTTTAGATACGTCGTGACAGATTGGGTGTGTGAGAAAACCATTCCAGCCTCATTATAAACAGGCAGCGGAGCAGCATGTCACTCTTTATGGCTTTACGCTTCATTGCGCAAAAACATTGAAAATACATCTGAGCAAGCGGCAGCCATAGAGAGCACAATGCACAAGGCTGGCATGTCTGCCCACAGTGAGCCACTGGTACACACCCACACACACATGCACAGGGGCACGCATCAATGCACACACACATGCATGCACGCTCACACATGCACGCAAACACATGCACACACATCTGTACAGGCCACACACACACATACTAGTGCAGACACACACACATGTACACACACACACACAGAAACATGTGGACGAACATGACCATACACATGCACAAACACACATGTGAAAACACATACGCAGACTGACGGGCACACACACATACGCAAACACACTGACATGCACGCACACACAAACATGTGCACGGAAATACACACACTGGTGCATGCACACAATAATGCATGCACACAAACACGCATGCACTCTGACACGTCCATACACAACTTGCACAAACACACAACACACACTGGTGCGCGCACACAAATATGTGCGCAAACAGACACGCAAACACACACATACACACTAATGCGCACATGCACACACAAACACACACCCTGAGGTGCGCACACCCACAAATATGCGCGTGCAAGCACACGCAAACACTGACGCGTACACACATAAAAATGTGCACACACACACTGACCCATGCACACACACAAAGATGTACAAACACGCACACGCAAACACTGACTCGTGCTCACGCACAAACATTTGCACACCCAGAAACACACACACACACACACACACACAAACAAGCACCTTGTCAAGAATCAACATTACTCAGAAGCTCCGTGATCTTCACAAAGTTGTCAGCCTGGATGAGAAATTACAGTGAGAAAAACAAGATAATCACAACCCAGTCTGATTTACTGGCAACAATGTGTTTTTAAAGCATCAACGGCATTTACACAGTTTTGCAGAGAAATTCTAATTGCTGGTGGGTTTCAATATTTTCAGTGTGAGGAGCGAGGGAGGGGGCAGTGATGGGAGCGGGCTGATAATCTGGCAGAGATTCCCTTCCACAAGAGCATGGGCGGTGTGGGGGTGGGTGTGCAATGGGGGTGGGTAACTGTGGTGAATGTGTAACCACTATAAATTCACACTGTACATTACTGTGTCCCTGTGGGCTCCATCTGTGAGGCGTTGCACGGCTCTGCCCACAGGGGGAGATGAGGAGCATGTACAGGGCTCCGCCCTTGGCTCCGCCCCCTTCAGGAAGTATAAGTGCTGCGGTCCTGCGAGTCCGCCCTCAGTTCAGCACAGTCGCAGGCAGGCTCAGTTGTAAGCCGATTAAAGCCACAGTTTACTCCAACTCGTGTCTCTGAGTGAATTGATGGTCGCATCAGTAACACAGCTGGATACCAGCAAGCACGTGAAGCGACGGGCAAAGGAAATCCCTTGTTTATCGTTCCTGACAAGTTACCGACGCCTCTCATTTCGGAGGATTTCCTTTCCAATCGGGAGTACCCACTTGCCTTCGGAGATCATGCCCTCGAGAGCCAGGTTGGTGTTGGGCAAGGGGTGGGGGGGGGGGGGGGGGGATGGCGGGGTGGGGGAGTGGGGGCTTCTCTGAGATCAATTTTTACTCTTAACGGACTTTTCAACAGCTTTCATTTCGTCAAGGTCAGCCCAGTCCTGATTTAGCCCCGTGGAAAATTGAATAAGAGAGAACCGGCATTTATAAAGAACCTTTCACAACCTCGGGTGCCCCTAACGCCTTTATAACGAAGACACGGCAGGTGGACATGCACAGCAAGATCCCACACACAGCAGTGCGATAACGATCAGATAACCCGTCTCTTCAGTGATATGGGTTGAGGGGTAATTATCGGCCGAGATAGTAGGCTTGGCAATGTGCCTGTGCACAGTTCTGTAGAACGGTAGCAGTGCGACCTCCAACCTGCTGGTGGCATCAAACAACTATCACGTGACCTGAGACACCCGCCAGTTGGTAGTAAGCTGTAAAAGAGGATGGTCACACTTGATGTAGCTCCAGGAGAATTTACTGAATTCGTTTAGGTGCCATTATCTGTATTATAGTTGATCAAGTTATCATTTCCTCGTGCTTGTTAATAAATCATCTTTATAGTTGAAGAACTATATGTTCCGTGTACATCATTATATCACAGAAAACAACAGTCGGGAACGAGACTGTGAGGACTGTGAGGGGCTGGTTTAGCTCACTGGGCTAAATTGCTGGCTTTTAAAGCAGACCAAGCAGGCCAGCAGCACGGTTCGATTCCCGTACCAGCCTCCCCGGACAGGCGCCGGAATGTGGTGACTAGGGGCTTTTCACAGTAACTTCATTGAAGCCTACTCGTGACAATAAGCGATTTTCATTTCATTTCATTTTCATTTTCACGTAGGACTGACTGGGTTTGTTTCTGCTGGAGTTTAGAAGAGTGAGGGGTGGCTATGTATTTAAGAGTATCTTCACATACACACCTTTTTTGCCTTTGGAGGAAGCGGTGAAGTGACTTCCGAGCTGATTGTAAGTCCATTGAACCATGTTCTGAACGCTTCCTCCTTGGTGATCAAGCCCAGGCATTGGACTCGAACCTGGAGCTTCAAGTCCAGAGGTAGGGGGCGCTACCCCCTGTGCCAGGGGCGACTTGGTTGAAGTATATAAGATCCTGAACAGTCTCGACAAGGTGGACATGGAGAAGATGTTTCCTTGTGCGGGTGAATAGATTGAGTAACTTGAGGAAGCCATCAGTCGTGGAAACAAGGATTTATTGAACTGTGTCAACACTCTGCCCCCCGGCAGTAACTCTCTCCCAATCTAGTCCTTGGCGGAAAAAAAATCAATCACTCCGGGCCCTGCTTGGGCCGGCTTTCACGTGTCGCCTTCAACGAGCTCCAGCTGAGTGGTCTCCGTCCCCTATCTGGGAAGCTCCGTACTGCACGGGTCCCACGAGGGAGATCGGCAATGGTTTCCCCGTGGTCCTGGTGGGGGTCAGGACAGTCTAGAACTCGGGGGCGCTGTTTTAAAATTAAGGGTCACCCTTTTACGAGAGAGATGAGGAGAATCTTTTTCTCTCAGAGGGTTGGGCGGCTCTGAAACTCTCTCACGCTAACTCTCGGCCTCAGAAGGTGTTGGGCGCGGAGGGGGTGCTAGTGCCTTTTAAAGGTGGAGGTGCATAGACTCTTGTTGGGCAAGCGGATCAAAGGTTATGAAATGAAATGAAATGAAAATGAAAATCGCTTTTTGTCACGAGTCGGCTTCAATGAAGTTACTGTGAAAAGCCCCTAGTCGCCACATTCCGGCGCCTGTCCGGGGAGGCTGGTACGGGAATCGAACCGCGCTGCTGGCCTGCTTGGTCTGCTTTAAAAGCCAGCGATTTAGCCCGGTGAGCTAAACCAGCCTTCGGGTGGTTGATGGGAATGCGGAACTTGAAACATTAACATATCAGCCATGGACTTAGTGAATGGCGGAGCAGGCACGAGGGGCTGAATGGCCTTCCTTTGCACGTTCACACATTCGTAACACCCCCTGCAGTTGGTTGAAATAGTGCCCTGTGTACTTACCTCGGGCCCAGTGGGCAGAAAGCACTTTGCTCAATGTGGCATTGGCCTAGATTTTGCTCTCAGCTCCTTGGAGCCACCGTGTGGGGAGGTTTCCCCGAGCGCCCTCCCTCACTGCTCTCGCTTCGTGACAACTTTAAACGCGGTGGCCTCGCGTCGGCCCCCGGCCATGGCCGAGTCCCAGGCCTCGCTGTGCCCAAGGTTGGCTGCTGCGTCTCCACGGTTACAACACCGGACACAATTTCGGGGACCTTGGATAGCGAGAGATATTGTAGGCCTCGTCATAAAAGAAAAAGGAGGCATTTGTCAGGGCTAGAAGGTTGGGAACAGATGAAGCCTGTGTGGAATATAAGGAAGGAACTTAAGCAAGGAGTCAGGAGGGCTAAAAGGGGTCGTGAAAAGTCATTGGCAAATAGGGTTAAAGAAATTCCCAAGGCTTTTTACACGCACGTTGACGCAACCATCAATTCAACCAGAGACACGAGTTGGCTTTAATCGGCTTACAACTGAGCCTGCCTGCGACTATGCTGAACTGAAGGCGGGCTCGCAGGACCGCAGCACTTATGCTTCCTGAAGGGGGTGGAGCCGAGGGCGGAGCCCTGTACATGCTCCTCATCTCCTCCTGTGGGCAGAGCCGCGCAATGGCTCACAGGTGGAGCCCACAGGGACACAGTAGTGTACAGTGTGAATTATAGTTGTCACACATTCACCGCACACATAAAAAGCAAAAGGGTAGAGAGGAAAAGGGTTGGCCCACTGAAGGACAGGGGAGGGAATCTATGTGTGGAGCCAGAGGAAATGGGTGAGGTACTAAATGAATACTTTGCATCAGTATTCACCAAAGGAAAGGAATTGGTGGATGTTGAGTCTGTAGAAGGGTGTGTAGATAGCCTGGGTCACATTGAGATGCAAAAGGGGAGGGGCAGGATTCTCTGATCCTGAGGCTAAGTGTCGACGCCGTCGTAAACGCCGTTGCGTTTCTTGACGCCGGCGTTTCTTGACGGCGTCAACATGGCCTCAGGTGCAGCGATCCTGACCCCTTCAGGGGGCCAGCACAGTACTGGAGTGACCCACGGCCGCTCCAGCTGCTGATCCCCGGTGGTCAGGTGGGCGCCGCGGGTCTGGGCACGCGCAGTGGGACCGGCGCCAATGGGCGCAAGCTTAGCGGCTCCCTTCTCATCGCCGGCCCCCGCTGCAGCATGGCGGAGGGCTGAAGGGGCCGGCGCGGAACAAAAGAAGCCCCCAGCCTGAGGGGCCGACCCACCGATCTGTTGGCCCCGATTGCGGGCCAGGCCGCAGCAGAGGCCCCCCCCCTTCCCCCAGGGGCCGGACCCCCTCCCCCACACCCGGCTGCCCCCGGACGCGTGCACGCCGAGGTCCTGCCGGGTAAGAGCAGGTGTGAACAGCGCCAGCGGGACTCGAGCTTTCTGGGTGGCCGCTCGGCCCATCCCAGGCAGCAAATGGAGAACCGGCGGACCGGCATCGGGGCCGCATCGCGCGATTCGCGCCCATCCCGCCGATTCTCCGGCCCGGCCTGGGCTGAGGGAATCCCGCCCGAGGTGCTGGGCGTCTTGAAAAATATTAAGGCGGATAAGTCAACAGGGCCGGATGGGATCTACCCCAGAATACTGAAGGAAGGCTAGAGAGGAAATTGCTGAGGCCTTGACAGAAATCTTTGGATCCTCACTGTCTTCAGGTGATGTCCCGGAGGACTGGAGAATAGCCAATGTTGTCCCTTTGTTTAAGAAGGGTAGCAAGGATAATCCAGGGAACGACAGGCCGGTAAGCCTTGCGTCAGTGGTAGGGAACTTACTGGAAAGAATTCTTCGAGACAGGATCGACTCCCGTTTGGAAGCAGGTGGACGTGTTAGCGAGAGGCAGCACGGTTTTGTGAATGGGAGGTTGTGTCTCACTAACTTGATAAAGGTTTTTCGAGGAGGTCACAAAGATGATTGATGCAGGTAGGGCAGTGGATGTTGTCTATATGGACTTCAGAAAGGCCCTTGACAAGGTCCCTCATGGCAGACTGGTACAAAAGGTGAAGTCACACGAGATCAGAGGTGAGCTGGCAAGGTGGATACAGAACTGGCTACGTCATAGAAGGCAGAGAGTAGCAATGGAAGGGTGCTTTTCTGATTGAAGGGCTGTGACTAGTGGTACATAGATACATAGAACATACAGTGCAGAAGGTGGCCATTCGGCCCATCGAGTCTGCACCGACCCACTCAAGCCCTCACTTCCACACTATCCTCATCACCCAATAACCCCTCCTAATCTCTTTTGGTCACTCAGGGCAATTTATTGTGGCCAATCTACCTAACCCGCACGTCTTTGGACTGTGGGAGGAAACCGGAGCATTCGGGGGAAACACATGCAGACACAGGGAGAACATGCAGACTCCGCACAGACAGTGACCCAGCGGGGAATCGAACCTGGGACCCTGGCGCTGTGAAGGCACAATGCTATCCACGTATGCTACCGTGCTGTCTGGTGTTCCACAGGGATCAGTGCTGGGATCTTTGCTGTTCATAGTATATATAAATGATTTGGAGGAAAATGTAACTGGTCTGATTAGTAAGTTTGCGGACGACACAAAGGTTGGTGGAATTGCGGATAGCGATGAGGACTGTCAGAGGATACAGCAGGATTTAGATATTTTAGAGACTTGGGCGGAGAGATGGCAAATGGAGTTTAATCCTGACAAATGTGAGGTAATACATTTTGGAAGTTCTAATACAGGTCGGGAATATATAGTGAATGGTAGAACCCTCAAGAGTATTGAAAGTCAGAGAGATCTAGGTGTACAGGTCCACAGGTCACTGAAAGGGGCAACACAGGTGGAGAAGGTAGTCAAGAAGGCATCCGGCATGCTTTCCTTCATTGGCCGGGGCATTGAGTATAAAAATTGGCAAGTCATGTTGCAGCTGTATAGAACCTTAGTTGGGCAGCACGGTAGCATTGTGGATAGCACAATTGCTTCACAGCTCCAGGGTCCCAGGTTTGATTCCGGCTTGGGTCACTGTCTGTGCGGAGTCTGCACATCCTCCCCGTGTCTGCGTGGGTTTCTTCCGGGTGCTCCGGTTTCCTCCCACATTCCAAAGATGGGCAAGTTAGGAGGATTGGTAAATTGCCCTTAGTGTCCAAAATTGCCCTTAGTGTTGGGTGGGGTTACTGCATTACGGGGATAGGGTGGAGGAGTTGACCTGGGTAGGGTGCTCTTTCCAAGTGCTGGTGTAGAATCGATTGGCCGAATGGCCTCCTTCTGCACTGTAAATTCTATGATAATCTATGATTGGAGTACAGTGTTCAATTCTGGTTGCCACACTACCAGAAGGATGTGGAGGCTTCAGAGAGGGTGCAGAAGAGATTTACCAGGATGTTGCCTGGTATGAAGGCCATTAGCTATGAGGAAAAGTTGAATAAAGTTGGTTTGTTCTCACTGGAACGAAGGAGGTTGAGGGGCGACCTGATAGAGGTCTACAAAATTATGAGGGGCATAGACAGAGTGGATAGTCAGAGACTTTTTCCCAGGGGAGAGAGGTCAATTACTAGGCGGCATGGGTTTAAGGTGCGAGGGGCAAGGTTTAGAGGAGAGCTACGAGGCAAGTTTTTTACACAGAGGGTAGTGGGTGCCTGGAACTCGCTGCCGGAGGAGGTGGTGGAACCAGGGACAATAGTGACGTTTAAGGGGCATCTTGACAAATACATGAATAGGATGGGAATCGAGGGATACGGACCCAGGAAGTGTGGAAGATTTTAGTTTAGACGGGCAGCATGGTCGGCACAGGCTTGGAGGGCCGAAGGGCCTGTTCCTGTGCTGTACTTTTCTTCGTTAATTCAAAACAACGGGTTCTGAGGGGGTGGTGGGGGGAGTTTGACGATTCCCCGTGACAGAGATGGTGGAGTTTGTTCTTCCTTTGCTGTCCAAAGCTCCCCCCCCCCCCCCCCATCCCGCAGAGGTGCGGCCCACCTGGAAGAGACGGAAGGCCGTACGATAATGCACCCGCACACCTGCCCAGCTTCCTGCGCTACTTAATGCACAAAATATCTGCGTGACGGCGCAAACCTGAGGAAGGATTCTTCCCGTCTCCCCAGGCCCCGAAGGATATGGCACTGAGTGACCGCTCCGAGTTAAATCTGCTCTGGGAGATGAGAAGCTGTGATGACTCATGCTAAATTAGTTATATTAATGAGGCTTGATGCCTCCGCAAATCACAGTTCCTTTAAAATAGCTTTCGCTCATTCCTCAAAATCTATCTTTAAAAAAAAAAATTTAGAGTACCCAATTAATTTTTTCCAATTAAAGGGCAATTTAGCCTGGCCAATCCACCTACCCTGCACATCTTTGGGTTGTGGGGGCGAGACCCACGCAGACACGGGGAGAATGTGCAAACTCCACACGGACAGTGACCCAGAGCCGGGATCGAACCTGGGACCTCGGCGCCGTGAGGCAGCAGGGCCAACCCACTGCGTCACCGCGCTGCCCCTGTCTCAACCAAACCTGAAGATGTGCTACGCAGAGAAGAGGCCCATGATAATCCTCATCTCGTCCGATTTACGTACGCAAATGCAATTAATTACAGTCTCTTGAAGCTCCTCGGCAGCCCTCGAAATTCAAGTCGTCCGTTGTCAGGGACTGATGGCATCACCATTCTATCTTGGGAAGTGCGACGGCAGGAATATTAAATCCTGAGGGATGAGCGATGGCAGAATTGTTCCGGCTTCCGGTGTCAGCCATGGCTGAGTTGGGCGGTGAGAGGACACTCGAACTTTGAGTCTGAATGACTGCGGTCCCGTGTACCGAGCACAAAGTCTCGGGCGCAGAGCGGTTGCGAGGGCGGTGCGGCACGTGATGCGCTATCAATCGTACTAAAGACTCGAATGGGTACAATAGAGGCTTTATTACAGTTAGATGTTTGTCCTCCGACTGCAGCTGGTAGAATGGCTGATCAGTCAGGCATATTTATACGGCTCCTTGTGGGCGGAGCTAGCCGGCAGGGGCTACCGGCGAACCTGTAGTATAGGTACTGCTGTACATCCCCTAATACAGGTACATACACAGTTACACAGTGGATCACCACAGCACCGTCAGAGGTGCGGCCATATTGGATGGGGAGTTAAATCAAGGCCGTATCTGTCCTCTGGGGTGAAGGCAGAAAAGACCCAGGGGCTCAAGTTCAAAGAGGAGCCATCCCCAATGTCCCGGCCAATGTCTGGCTCAACAGCCAGAGGATAGATTGTCTGGCATTACCGCCTCACACGTTGCGCTCGCTGAGTGAAAAATGGCTGCTGCGTTTCCCGCACTCCAACACTTCCAAAGCACTTCATTGGCTGTCGAGCGGAGGGAAATGGTGAGTGGCCTTGGACGGCGCTCTGTGAATGAAAGTCTTCCTTTTCTTCCCCCCCCCCCCCCCCCGACAATTCGAGGAAGAGCAGGGGCGTTTTCCGAGGTGCCCTGGCCCAATGTTTCTTCCGTCTCTGGAAAGCACTGCCTGGGCATTATCGCATAGCTGTTCGCGGGAGCTCGCGGTGTGCACATTGCTTGCTGAGTTCCCAGCATTACAACAGCGAAGGCGCTCTCTCCCCTCAACCCTCCCACCCCGAGCCCCACAGTCTCTCCTCCCAATAAACTCCACTGCTTCGAAAGGCTGATGCTTTCCTGAGCCGCAGTGATGGATGAGGATATGGACTGGACTGTCGGTTCACTGAGGGAGACTGCTTTATATCGTGTGTGACTGAGCCACTTGGTACACAGTAGGTGAAATTCTTTATTGATCAAACCTTTCCTGCTGAGACTTCTCCTAAGCGCAATTCACTCGGGGAAATCAAAGTATTTCAGTGAAGTGGCAGTGCAAAGAGATTTCCACTCTGGAAGAGATTCCAAAATGGCGTTGGAGGGTGGTGGCTCTCTGCGAGTTCTCCCCCACAGATCCTCTTCCTACATCTCTGATAACCATACTAACCTTTTAAAACTTCTAAAATGAATACTATCTCTAACCATGCTCTTTTATGTTCACGTACAGGTCTGGAGATCCTCGGACATCCGTGGACTGACCCACATGACCTAACACGACCCTACCCGGCAGGATTTGTCCAGCAACCCGACCCCATCCTCGACCTGGAAGCGGAAGAGCCCCGACGCAGAGGCCCAACCCTGACCCCTGACCGGCTCCTGTAATGCCCGACCTGGCCCCCAACCACGATATCGGCCCGACCCGACCTGCAGAGGCCCACCCAGTGCCCTGATTCACCGGCAGGAGGAGAAGAAAAGAATCGACGACTAGGCCCGACCGGGCCTGAATTGAGGCCTAACCTCAGGGAAACACCCGACCCCACCAACGCTAGAACCGACCATGTGGCCAGGCCAACCTGACCCAGGATGACCAGAGACATTGTTCACTCCTGCCCCACCGGACTGTGCCATTCAACTAGAGGGCTTCTCAATTCACCGAATGGACCACATGGCGTCCTCGGGGAAGGTGAAGGGGTTTGCCTCCTCGCCAACTCCTCCTGGAGCTCAGACATGCCGATCCTGGTGAACTACTGTTCCCCGGATCTGGAATGCCTGACAACAATCTCTCCCTCAATGCCAGCAAAACTAAGGAGCTGGTCAACGATGTCAGGAAGTGAAGTGTTGTCCACGACCGTGTCTGCATCAATGGTGCCGAGGTGGAGATGGTTGACAGCTTCAAATTCCTAGGTGTGCACATCACCAAAAATCTGTCCTGGTCCACCCACATCAACGCTACGACTAAGAGAGCACACCAGCACCTATACTTCCTCAGAAACCTAAGGAAATTCGGCATGTCCACACTGACTCTTACCAACATTTACAGATGCACCATCGGAACCAAGCTATCTGGCTGCATCACAGCCTGGTATGGCAACTGCTCGGTCCAGGACCCCAAGAAACCTCAGAGAGTCATGAATACCGCCCAGTCCATCACACCAACCTGCCTCCCATCCATTGACTCCATGTACACCTCTCGCTGTCTTGAGAAAGCGGGCAGCATAATCAAAGACTCCTCCCACCCGGCTTACTCACTCTTCCAACTTCTTCCAGCGGGCAGGAGATACAAAAGTCTGAGAACACGCACAAACAGATTCATAGACAGCTTCTTCCCCGCTGTTACCAGACTCCTGAACGACCCTCCTATGGACTGAACTGATCTCTTCACACATCTTCTCTACTGAGTAGCACTACACTCCGAATGCTTCATCTGATGTCTGTGTCTATGTATGTACATTGTGTATTTATATGTATTTTCAATATTTTTCATGCGTGGAATAATCTGTCTGGACTGTACGCAGAACAATACTTTTCACTGTACCTAATTAAATCGAAAAAAATCTAAGGAAGCAATTCTCTCATGACCAAGATTTGCCCAAACCCACTGTCCTTAACCAGTGGCACATTCTTTAAGAGACAGATTCTCGCAAAGTTGAGATCATTCCTTATGAAGAATGGAATTGTTTGGCGTTCAAGAAGGGGGATCTCACAGAAACCTATATAATACTAACAGGAATAGAGAGGGTATGACAAGAATAATAATCTTTATTATTGTCACAAGTCGGCTTACATTAACACTGCCGTGAAGTTACTGTAAAAATCCCCTAGTTGCCACACTCCGGCGCCTGTTCGGGTACACAGAGGGAGAATTCAGAATGTCCAATCCACCTAACAAGCACGTCTTTCGGGACTTGTGGGTGGAAACCGGAGCACCCGGAGGAAACCCACGCAGAGACGGGGAGAACGTGCAGACTCCGCACAGACAGTGACCCAAGGCGGGAATTGAACCTGGGATCCGGGCGCTGTGAACAACCGTGTCGCCCATATCCCCGATGGCGGGGCAGTTCAGAACCAGGGGTCAGAGTCTAAGGGTATGGGGTAGACCGCTTCAGACTGAGATGAGGAGAAATTTCTTCACCGAGAGAGTGGTCGGCCTATGGAATTGGTTACCACAGGAACCATTGCATGTATTGAAGAAGCAGTTCGATATAGAATTTAGCATGAAGGGGATCAGAGGTTATGGGGGTTATGCTATTGAGTTACATGATCGTCCATGATCATAATGAATGGCAGAGCAGGCCGAAGGGCCGAATGGCCTCTTCCTGCTCCTATTTTCTATGTTTCCATTCTTTACCTCATTCCCTGATGTGAGGTGGGGACCCGGCAGATAAGCTCCACCCACTTCGGCCACCATGCTTTAAGAAGGGGCACAATCATCCAGAGCCACCCCATTCCCGACTGTCGCTCAGTAGTCCTGTTGGGAATGACGGGAGAGTCGGAACCAGGCGGCAACAAGACTGAGACCCCAGCTGAAGCTCCAGTGGTCGAATAGCTTTCTTGCCCACGCAGGCAAGGTCTGGTCATTGGGCCGCGTACTCGGAGGGCTATCGATGTTCAAGGTGTCAAGGGGAGGCAGTGGCGTAGTGGTATTGTCACTGGACTACTAAACTAGAGACTCAGAGTAATGCTCTGGGGACCCGGGTTCAAATCCCGCCACTGCTGATGGTGAAATTAGAATTCAATAAAAAAAAATCTGGAATTAAAAGTCTAATGATGGCCATGAAACCATTGTCGGCTGTCGTAAAGACCCATCTGGTTCACTAAATATCCTTTAGGGAAGGAAATCTGCCGTCCTTACCCCGTCTGGCCTACATGTGACTCCAGACCCACAGAAATGTGGTCGACTCATAACTGTCCCCTCCAGGGCAATGAGGGATGGACAATAAATGCTGCACGTCCCGTGAACGAATGAAAAAGGCAGTGAGAAGCGATTGTGAATTGGGAAAAGCGTGTGTGAGAAATAAGTGCCTGACTCCAGAGTTTGGAGCACGGTGCAGGAAGATGTTAAAAATAAATCTGCCTGGTCTAGTTGCTACTTATCAGGACTCTGTCAAAAGCCAATTGCAATGCACTTTTCCTCTGCCTCCCCTTTGTGGGTGGCCTCCTTTGAACTGCCACAGATGAGACATGATGAGTTAGATTACGTTCTATCTGTCGCGGCAAGCCAGTGACAGATTCTCAGACTCTCTCCGCCGTTGCACTTTGCAAAGCTGTCAGACGACCTCGGAGGCCAGGCAAGGAAGGACAGTCAGGCATGAAGATGCCGATTTTGCTGATGCTCTTCCAGCATTTCGGACACCGCCTCTTACGGACGCTCGGAAAAGTGAACGATATCTCGGGGGGGGGGGGCGATGTTCTCTTGTCAGGCAGGGTTCCTTGTCCAAATCCAATCCCTTCCGATGTTTGACAATCTCCTTTCTTGCTGCCAGCTGACTTTTTACAAAATGCACTCACGGGAGGTGGGCGTCGCTGGCAGGGCCGGGCATTTATTGTCCATCCCTAACTACCCTCCATTTTAGAAGGTGTTTGAATGTCAACCACAGATCTGGAGTCACACGTAGGCCAGACCGGGTAAGGACGGCAGATTTCCTTCCCTCAAAGGACGTCGGTGAACCAGATGGGCTTTTACGACAATCGACAATGCTTTGTTTCTTTTTTTTTAGAACAGTACAGCACAGAACAGGCCCTTCGGCCCTCAATGTTGTGCCGAGCCATGATCACCCCACTCAAACCCAGATATCCACCCTATACCCGTAACCCAACAACCCTCCCCCCCCTTAACCTTACTTTTATTAGGACACTACGGGCAATTTATCACGGCCAATCCACCTAACCCGCACATCTTTGGACTGTGGGAGGAAACCGGAGCACCCGGAGGAAACCCACGCACACAGGGGGAGGACGTGCAGACTCCGCATAGACAGTGACCCAGCCGGGAATCGAACCTGGGACCCTGGAGCTGTGAAGCATTTCCAGGTCACCTTTAGACTTTGAATTACCGATTTCTGATGAATTTACTTTCATTCACTTTATCGAATTCGAATCCCACCTGCCTGAACTCAAGCAGCTGCAAACCTGGTGAATCAAACAAGAACCAGAATGGCGATGTTCTCGCCCCCTCAAGACGCACTGGGACCACCCGATCGATCTCCCCGTGGGGCTTGGGAAGTGCGAGCTCCCTCGCTGAGGGGCGGAGGCCCAACAGGGGGGGGGGTCTCGTTAATTCTCCCATTGACACAAACCAGCCCAGGAGGGAGCCGGCATCTCGCGATGGTCCCGGTTGCGATTTGGACCGTTGCTTCGCCGCTGTCTTCCCTAACTGTGAGTCGGAAATAAATTACTTTTGACTCACCTTTTGGGGCTCCTCGTTGACGACAATATTTCCTTTTCAGAAAGGATGTTGCCCATCCCTGGAGCCCACTGATTAGAATCTAAACTGGAGTAGCCTCATAAAGAGTCATTGATGAATCCAATTCACGCTGCTCACCAGGCAATATATCATCCGGCCAAGTTGTGCACCTATACCTTTCGGCAGTGTTTGTTAAAGGAGAACATCATGGGATCATGAAAACAATGGAACCAGGAGTAGGTCATTCGGCCCATCGAGCCTGCTCTACCATCCAATACGATCATGGCCCATCTGATTGTGGCCCTGACTCCACTTTCCTGCCATCACCCCTCCATAGCCCATGACACCCTTGACGATCAAAATCTGTCCAATGCAGCCAACATCAGGACACACTGAGGGTGGGCCAGTGGCACAGTGGTCAGCACTGCTGCCTCACAGCGCCAGGGACACAGGTTCAATTCTGGCCTCAGGTGACTGTGTGGGGTTTGCGCGTTCTCCCCGTGTCTGCGTGGGTTTCTTCCAGGGGCTCCGGTTTCCTAACAGTCCAAATGTGTGCAGGTTAGGTGGATTGGCCATGATTGGCCTGGGTTATGGGGTTGGGTGGGGGATTGGGCCGAGGTAGGGCGCTCTTTCGGAGGGTCGGTACAGACCCGATGGGCCGAATGGTCCCTGTGGTGATATGCCTGCGAACAGTTTTGTATATAGTTGTCTATCAATGTATATGGTTCCCAATGCCACCTCCAACCAGCTGGTGGTGATAGAGATCAACCATGTGAATCTAGATATCCGTCAGTTGGTAGTAAGTTGTACAATAGGTTAGTAGCACTTGAAGTAGCTCCAGGAGAATTCACTGAATTCATTTATTCATTCCCGTTTGCATCACAATTTGTTAGTTATCTTTCCCACGTGTTGATCTTGTTAATAAATCATCTTACGAGTCAAAGAACTAGATATTCTGTGTGCAACCGTATTGCGGTCATAACAGAGAACACAACATGGTACCAAGTGTGTCGAGCAATTAAAGGTAACAGGAGAAGACGGGACGAAATAGGCTGAAGAAATAAAGACAAAAATTCTTCTGCCGAGCTGATAAACGATGGGCAACTGAAACTCTACGCAAGGAAAGATGTGAAGTTCGAGATGGAAGGTTTGACGGCACCCCACCAGCCTCAAGTCACCGGTAATGTAGATGAAAACTGGCGTGCTTTTAAGTAGCAATTCAGACTCTGTGTTGCTGCCATTGGCCTGGAGGCACGGCCTGACGAGAAGCGTGTTGCGTTGCTCTTCACGGTAGCAGGTCCTTGATCAATAGAAATGTACAATACCTTCGTATTCGACAGTGAAGAGAAAAGCAAGAGCTTTGATGAAGTAATAAAGTATTTTGATCGGCATTGCTCTCCGTAGAACTATAAAATGTTTAAATGTTATATATTTCCTACGCGTACCCATAAAGCAGGAGAATCTTTTGGCAGTCTTTTAACCAACGTGAGGTTGAAGGCGCAGTCGTGCAACGTTAGTACTTCAAAGTCGTTGATGATCCGCGATCAGATAGAGTTCGGGATATGAAATGATAAGGTACGCGGGAGGCTATTAAGGGAAGAAGAGCTTAAATTAGAAAACGCTATCAAGATTTGCCACTCAAGCGAGCTAGCGGGACAGTACTTGAGTACGCTCAACCTAAAGAATTTTGACGCCGATCTGGAAGCAAATGCCACGCCATCAGCTCTGTGACGCGATCGAATAAAAAAAGTGGTCTCGGTGCGGGCGGCCATTTTAAGCGGCCGACTGAATCCGCCATTTTATGCCAGCGATTTTGCAATCGACATGGGGCACAGCAATGTTCCAGCATTTGGGAAGGTGTGTCGCAAGCATGGCCGAACAAATGATTTCTCCCCCAGCAGTAGACCAAACAGGATCAGCCAGCGCAATTGATGAGATGCCCATTGAAGACCTGTTTTTCGTTGATCGACTAAGGACGCAATGAATCCGAATATGCAGAGCAAAGAATTCTTACCGACCAGTTGTGGCAATGGCGATGGTAATGCTGATACCATCGAAGACAGATGGACAATTCTAGTGATGCTGAGTGCCACGTTGATCAAATGCAAGCTCGATACGGGAGCGAGGGCCATCCTCCTCAGTCTGTCTGGTTTGAACGGGCTGTGAGTTCAACCAAAAGTCGTCAAACAAACGAGACGACTGAAAGACTACAATGAGAATGAGATTGCGACGCTGGGAGCATCTGAACTAGAAGCATGGGTACACAACAGTATTAAAATCGTATCAATTTCCTTTGTGGACACGGAAGGCGAGTCCATTATTGGAGCGGACGCGTGTGAGACCCTGGACCTACTTGCGTGGCTGTACATTCCAGACAGTGCTGCGACAGAGGATCATTGCCACTGGCAACGGGATATAATGGTGGAGGAAGATAAACCAGATGAAGAGATGGAGGAGCCAAAAGGAATTCCAGAATTCTGGTTAACAGTCTTCAAACATGTGAATTCACTCAGGAGCATGATGAGCCTATCTTAAAGCATCTGCAAGATGTAAACGTGAAACATTCGTGAAACGTGAAACAACGTGAGCATGGCAAAACTGGGTTCCAACTCCATCTACAAGTTTGCTGACGATACGACCATAGTGGGCCGGATCTCGAATAACGACGAGTCCGAATACAGGAAGGAGATAGAGAACCTAGTGGAGTGGTGCAGCGACAACAATCTCTCCCTTAATGCCAGCAAAACTAAAGAGCTGGTCATCGACTTCAGGAAGCAAAGTACTGTGCACACCCCTGTCAGCATCAATGGAGCCGAGGTAGAGATGGTTAGCAGTTTCAAATTCCTAGGGGTGCACATCACCAAAAATCTATCCTGGTCCACTCATGTCGACGCTATCACCAAGAAAGCACAACAGCGCCTTTACTTCCTCAGGAAACTAAGGAAATTCGGCATGTCCACATTAACCCTTACCAACTTTTACAGATGCACTATAGAGAGCATCCTATCGGGCTGCATCACAGCCTGGTATGGAAACTGCTCGGCCCAGGACCGCAAGGAACTTCAGAGAGTCGTGAATACCGCCCAGTCCATCACACAAACCTGCCTCCCATCCATTGATTCCATCTACACCTCCCGCTGCCGGGGGAAAGCAGGCAGCATAATCAAGGATCCCTCCCACCCGGCTTACTCACTTTTCCAACTTCTTCCATCGGGCAGGAGATTCAGAAATCTGAGAACACGGATGAACAGACTCAAAAGCAGCTTCTTCCCCACTATCACCAGACTCCTAAATGACCCTCTTATTGACTGACTTCATTAACACTACACCCTGTATGCACCCCGATGCCAATGCTTATGTAGTTACATTGTATACCTTGTGTTGCCCTATTATGTATTCTCATGTATTTTCTTGAATTTTGTTTAATTCCCTTTTCTTCCCATGTACTGAATGATCTGTTGAGCTGCTTGCAGAAAAATACTTTTCACTGTACCTCGGTACACGTGACAATAAACAAATCCAATCCAATCCAATCCAATTCAGCGCCTGGACAGCCAATAAGCTTCACTCTGGAGTTTAGGCTTTCACCAAATGATTATTTCACAAATGAGATACTCGTAAAAACATACCAGATGGAGTCGCAGCCTGATGAGTTGGACTCTCTCTTCTTGGATGAACCAGAAATCACAGGATGCACAGGGTGCCAGATCGACTGGAAGGGAAAGACGTCACATTGAAAACCATTAAAACCTAGCTGAAGCGTAAGGGTTGGGGCACTGGTGGAATGGTTGCAAAAACTGTACCAAATGACTCTTTCTTCAAGTTCTTCCGCCCCATGAAGCTCCAGAGCATGGGCGAGTTGGATGAAGGTTCTGCAGCGAGACTCGCTGCTGACTTTGAAATTGGTCATTTCTTGCGTGCACACATAATTCCACGTGCAATGTCATAGTTTACAGGAGAAGCCATTGCGGATGAAGATGATTACGACGATGATGATTACGATCATCACAGTTGGTTTTGGCGGTAGTGACGAGTTGATGGAAAGCGGCCCCCAATCTGCGCAGGAACACCGCTAAATGTGAGAGCTCTACGATGGCAGAGGCTGAGAGCGGGATTGCAACATCAGGGGCGCCATTCTCCAACCCCCACGCCGGGTGGGAGAATCGCAGGAGTGCCGGGCAATACACGCCACGCCGCCCTGGCACCCGCACGCGATTCTCTCCCCCCCCCCCCCCCAAAACGGCGTGTCGCGTTTTGCGGCAGGCCGCTCGGAGAATCGCCGCTCCGGTCGAGCGGCGATTCTCCAGCCCGGATGGGCCGAGCGGCCTGCCTAATCCGACCGTTTCACGCCGACGCCAACCACACCTGGTCACTGCCAGCGTGAACAGCGCGCGAACGCTGCGTGTGGGGCCTGTGGGAGAGGGGGGGGGGGGGGGGGAGGGAGGATCGAGCACCAGCGGGGTGCTCAGGAGGGGTCTGGCCCGCGATTGGTGCCCACCGATCGTCGGGCCGGCGTCTCTGAAAGACGCACACTTTTCCCTCCGCTGCCCCGCACGGTCAATCCTCCGTGTCTTGCGGGGCGGCGGAGGCAAGGGCGGCAGCCGCGCATGCGCGGGTGACGTCATTTAGGCGCCGCCGGCTGCGTAATTGACGCGGCGCCGCTCCTAGCCCCCTGGGGGGTGGGAGAATAGGGGGCGAGGAGCGGCGTCCGACGCCGGTGTGAAACACTCCGGTTTTCCCTCCGGCGTCGGCACTTTGTCTCCCTTTGGGAGAATCGCGCCCCAGATCTATCAAATGAGAGCAAATTAACTGCGAACAGACTGGTAACTGAAGACATAATCCCCATTTTAGAGGAATTGGCTCCAGACCAATACGATGCATAACGACATGTCCACGGAATGGTTCCTGCAGTGGATTCCCCAGTATTTGAGGCTAGTCCAACAAAGACTTGCAGGAAGAACAACACATGGATACATCTTCGTCCGATTCCCCGTCGAAAGACGAAGCGGTGTACCGTTATAGCAGATGAGGATCAGACACCAATCAGTTCTCCCAACGAACGACGTAGCATATATCGTCCTATCAGGTGAGGATGAGCTGCTAATCGAGGCTAAAACGCAAAATGAAGAAGTCAGGCCGAATATTGATCATTGACCCAACCAAGACATCGGAGTACAAGGGTGTGCAGATCATTCCTGAAGTCTTGTCTGCGATTGTGAAAGCGTCTAAAAGGTTGCCGACAGTGGATGCCTCACCAGTTGAAACGCATGCAGCATGGTATTTGAGCGCAAGCTCCATGGATCAACCAAGACTCCTCAATCCAGCAAAGGCCCCAGAATCAGCCTTTGTGGCAGAAGAGCCAGCGCTCACAGCAAAAGATCCAGAAGCAGCCATTCCAATAATGGATCCGGAACATGGCCAATCCCGGGGCAGAGCCCAGCAGCAAGAAGGATGCATGAGAGTTGGAAAGAAAAGGAGACGCAATCCTTTGAGGGCAGCACGGTAGCACAAGTGATTAGCACTGTGGCTTCACAGCTCCAGGGTCCCAGGTTCGATTCCCGGCTTGGGTCACTGTCTGTGCGGAGTCTGCACGTTCTCCCCGTGTCTGCGTGGGTTTCCTCCGGGTGCTCCGGTTTCCTCCCACAGTCCAAAGGCTTGCAAGTTAGGTGGATCGACCATGATAAATTGCCCTTAGTGGGCCAGAGGTTAAGAGGGGGTTATTGGGTTACGGGGATAGGGTGGAACTGAGGGCTTAAGTGGGTCGGTGCAGACTCGATGGGCCGAACGTTCTATGTTCAATCAGCGGATCATTCAAGTGGGAAGGAAGGGAATGAGGAGAAGAGTTGGGGGACCGAGTAACAGCCGCGACACAAGCGTCAGCAACACGGCTGCTATGCAAGAAAACACATGGGGATGGAGTAGGAAGCATCACTTGAAAAGGTGAAAACACTTGGTGAAACAAAAAAGACCAGCCAGGTCTTCTGGAAATTGTAGCGAGATCGCGGATCTGGGCAAGGTTCAGAAGACCAATGGGATGATGTCGTTTAGAACATGCCATAAGCTGTGCTTAAAATTATCAGATATATCATGCTCAGTAAAGCACAGTTACATTTTTACATGTGACCTCTTTAAAATTATTATGCAGATCATGTTGCGTGAAGCACAGTTACATTTGTATGTAAATGTTAACATCGACAATACAGTGCAGAAGGAGGCCATTCGGCCCATCGAGTCTGCACCGATCTACTTAAGCCTTCACTTCCACCCTATCCCCGTAACCCAATAACCCCTCCTAATCTTTTTTGGGCACTAAGGGCAATTTAGCATGGCCAATCCACCTGACCTGCACATCTTTGGACTGTAAGAAGTCTTACAACGCCAGGTTAAAGTCCAACAGGTTTGTTTCAAACACGAGCTTTCGGAGCGCAGCTCCTTCCTCGGGTGAAGCGCTCCGAAAGCTCGTGTTTGAAACAAACCTGTTGGACTTTAACCTGGTGTTGTAAGACGTCTTACTGTGCTCACCCCAGTCCAACGCCGGCATCTCCAAATCACCTTTGGACTGCGGGAGGAAACTGGAGCACCCGGAGGAAACCCACGCAGACATGGGGGGAACGTGCAGACTCTGCACAGACAGTGACCCAAGTCGGGAATCAAACCTGGGACCCTAGCGCTGTGAAGCCACAGTGCTAACTACTGTGCTACCGTGCTGCCCAAGTTAACACTTCCAAAGGAAGGGGTATGTGGTGATATGTCTGTGCACAGTTTCATATATAGTTGTCTCTCAATGTATATGGTTACCAATGCGACCGCCAACCAGCTGGCAGCGATAGAGATGTACCATGTGACACTAGATATCTGGCAGTTGGTAGTAAGTCGTACACGTGGATAGTCACACTGGAAGTAGCTCCAGGAGAAATCACTGAATTCATTTATTCGTTACCGTTTGTATCACAATTCGTTAGTTATCGTTAAACGTTTTCATCTTGTTCATAAATCATCTTGCTAGTCAAAAAACTCGCCATTCTGTGTGCATCTGTACTACGGCCAGAGCACAGAACGTAACAGCCCCGTTCTGCACTGTGGGGATTCTATGGGAAGCTGCCAATAGCTAACTGCCAGGTCTGGGCCTGTAATGCGTTTTCTCTCATCGTGAGTCGGGAGCTCCTTAAAATTCAGCCCTTTGTGTCAGTAAATTATTCCATTCGGATCTTTGAATGCCGGGAGTCTTGTCCCTCGGCTGAAGGCTCATTTTGATAACTCAACATTTTTCCCTTAGATGAAGCCTCCTTTTTTTGATATCTGCGAATGATCTGGATTGGATTGGATTTGTCTATTGTCACTTTGTTCTTTGCATACCGAGCTACAGTGGAAAGTATTGTTCTGCAGGCAGCTCAGACAGATCATTCCATACATGAAAAAAGAATACATAAAATACGCAATGTAGATACATAGACGCCGGCATCGGGTGAAGCGTATGGAGTGTAGCACTACTCAGTAGGGAAGGTGTGTGAAAAGATAAGATCAGTCCATAAATCCAGAAGTCCATAACAGGGTCGTTTAGGAGTCTGGTGATAGTGGGGTAGAAGCTGTTTTTGAGTCTGTTCGTGCGTATTCTCAGACTTCTGTATCTCCTGCCCGATGGAAGAAGGTGGAAGTGTGAGTAAACCGGGTGAGAAGGGTCTTTGATTATGCTGCCCGCTTTCCCAAGGCAGCGGGAGGTGTAGATGGAGTCAATGGATGGGAGGCAGGTTCATGTGATGGACTGGGCGGTGTTCACGACTCTGTAGTTTTTTACGTTCTTGGGCCGAGCAGTTGCCATACCCAGGCTGTGATGCAGCCCGATAGGATGGTTTCTGTGGAGCACCTGTAAAAGTTGCTGAGACTCAATGTGGCATGCCGATTTTCCTTAGTTTTCTGAGGACGTTTAGGCGCTGTTGTGCTTTCTTGGTGGTAGCGTCGACATGGGTGGACCAGGACAGATTTTTGGTGAAGTACACACCAAGGAATTTGAATCTATCGACCATCTCCACCTCGGCCCCATTGATGCAGACATGGGCGTGTACGACACTTCACTTCCTGACGTCAATGACCAGCTCCTTAGTTTTACTGGCATTGAAGGAGAGATTGTTGTTGTTGCACCCTGCCACTTGGTTCTCCACCTCCCTCCCGTACTCTGACTCGTCATTGGGGCTGGTTTAGCACACTGGGCTAAATCGCTGGCTTTTAAAGCAGACCAAGGCAGGCCAGCAGCACGGTTCAATTTCCATACCAGCCTCCCCGAACAGGCGCCGGAATGTGGCGACTAGGGGCTTCTCACAGTAACTTCATTGAAGCCTACTCGTGACAATAAGCGATTTTCATTTTATTTTCATTGTTCTAGATCCGACCCTTGAGTAGGTCCAGTTTCTCCAGTATTTATAATAAGAACATAAGAACTAGGAGCAGGAGTAGGCCATCTGGCCCCTCGAGCCTGCTCCGCCATTCAATGAGATCATGGCTGATCTTTTGTGGACTCAGCTCCACTTTCCGGCCCGAACACCATAACCCTTAATCCCTTTATTCTTCAAAAAACTATCTATCTTTCTCTTAAAAACATTTAATGAAGGAGCCTCAACTATTTCGCTGGGCAAGGAACTCCATAGATTCACAACCCTTTGGGTGAAGAAGTTCCTCCTAAACTCAGTCCTAAATCTACTTCCCCTTATTTTGAGGCTATGCCCCTTCGCACCAGGTGTTCAACATAACGCATCACCATCGCAAAATCTCTGATTAAACACCTCGGCATTTAAAATATCAACATGTAGCAGGAAGTGTCGAGCCGGGCGTTTGATTTACTTCCCCATGCCCGTGATCGTGAAACTGGAGGGTTATTTATGAAAGGCGACAGACCTTTAACGAGAGAGGAGTTTTCTCGTCGTTTATCTCTTTGATGAGCGTGGGGGACAGGAGGGAGACAGACTACTGAGAAATGTATCAGACAATTTCCGAAATGTGTTTGAACGTCTGCGTTTGTTTTTCTGGGCGGTGGAATGAAATAAATCGAGTTGACCATTTTTCTTCCTGAGAATTCCGTGCCACAAATTATTTACAGGAGAATAAGCGCTTTCAGGTGTAAAATCTGAAGTATCTGGAGCGCAGGTACTTGTCTGAATGATTAATGTGAAATCTTTTCTCAACAAGGTGCAAGATCATAGAATCCTCACAGTGCATAAGGAGGCCATTTGGCCCATCGAGTCTGCACTGACCCTTGGGAAAAGCACCCTACCGTGGCCCACACCCTCACCCCATCCGTGTCACCCCACCTTTTGGACACTAAGGGGCAATTTAACGCGGCCAATCCACCTAAGCACCATCTTTTCTTTTAATAAATTTAGATTACCCAATTATTTTTCCAATTAAGGGGCAATTTAGCGTGGCCAATCCACCTACTCTGCACATTTTTGGGTTGTGGGGGCGAAACCCATGCAGACACGGGGAGAATGTGCAAACTCCACACGGACAGTGACCCAGAGCCGGGATCGAAGCTGGGACCTCAGCGCCGTGAGGCGGTTGTGCTAACCACTAGGCCACCGTGCTGCCCCTGTAAGCACCATCTTTGGAATGTGGGAGGAAACCGGAGCACCTGGAGGAAACCTACGCGGACACGGGGAGAACGTGCAAACATCACACAGTCACCCGAGGCCGGGATCGAACCAGCATCCCTGGCGCTGTGAGGCAGCAGTGCTAACCACTGTGCCGCCTCCAATGCTTGAATAAAATCAGCCTTTCCCCACTTTTTGCACCTATCGCCCACGATGTCAGTGGCATTGCGGGTCAGGTACGGTGTCACAACACACCACAGAATCGTCAAATCTGGTTGGACATATTTGACCTCCGACCGCCAATCGTCGCGCCAGCAACCGGCCCCTCAAGTCTCTCCCTGTTGGTGGCCACAACTCTCCTTCTTTATTTTTTTTAATTGAGGGGCAATTTAGCCAATCCACCTAACCTGCACATCTTTGGGTTGTGGGGGTGAGACCTATGGTATTATTATACATGCCAGTAAAGTAAGACTTCCCCCCCCCCCCCCCCCCCCCCCAACACCTTCATAATTAATGGGCAATAGGCGATGGTGACAAAGACCCCCTCCGCAATGACTACATTGATTTTGCGAAGTGAGGTTTTCTACTGTCCTGTCACATGCTGGACTGGTGTATACACTCCACACCACAGGCGCACACACTGCACACCCAGGCGCACACACACTCCACACCACAGGCGCGCGCACACTGCACACCTGGGCACACACACTGCACACCCAGGCGCACACACACTGCACACCCAGGCGCACACACACTGCACACCCAGGCGCCCACACACTGCACACCTGGGCACACACACACACTGCACACCCAGGCGCACACACACTGCACACCCAGGCACACACACACACTGCACACCCAGGCGCACACACACACTACGCACCCAGGCGCACACACACTGCACACCCAGGCGCACACACACTGCACACCCAGGCGCACACACACTGCACACCCAGGCGCACACACACTGCACACCCAGGCGCACACACACTGCACACCCAGGCACGTACACACTGCACACCCAGGGGCACACACACTGCACAACCAGGCACGTACACACTGCACATCCAGGCGCACGCACACTGCACACCCAGACGCCCACACACTGCACACCCAGGCACGTACACACTGCACACCCAGGCACGTACACACTGCACACCTGGGCACACACACTGCACACCCAGGCGCCCACACACTACGCACCCAGGCGCACACACACTGCACACCCAGGCACGTACACACTGCACACCCAGGCACGTACACACTGCACACCCAGGCGCACACACACTGCACACCCAGGCGCACACACACTGCACACCCAGGCGCACACACACTGCACACCCAGACGCACACACACTGCACACCCAGGCGCACACACACTGCACACCCAGGCGCCCACACACTATGCACCCAGGCGCGCACACACTCCACACCACAGGCGCGCGCACACTGCACACCCAGGCACACACACACACTGCACACCTGGGCACACACACTGCACACCCAGGCGCACACACACTGCACACCCAGGCGCACGCACGCTGCACACCCAGGCACACACACACTGCACACCTGGGCACACACACTGCACACCCAGGCACACACACACACTGCACACCCAGGCACACACACACACTGCACACCCAGGCACACACACACACTGCACACCTGGGCACACATACTGCACACCCAGGTGCACACACACTGCACACCCAGGCGCCCACACACTACGCACCCAGGCGCACACACACTGCACACCCAGGCACGTACACACTGCACACCCAGGCGCACACACACTGCACACCCAGGCGCACACACACTGCACACCCAGGCGCACACACACTGCACACCCAGGCGCACACACACTGCACACCCAGGCGCACACACACTGCACTCCCAGGCGCCCACACACTATGCACCCAGGCGCGTACACACTGCACACCCAGGCGCACACACACTGCACACCCAGGCACACACACACACTGCACACCTGGGCACACACACTGCACACCCAGGCGCACACACACTGCACACCCAGGCGCACACACACTGCACACCCAGGCGCACACACACTGCACACCCAGGCGCACACACACACTGCACACCTGGGCACACACACTGCACACCCAGGCGCACACATACTGCACACCCAGGCGCACACACACTGCACACCCAGGCACGTACACACTGCACACCCAGGCGCACACACACTGCACACCCAGGCACGTACACACTGCACACCCAGGCGCACACACACTGCACACCCAGGAACGTACACACTGCACATCCAGGCGCACGCACACTGCACACCCAGACGCACACACACACTGCACACCCAGGCACGTACACACTGCACACCCAGGCACACACACACTGCACACCCAGGCGCACACACACTGCACACCCAGGCGCATACACACTGCACACCCAGGCGCACACACACTGCACACCCAGGCGCCCACACACTATGCACCCAGGCGCGCACACACTGCACACCCAGGCACGTACACACTGCACACCCAGGCGCACACACACTGCACACCCAGGCACACACACACACTGCACACCTGGGCACACACACTGCACACCCAGGCGCACACACACTGCACACCCAGGCGCACACACGCTGCACACCCAGGCGCCCACACACTACGCACCCAGGCGCACACACACTGCACACCCAGGCACGTACACACTGCACACCCAGGCGCACACACACTGCACACCCAGGCGCACACACACTGCACACCCAGGCACGTACACACTGCACATCCAGGCGCACGCACACTGCACACCCAGACGCACACACACACTGCACACCCAGGCACACACACACTGCACACCCAGGCGCACACACACTGCACACCCAGGCGCCCACACACTGCACACCCAGGCGCACACACACTGCACACCCAGGCGCACACACACTGCACACCCAGGCGCCCACACACTATGCACCCAGGCGCGCACACACTGCACACCCAGGCACGTACACACTGCACACCCAGGCGCACACACACTGCACACCCAGGCGCACACACACTGCACACCCAGGCACACACACACTGCACACCCAGGCGCCCACACACTGCACACCCAGGCACGTACACACTGCACACCCAGGCGCCCACACACTGCACACCCGGGCACACACACGCTGCACACCCAGGCGCACACACACACTGCACACCCAGGCGCACACACACTGCACACCCAGGCACACACACACTGCACACCCAGGCACGTACACACTGCACACCTGGGCACACACACTGCACACCCAGACGCACACACACACTGCACACCCAGGCGCACACACACTGCACACCCAGGCACACACACACACTGCACACCTGGGCACACACACTGCACACCCAGGCGCCCACACACTGCACACCCAGGCGCACACACACTGCACACCCAGGCGCACACACACTGCACACCCAGGCACACACACTGCACACCCAGGCGCACACACACTGCACACCCAGGCGCACACACACTGCACACCCAGGCGCACACACACTGCACACCCAGGCGCCCACACACTATGCACCCAGGCACGTACACACTGCACACCCAGGCGCACGCACACTGCACACCCAGGCACACACACACACTGCACACCTGGGCACACACACTGCACACCCAGGCGCACACACACTGCACACCCAGGCGCACACACACTGCACACCCAGGCGCACACACACTGCACACCCAGGCGCCCACACACTACGCACCCAGGCGCACACACACTGCACACCCAGGCGCCCACACACTACGCACCCAGGCGCACACACACTGCACACCCAGGCACGTACACACTGCACACCCAGGCGCACACACACTGCACACCCAGGCGCACACACACTGCACACCCAGGCACGTACACACTGCACATCCAGGCGCGCACGCACTGCATACCCAGACGCACACACACTACGCACCCAGGCGCGCACACACTGCACACCCAGGCACACACACTGCACACCCAGACGCACACACACACTGCACACCCAGACGCACACACACTACGCACCCAGGCGCACACACACTGCACACCCAGGCACACACACACTGCACACCCAGGCACACACACACTGCACACCCAGGCACACACACACTGCACACCCAGGCACACACACACTGCACACCCAGGCACACACACACTGCACACCCAGGCACGTACACACTGCACACCCAGGCGCACACACACTGCACACCCAGGCACGTACACACTGCACATCCAGGCGCACGCACACTGCACACCCAGACGCACACACACACTGCACACCCAGGCACGTACACACTGCACACCCAGGCACGTACACACTGCACACCCAGGCGCCCACACACTGCACACCCAGGCGCACACACACTGCACACCCAGGCGCACGCACACTGCACACCTAGGCGCACACACACTGCACACCCAGGCACACACACTGCACACCCAGGCGCACACACTGCACACCCAGGCGCACACACACTGCACACCCAGGCGCACACACACTGCACACCCAGGCGCACACACACTGCACACCCAGGCACATACACACTGCACACCCAGGCACATACACACTGCACACCCAGGCACATACACACTGCACACCCTGGCACGTACATACTGCAGACCCAGGCACACACACACTGCGCACCCAGGCACACACACTGCACACCCAGGCACACACACACACACTGCACACCCAGACACACACACTGCACACCTAGGCACACACACACTGCACACCCAGGCATGTACACACTGCACACCCAGGCGCACACACACTGCACACCCAGGCGCATACACACTGCAGACCCAGGCACACACACACACTGCACACCTGGGCACACACACTGCACACCCAGGCGCACACATACTGCACACCCAGGCACGTACACACTGCACACCCAGGCGCACACACACTGCACACCCAGGCACGTACACACTGCACACCCAGGCGCACACACACTGCACACCCAGGCACACACACAGTGCACACCCAGGCGCACACACACTGCACACCCAGGCGCACACACACACTGCACACCTGGGCACACACACTGCACACCCAGGCGCACACATACTGCACACCCAGGCGCACACACACTGCACACCCAGGCACGTACACACTGCACACCCAGGCGCACACACACTGCACACCCAGGCACGTACACACTGCACACCCAGGCGCACACACACTGCACACCCAGGAACGTACACACTGCACATCCAGGCGCACGCACACTGCACACCCAGACGCACACACACACTGCACACCCAGGCACGTACACACTGCACACCCAGGCACACACACACTGCACACCCAGGCGCACACACACTGCACACCCAGGCGCATACACACTGCACACCCAGGCGCACACACACTGCACACCCAGGCGCCCACACACTATGCACCCAGGCGCGCACACACTGCACACCCAGGCACGTACACACTGCACACCCAGGCGCACACACACTGCACACCCAGGCACACACACACACTGCACACCTGGGCACACACACTGCACACCCAGGCGCACACACACTGCACACCCAGGCGCACACACGCTGCACACCCAGGCGCCCACACACTACGCACCCAGGCGCACACACACTGCACACCCAGGCACGTACACACTGCACACCCAGGCGCACACACACTGCACACCCAGGCGCACACACACTGCACACCCAGGCACGTACACACTGCACATCCAGGCGCACGCACACTGCACACCCAGACGCACACACACACTGCACACCCAGGCACACACACACTGCACACCCAGGCGCACACACACTGCACACCCAGGCGCCCACACACTGCACACCCAGGCGCACACACACTGCACACCCAGGCGCACACACACTGCACACCCAGGCGCCCACACACTATGCACCCAGGCGCGCACACACTGCACACCCAGGCACGTACACACTGCACACCCAGGCGCACACACACTGCACACCCAGGCGCACACACACTGCACACCCAGGCACACACACACTGCACACCCAGGCGCCCACACACTGCACACCCAGGCACGTACACACTGCACACCCAGGCGCCCACACACTGCACACCCGGGCACACACACGCTGCACACCCAGGCGCACACACACACTGCACACCCAGGCGCACACACACTGCACACCCAGGCACACACACACTGCACACCCAGGCACGTACACACTGCACACCTGGGCACACACACTGCACACCCAGACGCACACACACACTGCACACCCAGGCGCACACACACTGCACACCCAGGCACACACACACACTGCACACCTGGGCACACACACTGCACACCCAGGCGCCCACACACTGCACACCCAGGCGCACACACACTGCACACCCAGGCGCACACACACTGCACACCCAGGCACACACACTGCACACCCAGGCGCACACACACTGCACACCCAGGCGCACACACACTGCACACCCAGGCGCACACACACTGCACACCCAGGCGCCCACACACTATGCACCCAGGCACGTACACACTGCACACCCAGGCGCACGCACACTGCACACCCAGGCACACACACACACTGCACACCTGGGCACACACACTGCACACCCAGGCGCACACACACTGCACACCCAGGCGCACACACACTGCACACCCAGG
Organism: Scyliorhinus canicula; assembly: GCF_902713615.1. Taxonomy (NCBI): domain Eukaryota; kingdom Metazoa; phylum Chordata; class Chondrichthyes; order Carcharhiniformes; family Scyliorhinidae; genus Scyliorhinus; species Scyliorhinus canicula. Next base: position 17,379,775 of record NC_052170.1, read on the forward strand.
CGCACACACACTGCACACCCAGGCGCCCACACACTACGCACCCAGGCGCACACACACTGCACACCCAGGCGCCCACACACTACGCACCCAGGCGCACACACACTGCACACCCAGGCACGTACACACTGCACACCCAGGCGCACACACACTGCACACCCAGGCGCACACACACTGCACACCCAGGCACGTACACACTGCACATCCAGGCGCGCACGCACTGCATACCCAGACGCACACACACTACGCACCCAGGCGCGCACACACTGCACACCCAGGCACACACACTGCACACCCAGACGCACACACACACTGCACACCCAGACGCACACACACTACGCACCCAGGCGCACACACACTGCACATCCAGGCGCACGCACACTGCACACCCAGGCGCACACACACTGCAAACCCAGGCACACACACTGCACACCCAGGCACACACACACTGCACACCCAGGCACACACACACTGCACACCCAGGCACACACACACTGCACACCCAGGCACGTACACACTGCACACCCAGGCGCACACACACTGCACACCCAGGCACGTACACACTGCACATCCAGGCGCACGCACACTGCACACCCAGACGCACACACACACTGCACACCCAGGCACGTACACACTGCACACCCAGGCACGTACACACTGCACACCCAGGCGCCCACACACTGCACACCCAGGCGCACACACACTGCACACCCAGGCGCACGCACACTGCACACCTAGGCGCACACACACTGCACACCCAGGCACACACACTGCACACCCAGGCGCACACACTGCACACCCAGGCGCACACACACTGCACACCTAGGCGCACACACACTGCACACCCAGGCGCACACACACTGCACACCCAGGCACATACACACTGCACACCCAGGCACATACACACTGCACACCCAGGCACATACACACTGCACACCCAGGCACATACACACTGCACACCCTGGCACGTACATACTGCAGACCCAGGCACACACACACTGCGCACCCAGGCACACACACTGCACACCCAGGCACACACACACACACTGCACACCCAGACACACACACTGCACACCTAGGCACACACACACTGCACACCCAGGCATGTACACACTGCACACCCAGGCGCACACACACTGCACACCCAGGCGCATACACACTGCAGACCCAGGCACACACACACTGCACACCCAGGCACACACACAGTGCACACCCAGGCACATACGCACTGCACACCCAGGCATGTACACACTGCACACCCAGACACACACACTGCACACCCAGGCACGTACACACTGCACACCCAGGCACACACACACTGCACACCCAGGCACACACACACTGCACACCCAGGCGCACACACTGCACACCCAGGTGCACACACACTGCACACCCAGGCGCACACACACTGCACACCCAGGCACGCACACACTGCACACCCAGGCACGTACACACTGCACACCCAGGCACACACACACTGCACACCCGGACACATCCACACTGCACCCACCCCACGGATGAAGACTCTTCACCCCCGGGGATGCACACCCCTCACCCCCAAACATGTTCTTTCCACGCAAACAAACACACACACGCTACAGTGCACTCACGACAAAGCACCATCACCCACCCCACCCCCCCAAAAAAAATAAGGCTTAAAGTCCGGTTGCGAATTAGGAGCCAAATTAGTGGAAGCCAGGCTGATGGAGCAAACACACTTTTAAAATGAGCGAGCAAGGCCTGCGAAGCAAATCGACAGTAAAAATATGGAAACGGGAACACTGGTGCAGACTGCTTTTATCCTGTTTCGTGTCAAGACAAGAGGGGAATTGAAACGTTGCTTTGAACAAGACAAGCATCTAAAATGGGACAAAGTAATACTTTTGAAGAGACAAAAAGGTTTCTGAGCCAAGAAACCATCTTGCTGATTATTCATTTCTGATTGCTCAGCACACGGAGTCGAGCATGTGCCAATCATTTGTCAACTCTAACAGCTTCCTGAGAACTCTGCTGTTCCATGTTACACGTCTTGTGAATTCGATTGCCTGGCAGCTGCAGGGCGGATAATACAACAAATTGGCTGTACATGTTTTGTTATAAGTGTGTTGCAGAACAAAGTCAAGGTATTTTCTTTACCTTCATGTTGGCTGCTACGTTCTTTCGTTCCTTTCTCTGAGGAGGGATTTTCCGCTCACTACTGCTCCATAGAAATCCGCAGAACCCCGACACTGCAGAAGGAGGCCACTCGGCCCATCGGGTCTGCACCGACCCTCCAGAAGAGCACCCACTCTGCCTCAGCCCACCAAACCCCCCCCTGCTGATGTGTTGGGCTGGCTGGGTCGATGTGGACTGCACTTGATGCAGTGTAGCGAGAGACAGACTAACACTTGATAAGGTGCCACACGATTTTATTTAACGTCTTAACTATTATACATGTTCAACTGTGGGTTGACACTATGCTGACTTGACTGGAGACCTGATACTAGCCTGACCAGACTTACTAGCTACCGCATGGTGTTTGCACTGGCTAATGCTCACGAGCTCTGACTGTCTCAGAGGCTGGGTCCCGAGAGAGCGGGAAAACTGGTGCCCTCTGACCTTATAGTGGCCGTGTCCTGTCTGGTGATTGGCTGCTGTGTTCTGTGTGCTCACTGGTCATCCTGTGTGTCAATCACCGCCTGTCTGCGCTCCATCATATACATAGATGTATATTATGACACCCGCCTCACTCCCCCCTCCACGACCTATTTCCGTCACCCCGTGCATTGAGCGTGGCCCATCCACCCAACCTGCACACCTGCGCTGTTGGGCTGTTCAGCCGTGAGGAGAATCGCAGCTGTTGGTCCAGCTTGGTGTCCCACATGAGTGTATTCTCTGGTTGTCCGGAGGTGCGGGAGGATTGCAGATGACGGGGAGTTGTGAGCAGAACGGTGGAGGGGTACCAATCGGCCGCAATCATGCAGGACCCCCACAACCACCGGATTTTTCTCCCCATCTCTAACTTATTCCGCGGACTCTAACCGCCTTCGCTGAGGAGCACAGAGCCAGTAAAGGGCCATTCAGCCCCTCAAATGCACCACCCTATTCGATCACATCAATCTGCACCTCAATCTTTCTTTGTCCCAGCAATTAATGGACAATAGGCGATGGTGACCCAGTCAAACCGTGTGAATCTCAGAATTGGAATTATTGCTGACTGACCAATCTGAGCATTTATTTTTGCTGGAGTGTGGAGGGAGGGGGTAACAATCCGATGAACTAGTTCCTGACTCCCCTTCTGGCCTGTTTCCAACATTAATATTGCGGCTTCCAGTTCCTGAGCCCTGAACCAAGGAAATAGTTTCTCCACAGTTTTGAAAAAATTTGTTTGCAACATGTGTGTGTCACTGGCGAATCAGCCATTTGTTGCCCATCTCTAATTGCTCCTGAAAAGGTGGTGGTGAGCTGCTTTCTCGAATCGCTACAGTCCCTGTGGGGTAGGTAAACCCACGGTGCTGTTAGAGAGAAACTTCCAGGATTTTGACCCAGCGACAGTGAAGGAACGGCCGATATATTTCCCAGTCAGGGTGGTGAGTGACTGGGAGGGGAACCTCCAGGTGGTGGGGGTCCCAGGTATCTGCTGCTCTTGTCCTTCTAGATGGTAGTTTAGGAGGAACGTCTTCACCCAAAGGGTTGTGAATCTATGGAGTTCCTTGCCCAGTGAAGCAGTTGAGGCTCCTTCATTCAATATTTTTAAGAGAAAGGTAGATAGTTTTTAGAAGAATAAAGGGATTAAGGGTTATGGTATTCGGGCCGGAAAGTGGAGCTGAGTCCACAAAAGATCAGCCATGATCTCATTGAATGGCGGAGCGGGCTTGAGGGGCCAGATAGCCTACTCCTGCTCCTAGTTCTTATGTAGTGATGGTGAGTTTGGAAGGTTCTGTCTAAGGATGTTTGTTGAGTTCCTGAAGTACATCTTTGGTACACACGGCTGCCACTGCACGTCCGTGGTGGAGGGAGTGACTGTCTGTGGAAGGGGTGCCAGTCAGACAAGGCTGCTTTGTCCTGGTGTTGAGCTTCTTGAGTGTTGTTGGAGCTGCAGTCATCCAGGCAAGTGGAGAGTATTCCATCACACTCCTGACTTGTGCCTTGTAGATGGTGGACAAGCCTTGGGGAGGGAGATGGAGTTTAATGTGGATAAGTGTGAGGTTGCGTCGGCCGAAAAATAGTCAGGCAAATTATTATCTCAATGGAAAGCAAATTCAAAATGTGTCTGGGCAGAGGGACCTGGGTGTCTTTGTTCATGAATCGCAGAAAGGCGGTCTGCAGGTACAGCAGGTAATTAAAAAGGCAAATGGAATGTTAACGCTTATTGCAAAATGAAAATGAAAATCGCTTATTGTCACGAGTAGGCTTCAATGAAGTTACTGTGAAAAGCCCCTAGTCGCCACATTCCGGCGCCTGTCCGGGGAGGCTGGTACGGGAATCGAACCGTGCTGCTGGCCTGCTTGGGCTGCTTTAAAAGCCAGCGATTTAGCCGAGTGAGCTAAACCAGCCCCTGGCAAAAGGACTGGAGTATAAAAGTAGAGAGGTGTTGTGGCAATTGTATAGGGTGTTGGTGAGACCACATCTGGAGGATTGTGTCCTGTTTGGGTCTCCTTATTTGAGGAAGGATGTGACGGCTTTGGAGGCAGTTCAGAGGAGGTTCACCAGATTGATTCCGGGGATGAAGGGGTTGACGTTTGAGGTTTGATTAAACAGTTTGGGCTTATACTCGCAGGAGTTTAGAAGGATGAAAGGGGATCTGATCGAGGTGTATAAAATACTAAAAGGGATTGATAAAGTAAATGTAGACCAAAAACTCCCCCTTGTGGGGGAATCTAGAACGAGAGGTCACAGATATAGGTTGAGAGGCGTTAGATTTAGAACTGAGATGAGGAGGAACTACTTCTCGCAGAACGTGGCGAATTTGTTGAACATAGAACATAGAACAGTACAGCACAGAACAGGCCCTTCAGCCCTCAATGTTGTGCCGAGCCATGATCACCCTACTCAAACCCACGTATCCACCCTATACCCACAACCCAACAACCCCCCCTTAACCTTACTTTTATTAGGACACTACGGGCAATTTAGCATGGCCAATCCACCTAACCCGCACATCTTTGGACTGTGGGAGGAAACCGGAGCACCCGGAGGAAACCCACGCACACACGGGGAGGACGTGCAGACTCCACACAGACAGTGACCCAGCCGGGAATCGAACCTGGGACCCTGGAGCTGTGAAGCATTTATGCTAACCACCATGCTACCCTGTGGCCCCATCGTACGGTGGGGTCTGAGTTATTAAATGGTTTCAGGAAAGAGATAGATATGTTTTTGATTTTAAAAATGAGTTAAAAGGATATGGGTAACAGGTGGGGAGATGGATTTGAGACCAGGAAGGGATCAGCCATGAACTGATTGAATGGACGAGCAGGTTTGAAGGGCTGAATTGCCGATTTCTGCTCCTAATCCCTATGTTCCTGTGTCAATCGCTATAGGATTCCTAACCTCTGCACCTGCTCTTGTAGTCATGGTATTTTTTTGGCTAGTCCAGTTCAGTTTTTGGTCAATAGTAACACCCCCGGATATTGACAATGGGGGATCCAGTGATGGTAATGCCATTGAATGTAAAGGGGCGGTGGTGGGATCCTCTCTTGTAGGAGATGGCCATTGCCTGGCACTTGTGTGACGTGAATGTAATTTGCCACTTGTCAGCCCAAGACTGGATATTGTCCAGGTCTTGCTGCATTTCGACAGGGACTGCTTCAGTATCTGAGGAGGCGCGAATGGTGCTGAACATTGTGCAGTCATCCGCAAACATCCCCACTTTGATCTTATGATGCAAGGAAGGTCAGTGATGAAGCAGCAGATCTCTGAAGAAGAATCAGTTGCACCCGAAACGTTAACTCTGCTTCTCTCTCCACAGATGCTGCCAGGCCTGCTGAGTTTATCCAGTGTTTTCTGTTTTTATTGCGCAGCGGGTAGGTGCACAAGAGCCCATGCTGCACTATCCCTATAAACAGCCGGCTGCCCTGACCACAACGTAACCTTGAGCAACAGCAGTGTAGAAAACAAAACAGACGATCTTCTCATTTATTTCACTGCTGTTTACGAGCGCTTGCTGTGCACAAATAGGAGGTTACCACATTTCCAGTCTTGGAACAGTGGCTGCACTGTGCAAGCACTTCAATGGCTGCAAAGCATTGTGGGATGTCTTGACGCTGTACCAGTGATGGACAACCTAGGCCGCAGAGTGAGCCTCCTCCATCTCAGTAGGCCGCAGCATTGAAACGGGGCCTGTTAATCAACCGTGACCCCGTGAATAAGATTAAATACATTTAATACATGCCGACTATTTCATAACGATTTATAGAAAAAGTTTAATCATTTATACATTAACAGAACCATCATCAACATCAAATGGTAAGAACAACAGAAATATTTACACTGTGGACACAGAGGGAGCTCACGGCTCTCACAGTCAATGTTGTGAGCGATCGCTCGACCTCGCTTTAAGTGGGAAACACTTCAGACAGACCGGCAGGGAAAAAAAAAGACACGGGCAGAATTCAGCGGAATGTGGCGACCCTGCGCCTGGGCAACGGTCAACAAAATGTCTCATGGGACACACTCAGAACCCAGATGGGCTGCATGTGCCCCGCCCCCGCCCCCCCACACCCCCCGCCCCCACTGCTTCAGTGTCTGAGGGGTACAAACGGTGAAGCCACACGGGATCAGGGGTGAGCTGGCAAGATGGATACAGAACTGGCTAGGTCATAGAAGGCAGAGAGTAGCAATGGAAGGGGGCTTTTCTGATTGGAGGGCTGTGACTAGTGGTGTTCCGCAGGGATCAGTGCTGGGACCTTTGCTGTTTGTAGTACATACAAATGATTAGGAGGAAAATGTAACTGGTCTGATTAGTAAGTTTGCGGACGGCACAAAGGTTGGTGGAATTGCGGATAGTGATGAGGACTGTCAGAGGGTACAGCAGGATTTAGATCGTTTGGAGACTTGGGCGGAGAGATGGCAGATGGAGTTTAATCCGGACAAATGTGAGGTAATGCATTTTGGAAGGTCTAATACCGGTCGGGAATATACAGTGAATGGTAGAACCTTCAAGAGTATTGGCAGTCAGAGAGATCTAGGTGTACAGGTCCACAGGCCACTGAAAAGGGCAACACAGGTGGGGAAGGTAGTCACGAAGGCATACGGCATGCTTGCCTTCTTTGGCTGGGTATAAAGTATTGGGTATTGAGTATAAAAATTGGCAAGTCATGTTGCAGCTGTATGGAACATTAGTTAGGCCACACTTGGAGTATAGTGTTCAATTCTGGTCGCCACACGACCAGAAGGATGTGGAGGCTTTAGAGAGGGTGCAGAAGAGATTTACCAGGATGCTGCCTGGTATGGAGGGCATTAGCTATGAGGAGAGGTTGAACAAACGCGGCTTGTTCTCACTGGAACAACGGAGGTTGAGGGCCGACCTGATAGAGGTCTACAAAATTATGAGGGGTATAGGGTAGGGTAGAGGGTAGAGCGGTCAATTACTAGGGGGCATAGGTTTAAGGTGTGAGGGGCAAGGTTTAGAGGAGATGTACGAGCAAGTTTTTTACACAGAGGGTAGTGGGTGCCTGGAACTCGCTGCCGGAGGAGGTGGTGGAAGCAGGGACGATAGTGACATTTAAGGGGCATCTTGACAAATACATGAATAGGATGGGAATAGAGGGATACGGAGCCCGGAAGTGTGGAAGATTTTAGTTTAGACGGGCAGCATGGTCGGCGCTGGCTTGGAGGGCCGACGGGCCTGTTCCTGTGCTGTATTTTTCTTTGTTCTTTGTAAATGGTACTGGATGTTGTGCAATCACCAGTGAACAACCCCACTCTGACCCATTATGGTGGAAGGAAGGTCACTGACAAAGCAGCAGATCTCTGCGGATTGAGGAGGAGTCGCGCATAAACGCAGGTCTTTTTTCTGTGCTGACCACGCGGAACGCACACTGATCGTGTCAGACTGCGTCTGAAGCACTACTGTCAGTAATCAGTGCCGGGTGTCCACACCCGAGAAAGAATCTATAGAGCTCGGGGTGGCAATGGGGTAGAGTAAGCTGCCTGGATTCCCGTTAGGCTGAAGGTCCCCGCTGGGGACTGGCGAGAACTCGGCTGCGTTGCGACAGAGATCCGTCCGCCCAGTCGCCAGCAGTCACTGGGACGGTGAAGTGCAGAAGTTGCTGGACGTGGGCTGGTTTGACAGTGGATTGCCCCCTCAATTCAATGGCGAGCTCTCACTCAATGTGGTATCATTGTCGAAGGGGAGAGACCCAGCACTAAAGAGGAGTGATTGAGACGGCCTGAAGATTAGTGCATATGTCAGAAACGCAGACTGGAAAGTATAATAATACTGAGCTCTAAAAATACGTCAATGTACAAGACAGAATGAAACTGTTACCTTTCCCTTATTATATAGTGTAGGCTTTTTATATTATTATTGATCTTGTGTCCACATCCCGTGCACATTTGACCTCAGTCGATACATCTTGCCCCCTTGATAGATTAAAGGCCATTGCTTTCTTGTTGTCAACATGATTGCATAGCCCTTGAATCCTCAACATTTTCTGTTGTTGCTGTCTCCTCTCCGACTGCCCCATCATTCGTTTTGCTCGTTCCACTTGACCACCCCACCCATCACTACCCGTCCCCACCCCCACCCCATCCCTCCCATTTTCCGCCACCGGGGGGGGGGGGGGGGGGGGTTACGCCGACCTGGGGCCCCTGACCCGCCAGCTGCGTGAATCAGGGGTTTTTGTTGAGCGTAGCCCACGCTGGCTGGCTGGGCTTCCAGCTCAGCAGAGGGCCCAGCAACGTGCGGGGCCAGCATGTGCACCAGCTGGGGTTGGCCCCTCTTTAAAGGGGTGGGGGTGAGGGGGCGGGGTGGGTTTCCAACGGCACAGGTAACCGTGGAGAGAAAGGACACCCTGTGGAGCAGCTGCCAAGCGAGGCGTCTCTCAGCTTCTCAGGTGTCGCTTGTCCAAGCCCTAACTCCAGAGGTCGAGAGGAGCTGAGATGTCATGTTTCCGAGGGAGTCGGGGGTGGAGGTGGAGGGGGAGAGGGGGGGGGGGGGGGGGGGGCGACCCTCAAGGACCACCCACAGAACCAGTACAGCCCATCAGGTCTGCTCCGCCATTCAATCATGGCTGATGTGTTTCTCATCCCCATTCTCTTGCCTTCTCCCCATAACCCCGACTCCTTATTAATCAAGAACCTACCTATCTCTGCCTTAAAGACACTCAGTGATTTGGCCTCCACAGCCTTCTGCGGCAAAGAGTTCCACAGATTCATCACCCTCTGCTTAAAAAAATTCCTCCTCATCTCAGTTTGAAAGGATCGTCCCTTCAGTCTGAGGCTGTGTCCTCGGGTTTTATCTCTCCCACCATTAGAAACATCCTCTCCACATCCACTCTATCCAGGCCTCAGTATCCGGTAAGTTCCAATAAGACCACCACCCCCACCTCATCCTTCTAAACTCCAACGAGTACAGACCACAGAGTCCGCGACACATTCCTCATACAACAAGCTCTTCGTTCCAGGGATCATTCTTGTGAACCTCCTCTGGACCCTTTCCAAGGCCAGCACATCCTTCCTTAGATACGGGGCCCAAAACTGCTCACAATACTCCAAATGGGGTCTGACCAGAGCCTTATACAGCCTCAGAAGAACATCCCTGGGCTTGTATGCTAGTGCTCTCCACATGAATCACATTTGCCTTCCTACCTGCCGACTGAACCTGCACGTTGATCTTAAGAGAATCCAGGACTCAAGTCCCTGGGCTGGATTCTCCAATTTTGAAGCTATGTCTGGAGGAAGTGTCTGCTTCTACGATGCAAAAATCGGCTCCGCCCAATCACCGATCCTACGAACGGTGAGGGGACAGCGGCCGAGCCAGGTTAAACACCCGGCCTTCCTGAAATAAACAGCCGGAGAACTGCCGGGTCTGTGGCCGCGCATGCGCACGACGATGACCTGCAGCGGTCACGCTGTACAACACGGCGCCGGACGAGCACGGATCCAACCTGCCTCGCCACCTCCCCCCCTCCCCACACCAGTCACCCAGCCCTCCCCAAAGACCCCCCACCCCGGCATGGCTCCCCGCCCCCAGACATGAGGCGCAATTCTCCCATCGGGAGACTAAGTCCCGAGGGCGGAGTGAAAACCGGAGTGTTTCACTCCCGCGTCGGAGGCCGCTCCCAACCCCCTATTCTCCCGCCCCCGGGGGGGGCTAGGAGCGGCGCTCCGTCACTTACGCGGGCCGGGCCTTGGCGCCGCATAAAAGCGGCACCCCATAAATGACGCGGCGCCGCATCACCCGCGTATGCGCAGGTTGGCCGGCGCAAACCCACGCATGCGCGGTTGCCGTCCTCCCCGTGGCCGCCCCGTAAGAAGATGTCGGATGGATCTTGTGGGACGGCGGAGGAAAGGAGGTCCTCCTTCAGAGAGGCCTACCCGCCGATCGGTGGGCCTGACCCCTTTTTAGGCCCCTCCCAGTGCGAGAACCCTCCACCACCCCAACAGGCCGCCCCCCCCCCCCCCAGCATTCCCACGCTGTTCCCGCCGGCAGCGAGCAGGTGTGGACGGCGCCGGCGGGAACCTGTCGTGTCGGGCAGGCCGCTCGGCCCATCCGGGCCGGAGAATCGACACTCGCCCGTTATAAACGGCGTGCGGCGATTCTCCCAGCAGCCAGCCGTGAATCTCATCACGCCGGTTTGGGGGGGGGGGAGAGGTGGGTGAATCGCGTGGTGGTGCCAGGGCAGCGTGGCGAGACTCACTCGGCGCCCCGGCAAATCTCCCACCCAACGTGGGGGGGGAGGAGAATTCCGGCCATGGCCCGCAGCCACCACGCCAGGTCCCCAAAACCTGAAATCACATGTGCCCCGCAGCGACGGCTCAGCACGGCAACAATCTGATTGTTCAGACCATACGGCAGTGCTTACTCCTTCAGTATGTGGAATAAAGCAGCCTCACTCTGTTGTGTCACTCCACATTATATCCACGATTGTTTTCTAAGCAGTCATTTTCCGCTACCCCAGCCATCAATAAGACCGTGGGGACTCATTGCAAATCCATTTTACATGAACTAGTATCATTAATGGTGACAGGCAAAGGTTCAATCGTACTCATTACTGGAGAGATATTCACCGAGATGCTGCTCTCCGCACAGGGCCAGTCCCAACGTTTGAAAGCTGCATTTTTATGAGCTGCTGAATAAATTATTTGAACCCCAAATGTGTTTGGAGCTAATTTTAACCTGGATGCTTTCACGAAAACAAGGGCTTCGTAACTAGAGCTCTTAAAAACAGAACATAATCATACCGTAACCACAACTAATGCGGAGACAGCAGGAAAAAAATAACTGCCCCACACCCCTCACTGTAACACTGATATACCCCACACCCCTCACTGTAACACTGATATACCCCACAGCCCTCACTGTAACACTGATATACCCCACACCCCTCACTGTAACACTGATATACCCCACACCCCTCACTGTAACACTGATATACCCCACACCCCTCACTGTAACACTGATATACCCCACACCCCTCACTGTAACACTGATATACCCCACACCCCTCACTGTAACACTGATATACCCCACACCCCTCACTGTAACACTGATATATCCCACACCCCTCACTGTAACACTGATATACCCCACACCCCTCACTGTAACACTGATATACCCCACACCCCTCACTGTAACACTGATATACCCCACACCCCTCACTGTAACACTGATATACCCCACACCCCTCACTGTAACACTCTCTGATATACCCCACACCCCTCACTGTAACACTGATATACCCCACACCCCTCACTGTAACACACTCTGATATACCCCACACCCCTCACTGTAACACTGATATACCCCACACCCCTCACTGTAACACTGATATACCCCACACCCCTCACTGTAACACTGATATACCCCACACCCCTCACTGTAACACTGATATACCCCACACCCCTCACTGTAACACTGATATACCCCACACCCCTCACTGTAACACTGATATACCCCACACCCCTCACTGTAACACTGATATACCCCACACCCCTCACTGTAACACTGATATACCCCACACCCTCACTGTAACACTGATATACCCCACACCCCTCACTGTAACACTGATATACCCCACACCCCTCACTGTAACACTGATATACCCCACACCCCTCACTGTAACACTGATATACCCCACACCCCTCACTGTAACACTGATATACCCCACACCCCTCACTGTAACACTGATATACCCCACACCCCTCACTGTAACACTGATATACCCCACACCCCTCACTGTAACACTGATATACCCACACCCCTCACTGGAACACTGATATACCCCACACCCCTCACTGTAACACTGATATACCCCCACATCCCTCACTGTAACACTGATATACCCCACACCCCTCACTGTAACACTGATATACCCCACACCCCTCACTGTAACACTGATATACCCACACCCCTCACTGTAACACTAATATACCCCACACCCCTCACTGTAACACTGATATACCCCACACCCCTCACTGTAACACTGATATACCCCACACCCCTCACTGTAACACTGATATACCCCACACCTCTCACTGTAACACTGATATACCCCACACCCCTCACTGTAACACTGATATACCCCACAGCCCTCACTGTAACACTGATATACCCACACCCCTCACTGTAACACTAATATACCCCCCACCCTCACTGTAACACTGATATACCCCACACCCCTCACTGTAATACTGATATACCCCACACCCCTCACTGTAACACTGATATACCCCACACCTCTCACTGTAACACTAATATACCCCACACCCCTCACTGTAACACTGATATACCCCACACCCCTCACTAAAACACTGATATACCCCACACCTCTCACTGTAACACTGATACACCCCACACCCCTCACTGTAACACTGATATACCCCACGCCCCTCACTGTAACACTGATATACCCCACACCTCTCACTGTAACACTGATATACCCCACGCCCCTCACTGTAACACTGATATACCCCACACCTCTCACTGTAACACTGATATACCCCACACCCCTTACTGTAACACTGATACACGCCACACCCCTCACTGTAACACTCTCTGATATACCCCACAGCCCTCACTGTAACACTCTCTGATATACCCCACACCCCTCACTGTAACACTGATATACCCCACACCCCTCACTGTAACACTGATATACCCCACACCACTCACTGTAACACTCTCGGATATACCCCACACCCCTCACTGTAACACTCTCTGATATACCCCACACCCCTCACTGTAACACTCTCTGATATACCCCACACCCCTCACTGTAACACTGATATACCCCACACCTCTCACTGTAACACTGATATACCCCACACCCCTCACTGTAACACTCTCTGATATACCCCACACCCCTCACTGTAACGCTGATATACCCCACACCCCTCACTGTAACACTGATACACCCCACACCACTCACTGTAACACTCTCTGATATACCCCTCACTGTAACACTCTCTGATATACCCCACACCCCTCACAGTAACACCGATGTACCCCACACCACTCACTGTAACACTGATATACCCCACACCACTCACTGTAACACTGATATACCCCACACCCCTCACTGTAACACTGATATACCCCACACCCCTCACTGTGACACTGATATACCCCACACCGCTCACTGTAACACTCTCGGATATACCCCACACCCCTCACTGTAACACTCTCTGATATACCCCACACCCCTCACTGTAACACTCTCTGATATACCCCACACCCCTCACTGTAACACTGATATACCCCACACCTCTCACTGTAACACTGATATACCCCACACCCCTCACTGTAACGCTGATATACCCCACAGCCCTCACTGTAACACTGATATACCCCACACCCCTCACTGTAACACTCTCTGATATACCCCACACCCCTCACTGTAACACTCTCTGATATACCCCACAACCCTCACTGTAACACTCTCTGATATATCCCACACCCCTCACTGCAACACTGATATAACCCACACTCCTCACTGTAACACTGATACACCCCACACCCCTCACTGTAACACTGATATACCCCACACCCCTCACTGTAACACTCTCTGATATACCCCACACCCCTCACTGTAACACTCTCTGATATACCCCACACCTCTCACTGTAACGCTGATATACCCCACACCCCTCACTGTAACACTCTCTGATATACCCCACACCCCTCACTGTAACACTCTCTGATATACCCCACACCCCTAACTGTAACACTGATATACCCCACACCCTTCACTGTAACACTGATATAACCCACACCCCCTCACTGAAACACTGATATACCCCACACCCCTCACTGTAACACTGATATACCCCACAGCCCTATCTGTAACACTCTCTGATATACCCCAAACCCCTCACTGTAACACTCTCTGATATACCCCACACCCCTCACCGTAACACTCTCTGATATACCCCACACCCCTCACTATAACACTCTCTGATATACCCCACGCCCCTCACTGTAACACTCTCTGATATACCCCACACCACTCACTGTAACACTGATATACCCCACACTCCTCACTGTAACACTGATATACCCCACACCCCTCACTGTAACACTGATATAGCCCACACCCCTCACTGTAACACTCTCTGATATACCCCACACCCCTCTCTGTAACACTGATATACCCCACACCCCTCACTGTAACACTCTCTGATATACCCCACACCCCTCACTGTAACACTGATATACCCCACACCCCTCACTGGAACACTGATACACGCCACACCCCTCACTGTAACACTGATATACCCCACACCCCTCACTGTAACACTACCCAACACCCCTCACTGTGACAGTCTGATATACCCCACACTCCTCACTGTAACACAGATACACCCCACACCCCTCACTGTAACACTCTCTGATATACCCCACACCCCTCTCTGTAACACTGATATACCCCACACCCCTCACTGCAACACTCTCTGATATACCCCACACCCCTCACTGTAACAATCTCTGATATACCCCACACCCCTCACTGTAACATTGATATACCCCATACCCCTCACTGTAACACTGATATACCCTACGCCCCTCACTGTAACACTGATATACCCCACACCCCTCACTGTAACAATGATATACCCCACACCACTCACTGTAACACTCTCTGATATACCCCACACCCCTCACGGTAACAATGATATACCCCACACCACTCACTGTAACACTGATATACCCCACACCACTCACTGTAACACTGATATACCCCACACCCCTCACTGTAACACTGATATACCCCACACCCCTCACTGTAACACTCTCTGATATACCCCACAGCCCTCACTGTAACACTCTCTGATATACCCCACAACCCTCACTGTAACACTGATATACCCCACACCCCTCACTGTAACACGCTCTGATTTACCCCACACCCCTCTCTGTAACACTCTCTGATATATCCCACACCCCTCACTGTGACAGTCATATACCCCACTCCCCTCACTGTAACACTCTCTGATATACCCCACACCCCTCACTGTAACACTGATATACCCCACACCCCTCACTGTAACACTGATATACCCCACACCCCTCACTGGAACACTGATATACCCCACACCCCTCACTGTAACACTGATATACCCCACACCCCTCACTGTAACACTGATATATCTCACGTCCCTCACTGTAATACTCTCTGATATACCCCACACTGTAACAGTGATATACCGCACACCCCTCACTGTAACACTGATATATCCCATACCCCTCACTGTAGTACTCTCTGATATACCCCACACCCCTTACTTCAACACTGATATACCCCACACCCCTCACTGTAACACTCACTGATCGTGATAATCTCTTCCACTGTTTCAATGTCTGCTCCTTTGAAATATTTATTCATCAATATATTTTGCTTAGCAGAATGAATGGCTTGGTGCTCATGACTAATTGTGTTTTGAGGAGCCATAACCTGTTACAAATTACCCTGTGTGGCTTCACTAAGTGCCGACACATAACCAGAGTCACTTTCACACCACCGCACAAACTTGTCACTGCTACACTTAGTTTCATATTCAAATAATCCCTTTGGGAACGCCATTGAAATTCTTAATTTATCTACAAGAACACTTTCAATCGAGTCATCCCATTGCCTTAATAGATTGAATTACGTTTGTCTGATGGAAGAGCTACTTGCTACCCCAGTCCTTCTCCATGTGGCGTTGGAGCCGGATGGAATTCCAGAAATCTGGGAGTTCCGGGTTCAATCGGTGGCACGTCCTGAGATGCTGTTGGGGAGTGGAGTGCTGATCATACAACAACAGAAGGCAACATCCAGCCTGGTTTCTTGCACAGCCCCAGCTCCCGTCTGTCTTTGGGAAACTGTTTTTGTGAGTGTTGGATTGCGCTGTCTATTTCCCACCCCACCTCCACCAGCCGCTCCACCCCAAAGGTCGAATGGCTTGCACGGTTGCGCAGTGGGTTAGCACTGTTGCTTCACAGCACCAAATTCCCAGGTTCGACTCCCGGCTTGGGTCACTGTCTGTGCGGAGTCTGCACATTCTCCCCGTGTCTGTGTAGGTTTCCTCCGGGTGCTCCGGTTTCTTCCCACAAGTCCCGAGAAACGTGCTTGTTAGGTGAGTTGGACATTCTGAATGTCCAATGTGGCGACTGGGGATTTTCACAGTAACGTCGGTGCAGTGTTCCTGTAAGCCTACTTGTGACACTGATAAAGATTATTATTATTAACACTCATGTTGGGGCATTAATATATTTTTAAATAGAATATTAGAATACCCAATACTTTTCTTTTCCAATTCAGGGGCAATGTAACGTGGCCAATCCACCCACATCTTTGGGTTGTGGGGGTGAGACCCATGCAGACAGGGGGAGAATGTGCAAACCTGACGCGGACAGTGACCCGGGGCCGAAATCGAACGCGGGTCCTCAGCAGCAGTGCTAACCACTGCGCCACCATGCCGCCCCCCCAAAATCTTTGGACTTTTAATTCCAGATTTAAAAAAAAATTGAATTCAAATTCTACCATTGGCCAAGACGGGATTTGATCCCAGGTCCCCAGAGTATGACTCTGGGTCTCTGGATTATTGACCCGGTGACAAACGCACTACGCCAATGCCTCCCCCTGGTGGGACATTAAGAAGGAGATTGTTTGCCTTGACCACGCCATGTACCGCTCTCAATTTCCTTTAATGTGACTCTCAAGCTTTCAGAAGGCGCCTATTATCTCCGTCAAACAAAAAGGTCTGTCTAATACTGCAGGAAGGTTGTGTGCTGCAGTGTGATTATGGGGTCATAGAGCTGGATTGAAAGGTGTGATTCAATCGCTGGAATAGTCTAAGAGACAACAGTTCTGCTCCCCAAGTTAGGAGCAGGAATGTTGAGACATTGTGCAGAAAAAAAAGACTTACATGGTTGACCCCAGAACTGAGGGATTACGCTGATCAGGCAAGGCCGAAGTGACTTGGGCTCTTTTCTGCAAAAACATAAAGCTGAGGGGGTCTACAATCCTGTTCACAGTAGATCTTGGCTAGTCGGTCATGTCCATAGTAGATCATGTCCACACTAGATCCTGTCCGCAGTAGATCATATCCACAGTAGATCGTCTCCAGAGCAGATCCTGTCCGGAGCAGATCCTGTCTACAGTAGACCCTACGCATAGGTAGCACAGTGGTCAGCACTGTTGCTTCACTGCTTCAGGGTCCCAGGTTCAATTCCCGGGTTGGGTCACTGTCTGCGTGGAGTCCACACGTTCTCCCCGTGTCTGCGTGGGTTTCCTCCGGGTGCTCCGGTTTCCTCCTACAGTCCCGAAAGATGTGCGGGTTAGGTGAATTGGACACTCTGAATTCTCCATCAGTGTACCCGAACAGGCGCCGGAATGTGGCGACTAGGGGCTTTTCACAGTAACTTCATTGCAGTCTTCATGTAAGCCTACTTGTGACAATAAAGATTATTATTATTAGATCATGTCCACATATACCATGTCCAGAATAGATCGTACCCACAGCAGATCCTGTCCATATATACCATGTCCACAGTAGGTCACAACCACAGTAGATCATGCCCTCAGTAGACCAGGTCAACAGTATACCATGTCCGTGACGGATGATACTCACATTGGGTCCTGTCCATTGGGGAGGGGGTGGAAAGTAGGCGATTGGTGTGAGAGGCCTGAGGTGTTGGGGAAGGTTGACCCGATAATTAGCCACTGATAGGCCTCAATCGGGGCAAGGGTGGGCCTGAGGCCTAGCTTGCTCCAGCGTTAAATCATTAGGAGGTCAGCGCGCTATGAGAGGGAATCCTGTCCCTTCAATTCCCACTCCCACCAGCGCGTAAAAACCAGCTAATGGCGGAAACAAGAAATTCAGGCCGATGTAAATTCTGAAAAGATCCAATATTTTGATCAACCGCGTCATTGGCCAGTTCAGCTCAGTTGGCTGGACAGCTGTAACATGATGCAGAGCGAGGCCAACAGCGTGAGTTACTAGAACAGGCCTTCTCCACTATGTCCTTTGCCTGAGGTGTGGTGATCCTCAGGTTAAATCACCACCAGACAGCTCCACCACCCCCCCCCCCCCCTCCCCCCCTCAAAGGGGAAAGCAGCCCTTTGGTCATCTGGGACTACGGCGACTAAAAACATTGGGCAGGGCACAGCGAGACCTGGATGTCCACTCACAATTTTGGTCCCTTGGCCAGCCCGCTCTTTCATCCACTCAGGGTGCAGTCCTCCATTATTTGCAGTTCACAGCCCTCGGCTCTACTCCCCTCCACTCCAGCCCGCACCCAGGCCTTTCCCAACTGAGCTAACACATTGCCCGGTCCTCTCAACGCGCTTCCCCAGTCAGGGAACAGGGGCAGGCTGCGACGTGGGATCCATCAGCCGACTGGCTCTTCACTTGAGCCACATTTCAGTGCGCATTCCAAGCTTTCTCTGCGCAATCGGCGCACTGCGGCTTCAACAGCCTCTGACGCTGCGAACTCGGCAAAACAATCTAGGGTCACCTCATGCCATGTAGCACCATCTAAATTCACCATGCTAGACCTGAACTTAATCTTATGGCCATGTTGACACAATTGTAGCATCGCTTGCACTGGGGTTCTGACCCCACCAAGTAGCAATAATAATTTGCAGTTATATAGCAACCGGAACGGAATAAAATGTACCGGGCTTCTTTCCAACAGCTGTCAACCAAAGCTTGACACTGTGCGACGTTAACAGAATCTAGGCTAAGTGGCCAAAAGTCTCGATCAATAGGCTGAGCTCTGAATAACCTCTTGAATTGGATTGGATTGGATTTGTTTATTGTCACGTGTACCGAGGTACAGTGAAAAGTATTTTTCTGCGAGCAGCTCAACAGATCATTCAGTACATGGGAAGAAAAGGGAATAAAAGAAAATACATAATAGGCAACACAAGGTATACAATGTAACTACATAAGCACTGGCATCGGGTGAAGCATACAGGGTGTAGTGTTAATGAGGTCAGTCCATAAGAGGGTCATTTAGGAGTCTGGTGACAGCGGGGAAGAAGCTGTTTTTGAGTCTGCTTGTGCGCGTTCTCAGACTTCTGTATCTCCTGCCCGATGGAAGAAGTTGGAAAAGTGAGTAAGCCGGGTGGGAGGGATCCTTGATTATGCTGCCCGCTTTCCCCCGGCAGCGGGAGGTGTACATGGAGTCCATGGATGGGAGGCAGGTTAGTGTGATGGACCGGGCGGTATTCACGACTCTCTGAAGTTTCTTGCGGTCCTGGGCCGAGCAGTTGCCATACCAGGCTGTGATGCAGCTCGATAGGATGCTCTCTATAGTGCATCTGTAAAAGTTGGTAAGGATTAATGGGGACACGCCAAATTTCCTTAGTTTCCTGAGGAAGTATAGGCGCTGTTGTGCTTTCTTGGTGGTCGTGTCGACGTGGGTGGACCAGGACAGATTTTTGGAGATGTGCATCCCTAGGAATTTGAAACTGCTAACCATCTCCACCTCGGTCCCGTTGATGCTGACAGGGGTGTCTACAGTGCTTTGCTTCCTGAAGTCAATGACCAGCTCTTTAGTTTTGCTGGCATTGAGGGAGAGATTGTTGTCGCTGCACCACTCCACTAGGTTCTCTAATCTCCCTCCTGTATTCTGACTCGATGTTATTCGAGATCCGGCCCACTATAGTCGTATCGTCAGTCAACTTGTAGATGGAGTTAGAATCAAATTTTGCCACGCAGTCGTGTGTGTACAGGGAGTAGAGTAGGGGGCTAAGTATGCAGCCTTGCGGGGCCCCGGTATTGAGGCCTATTGTGGAGGAGGTGTTGGTGCTCATTCTTACTGATTGTGGTCTGTTGGTCAGAAAGTCAAGGATCCAGTTGCAGAGTGGAGAGCCAAGTCCTAGGTTTTGGAGCTTTGATGTGAGCTTGGCTGGGATTATGGTGTTGAAGGCGGAGCTGTAGTCAATGAATAGGAGTCTGATGTAGTCTGATGGAGTCAGAAGGAGGAGAGAGAATGAGAGAGATGGATTTAGAGAGGGTGTTCCAGAACGCTGGCACCCTGGCAACTGAAGACAATTCTGCCAATGCAGGAACAATGAGAATCAGGACTGTCAAAGAGGAGTACAGAGACTCTTACAGATGTCTGGTCATCTCTCAACAGTGGCTCAGATTCTGGACCAAAATCATAATGTTTCAAAGTTTTAAGATGCTGCGGAAAGATAGATTCGTTCATTAAGAAAAAGGGCGTGGCTATTTTATAAACAAGCTTTATTAGAAGCAAGGAAAAGCAATATTTAAACTTTTACACTTCAATCCTTTTTCCAATTAAGGGACAATTTAGCGTGGCCAATCGACCTGCCCTGCACACCTTTGGGTTGTGGGGGCGAAACCCACGCAAACACGGGGAGAATGTGCAAACTCCACATAGACAGTGACCCAGAGCTTGGATCGAACCCCAGGCGCCATGAGGCAGCAGGGCTAACCACTGCACCACCATGCTGCCCTACACTTCAATCCTAACAATAACAGATTACATGTAGTTTCTTAACCTGAACACATCAGTTCCTATTATTCGCGCTCTCTGAGCTCCGTCCAGCCCTTCAAACATAGGTTCTCTCCTGTGGTTTCCAGACTTGTTGAACCCATTATTGTAATATTGGCTGTTTGCTTTCCCACTCCCATTTATACAAAAAAACAGAGCCATGCTATTGATGTCCAGCTAACCTCCCATTTACGGACAAAAGAGGCCATCAGACTCTCTAAGGGGATAATGGCTGATTAACCAAGAGTGTCCCGAAGGACAATGGATTCTGAGTGAACCATCCCAGCTGAACAGGGATATCCTGTTTATTCCCATTAACAAGTTTAAGTCTGAATGAGACAACGTAACTCAGGCCAGGCGTGGGTGTATCCCTCTAACTCCAGGCCAGCAGCTTTCCTTCAGTCTGTTAACCCTTAAATTGCCCACTGCGTCTTCAATTCCATTTCTGGGCTCAAGTTCCTAATAATAAGAATAATAATCTTTTCTTGTCACAAGTATGAAGTTACTGCGAAAAGCACCCAGTCGCCACATTCCATCTCCCACTCCTATCAGAGATGTCAGGTGGTTGTAAGTTTGAAGAGGTTACGGACATAAAGAGCAGTCAAGGCCGGGAGCAGTCACACGATTGCAGTCCCCAGAGTTTTGCTCAGTCAGTTTAAATCCAATTCCTGCTGATGTATCCCCATAGTGTTACACGAATGCAAATTAGCAGTTCTGCGTCAAATGCCGGATTTGGGAATCTCGGAAGAGATAGAACATAGAACATAGAACAGGCCCTTCGGCCCTCGATGAAAATGAAAAATGAAAATCGCTTATTGTCACGAGTAGGCTTCAATGAAGTTACTGTGAAAAGCCCCTAGTCGCCACATTCCGGCGCCTGTCCGGGGAGGCAGGTACGGGAATCGAACCGTGCTGCTGGCCTGCCTTGGTCTGCTTTAATCGCCAGCGATTTAGCCGAGTGAGCTAAACCAGCCCCTGTTGTGCTGAGCAATGATCACCCGACTCAAACCCACGTATCCACCCTATACCCGTAACCCAACAACCCCCCCCAACCTTACTTTTTAGGACACTACGGGCAATTTAGCATGGCCAATCCACCTAACCCGCACATCTTTGGACTGTGGGAGGAAACCGGAGCACCCGGAGGAAACCCACGCACACACGGGGAGGACGTGCAGACTCCGCACAGACAGTGACCCAGCCGGGAACCGAACCTGGAACCCTGGAGCTGTGAAGCATTTATGCTAACCACCATGCTACCGTGCTGCAGGTGTGTGCTCTTTGCTTTAAGTTACTGAGCTGAATCACCATTGTTCACTGACTCCTATTGATATTACCAGCAATTTGTGGTCTATGTGACATAGATTAACCTCCTCTTTCCAATTTCCATATAATATACGCAAACAAAAATCTTTCGGCTGCATAACTCTTCGTTTCCTGTTGAAAAACGTCCCCTTGATTATTTTTACCATTGTAAATGTTTATATACAGGGCAGCACGGTGGCGCACTGGCAGGGCCGGCTCAAGGCACCGGCAACTCGGGCAGTCGCCCGGGGCGTCATGTGCTCGGGGGCGCCAGAGACTTGGGTCCCGCGCATGCGCAGTTGGGCCGGTGCCAACCAGCGCATGCGCGGTGGCCGCCCGCCCCCAGGGCGGCCCCCCGGCTCGGTCCGCCCCCCCGCTCAGTCACCCCCTCGGGTCCGCCCCCCCTCGGGTCCGCCCCCCCTTCGGGTCCGCCCCCCCGCGTGTCCGCCCCCCCGCGGGTCCGCCCCCCTCGCCCCCCCCGCCCCCCCCTCGGGTCCACCCCCCCGCCCCTCCTCGGCCTCGCCCCCCCCGGCCCCGCCCCCCGGCCCCGCCCCCCTCGCGTCCCCCCCTAGGCCCCCCCCCCTCGGCCTCGGCCCCGCCCCCCCTCTGCCCCCCCGGCCCCGCCCCCCCCAAGGGCGCCGAAGTTCAGCTTGCCCGGGGCGCCAGCAACCCTAGAGCCGGCGCTGCGCACTGGTTAGCACTGCTGCCTCACAGCACTGAGGACCCAGTTTCAATCCCGGCCCCGGGTGACTGTCCGTGTGGAGTTTGCACATTCTCCCCATGTTTGCGTGGGTCTGACCCCCACAACACAAAGATGTGCCGGGTAGGTGGATTGGCCACGATATATTGCCCCTTAATTGGAAAAAGAAACGAATTGGGTACTCAAAATTTATTTTTAAAAAAATAAATGGGCGGGATTCTCCAAACTTCAGCGCCCGAATAGTGCTTGGCCCGGGGTCGGAGAATGGGCGTTGATGTTGAAATCTGGCGCGACGCCCCTCCTGCGATTCTCCGGTCACCAAACGTGCACGCACGGTCGACGTGGCGCTGCGGCCATTGAAAGAGGCCCCCGCGGCGATTCTCCGCCGGCAACTTGCCGAGTTCCCGCCAGTGTGGTTCTAACATGGTTCCAACCAGCGGGCACTCAAGGTGGCAGATACGGACTCAGTCCGCGGCTGCCCTGATGGGGGGGGGGGGGCAGGGGGATTCGTCACCGGGGGGATGGGGCCTCCAGGACGCACAGGCTTGCGATCGGGGGCCACCGATCGGTTGCCGCGTGCAATCTGGGGGGGGGGTCTATATTTTGGGGGCTGGTCCGCTGTGTGGATCCGCCATGTTGCACGGGGTCGCCAACGCAGGCCGCCGATGCGCGCATGCGCGGACCTGCGGCCGGAAGTGCAGGGCCCCGTGTTGGCCGCCGGAGCTGCGAGGAGCTCTCCAGCGCTCTGCTGACCCCCTGTGTGCTACAGAATCGCTGGGCCAAGGGGCCCGTTGACGCCTGCATGAAATACTGCGCTGTTTACGCCGGCGTCAACACGTAGCCACCGTTTTGGAGAATCCCGCCCCGGTCTATGTTGCATTTCTAATGGCACCGACATATGTAAACGTGTCACGCTGCAATTGCAACTTCCAGTCAGTAAATTGCAACATCCAGGTGGCACTGTACTACCACAGTGACATATATCACAACTGCTCAGCCTATCTTCCACCATTTCACATCTGTATGGATTGCTCAGGAGATGTTGGACAACATGTATGGCAGGGAGAGGAAGATTCTATATTGCAATAGCCTGCGTCTCATTGTTCTGTTTCATGTCATGCTGAACTCAATTTTTAAAAACGTGTTTCAAAGCAAAATGAATGTGGAACAGGTTATTAATAGAAGACCGTGAGATCTAGAAGCAGAGGTCAGCCCATTCGGCCCTTCAAGTCTGCTCTACCATTCAGTCTGATCATGGCTGATCTACAATCTCAAAGCCACCTTGCCCCACTATCCCTAAATTCCATAATGCCCTTGGGATCCAAAAATATATCTTGAGTAACTCCAGGGCCGGACATCCACAGCTGCAATTTTCAAGGATTCCAATTCTTTGTGGAGACAAATCCCCCTCATTCCATTCGAAATGGCCAAGACTCCTCCTTCAGACACAGCAGCCAAAGAGGGCATCGGACTTCCATTGAGCTGGTCCATGATGGCGCTTGGCCTGGTTTTGCAGTGGTTGTGTGTTGCCTTCTGCAGTGTGGCTGATCAGGAAACACCCCCCCGTCTCCCCCCCCCCCCCCCCCCCCGCCCCCCGCCCCCCGCCATCAGGCTTATCGGAGGGATTTACAAGCTGTCTATCAACCTGGCTGACGACATGAGGAACAGAACCTTGCATGGCCGTCAAGCCCTGAAGTGGGCCTTGAACTCTCAGCTTTTGTCTCAGAGGGAGGGGCACTTCTCACTCTGACACACTACCTCACTTTCCAGGGCGAGATCTTCCGGCTGTTCATTTTGACGGGTGGTGGGAGGGGTGGGGGGGGGGGGGGGGGGGGAGAACATCTCGCCGTCGGCCAACGTCCGTCCGCCTCCAGTCGCCACGGACCACACCACGCAGAGGCCGGAGAGTACGTTCACAACCACCACCCTCCCAGTATGTTCTAACCTCTCCAACCAGTGGGAAACATCCTCGCAGCATCTCCCCTGACAATCCTCCAAACAGGTGGCATTGTGACTGGAATAGTAACCCAGGGTAACGCCCTGGGGGAACCTGGGTTCGAATCCCACCACGGCAGACGGTGAAATCTGAACTCATTGGAAGTCGAACCAAACCCGATTCACTTAAGTCCCTTTGGGGAAGGAAATCTGCCGCCCTTACCCCGATCTGGCCTACATGGACTCCAGACGCACTCAGCACTGTGGTTGACTGCCCCCACTGAAATAGCCTTGCCAACCATTTAATTCAAGGGCAATCGGGGAGGAGTGGCCTAAGCAGCGATGCCCACATCCATGAACGAACAAGGAAAGAATTTGTACGTTTTAATTGCCTTGAACGTAATTAATAAATTCATGGGAAAAGAATTGCGGAAGAATGGGTTAGTTAAAAGAAAATGCCGAGTCGAAACTAAACTGGGATATAATGATATTGTGGTAATGTGCTTATAGTTTATAAATGATGGCAGGGAGACGGGTTGTGGGCTGTACCTTTACTTTGTGATCATATCCCTCCAGCGACATCTTGCACCTGTTTGCAGTTACTAAGATTTTGCAGTTATTAACGGGATTTTAACAAGGTGTTTTGTTTTGTAAATTGCCTTTCAGACCATTTCCCGATGACAAGAAATAGCCATTCGCACTAAGTTAAAATGGCAGGTTAAACCTCGTGTTTAGAGTCGCAGGATTCTACAGTAGTCGACCACGTACTTAGCCCCGTTTCCCCGTTCCTCCCTCAAATTGTTTTTTTTAAGCAACATACCAAACAGGAGCAGGAGTAAGCCATTCGGCCCCTCGAGCCTGCTTTGTGATGAGGTCGCGGCTGATCCGTTTGTGTTTCGAGTTCCACATTCCCCCATCTCCCCCTCCGCTGATTATCTTTGTCCCCCTTGCCCAACAAGAATCTATCTGTCTCTGCCTTAAAAATATTCATTGCCCCCCCCCACCACCCCCTGCCAGCCTCCAACCCCCCCCCCCCCCCCCTCCCGACCCCCCTTGGCCTCCACCGCCTTCCGAGAGTTCCAAAGTCATACCACGCCCTGCGAGAAAATACATTTTCCTCATCTCTGTCTTAAAAACACAACCCCTAATTTTGTGGAAACCGCCCTCAAGAGGAAACATCCTTTCCACGGCCACCTTGTCAAGACCGTTCAACACCTTGGGCGAAATTCTCCCATTGGGAGACTAAGTGCCGACGCTGGAGTGAGAACTGGAGTGTTTAACTCCGGCGTCGGAGGCCGCTCCTCGCCCCCTATTCTCCCACCCCCAGGGGGGCTAGGAGCGGCGCCTTGGCGCCTTGTGAAAGCGGTGCCGCGTAAATTATGCGGCCGGCACCGCATAAATGGCGTCACCCGAGCATGCGCAGGTTGGCCGGCGCCAACCCACGCATTCGTGTTTGCCGTCCTCCCCGTGGGCGCCCCGCAAGACATGGAGGATTAATCTTGTGGGGCAGCGAAGGAAAAGAGTGCGTCCTTTAGAGACGTCGGCCCGCCAATCGGTGGGCACCGATCGCGGACCAGATCCCTACTCAGCGTCCCCTGGTGCTCGATCCTCTTCCCCCCCCCCCCCCCCCCCCACAGGCCGCCCACGCAGCGTTCGCGCGCTGTTCACGCCGGCAGCGACCAGGTGTGGTTGGCACCGGCGTGAACCCGTCGGATTGGGCAGGCCGCTCGGCCCATCCAGACCGGAGAATCAGGCGAGCGCCGATTCTCCGAGCTGCCTGTCATGAAACGCGGCATGCCGTTTTGGGGGGGGATGGGAGAATCGCGTGCGGGTGCCAGGGCGACGTGGCGGGAATCGCCCGGCACTCCCACAATTCTCCCACCCGGCGTGGGGGTCGGAAAATTGCGCCCCTTATGTTTATCATTGAAGTGGGCAGCACGGTAGCACAGTGGTTAGCTCTGTTGCTTCACAGCATCAGGGTCCCAGATTCGATTCCCTTCTGGGGTCACTGTCTGTGTGGAGTCTGCACGTTCTCCCCGTGTCTGCGTGGGTTTCCTCCGGGCGCTCCGGTTTCCTCCCACAAGTCCCGAAAGACGTTCTTGTTAGGTGAATTGGACATTCTGATTTGTCTCCCAGTGTACCCGAACAGGCGCCGGAGTGTGGTGACTAGGGGCTTTTGACAGTAACTTCGTTGCAGTCTTAATGTAAGCCTACTTGTGACATTATTATTATTCCTATTTTCTTTTTTAAAAGATGTGTGTGGATTGTGCTCAGCAGTAAAGAGGTTTTTAAAAAATTAACTTGCATTTATATAACGCACTCAATGGAGCAAAAGATCTCTACGGTACCTGGGCCACATCCCAATTTATTTTAGAAATCTGGACAAGACTCCAACAATTTTTCAATTTGTGAACTATGAGGGAAGGATTCTTTGCTCCCGGAGTAATTCCACTGGCAACTCGGGATTTTATTACATTAAAACAAACTTTATTATTAACATAGGATTAACCTCATTACCATCCAAGAAAAAATATCAGCTTTTCAATTATCAGTTGAGCAGTTATAAATACATAGATACATAGAACACACAGTGCAGAAAGAGGCCATTCAGCCCATCGAGTCTGCACCGACCCACTTAAGCCCTCACTTCTACTCTATCCCCGTAATCCAATAACCCCTCTTTACCTTCCTGGACACTAAGGGGCAATTTAGCATGGCCAATCCACCTAACCTGCCCGTCTTTGGACTGTGGGAGGAAACCGGAGCACCCGGAGGAAACCCACGCAGACACGGGTAGAACGTGCAGACTCCGCACAGACAGTGACCCAGCCGGGAATTGAACCTGGGACCCTGGTGCTGTGAAGCCACAATGCTAACCACGTAAGCTACCGTGCTGCCCAGTTCTTACAGAAGAATAAAGAGCGGTCTTTGAGCTTACTTTTCCAGCTACTTCTAAACTTTCAACAAAGCAAAATTCCCACACACAGGTCAAGTACCATTTGTTAATCTTGTTAACACTCAGTGTCTCAATGAGATTTATTCACAAAGTCCTTGGGATAGAAGCTTTCATAAGTCAGTCTGAGAAACTCAACTCCTTTCCTCAGAACCCAGGGCAGAACTCTAAAGTTGAAATTAAAGACAACAGAGGCAGGGCTAAAAACGAAACTAAAAAACAGACCGGGCCCCCTCCCATGAGTGACATCACATCCTGCCCAGCTGTTAACCCCTTAATCACATCTTTAGCAGACATTTAATCTGGATACCTTAACCTCGGTCCTTTTTATAACATGACCACATGAGACTCATAATACAACATATTGTCATGTGATAGTATCTTTAAGAAATGGATGTTTAAGCAATGTACCTTTATGAAATGGAGCACTCATATTACTGAAGGGATGTCAGAGGGGGGAGCTGAGCTGAGATCACTTCTGCTTTTTCTGTTTTTAGTTTCAGTTTGAGAAAGCAGCTGAAAAGTGCCTGGCTGGTTTGCTGTGAGCTGTTTTGAAAGGAGAAAGCCAGTTTTGAGAAAACAGCTTGGGTGTGCCTGTGTTTGCAGTGAGCTGGATGTGCTGTGATCTCTGCCATGAAAGACTATCTCTGAATCATTTGGGTGATTTAAACTCATAATAGTAATGTCTTTAACCTGATGTGTTTCTGTTTGAAGGTGTTAAGTCTTTTGGAGGTTTGAAGGAACATTTTGAGGAATAATTTAGTGTTGTATTTTTTAAGTAATGGGTGTTAAGGGATCCAATGTTTATTTAAAAAGGTTAAGTTGAATTCATGGAATAAGCATTGTTTTGTGCTTAAAAACCCATGTGTCCATACTTGCAATGCCACACCTGGAGGCCAAGCCGTGTGCTTCAAGAGCAACAATACATTAAAGTGGGGGTTGGTTGAACTCCATGATACATTTTGGAGTTCTGAAAACGCCGCACCCATAACAATATATGCAAATTTCGTACATTCATCATAACATATCAACGCGCTTTGTGGGAGCCAAACCAGACAGCCGTCCAGCCACGTAATGAGATATCGCAGCAAACTTGGTAAAAGCGGTGGATTTTAAGAAACGTTGGCGAGCGAGGTAGAGAAACAACGAGATTTAGGGGAGGAATTCCCTTAAGGATGAGGCAGGCGAAGGCACAGCCATCAATGGCGGAGCAAAATAAATCAGAGATGTTCGCGAAACCAGATCAGGAGAGATCACAGAGGCTCTAGGGTTGGGGGAGGCTACGGAGATGGGGGCCACGGAGGAAAAGATGATAAATTGTAGACCATTTTTTCACTGGTAGCGAAAGGCCTCACCTCGATAAATGACTGCTCACAGGACGGTGATAGACCTTATTGACTGCCACCAAACTACATTTCCTCACAAATGCTAAAGAGGAAACAGACACTGACTAACCTGTAACACAGCCATTAGGTTTCCAAGCTGATGGTAGTTGGACGTGACAGTGGCTAAATGAAAAGAGAATCAAACAACTATCAGAGGCTCTGAAATTCCCCTCTTATCAGGAGCGTGAGAGAATTATTGTCATTATTTAATCACCCATTGAATCCAGAATCAATTGCAGTGCTAATTAATGGCTGATTGCTTAACATAACCTTCTGGTCTTCATCTGCTCTTGCATCCTTAATGCCTGTTCGCTGTTAAGTTCCACCCTCGGCTGCTTAGTCGTCAGTGTGCCTTTTTTCCCGAAGCTCCTGGAAGTTAAGTAGCGCCGGCCAGGGAAGAGAGCCTGGCCTTCCGCTCCTGGTCTCTGCGGAGTTGGACGATGTCACCCCTGGGTCGATGTAGGGCAGCACGGTAGCATTGTGGAGAGCACAATCGCTTCACAGCTCCAGGGTCCCAGGTTCGATTCCGGCTTGGGTCACTGTCTGTGCGGAGTCTGCACATCCTCCCCATGTGTGTGCGTGGGTTTCCTCCGGGTGCTCCGGTTTCCTCCCACAGTCCAAAAAGATGTGCAGGTTCGGTGGATTGGCCGTGATAAATTGTCCTTAGTGTCCAAAATTGCCCTTAGTGTTGGGTGGGGTTACTGGGTTATGGGGATAGGGTGGAGGCGTTGACCTTGGGTAGGGTGCTCTTTCCAAGAGCCGGTGCAGACTCGATGGGCCGAATGGCCTCCTTCTGCACTGTAAATTCTATGATATTTCTATGATGTTGTGCCCTCAGCACAGAGCAGGGCCACCTAAGCCCTGACCTTGGCTCAGGGGCTCTCCCTCTGAGCCAAAAGGTTGTGAGTTCAAATTCGGAAGCAGGTGCGTCGGCGTGACTGCTGTGCTGACATGCCCGTTGCCGTACTGAGGGAGTGCCCTACTGCTGGGAGGGGCGTTAGATTAGGTCTACCCTCTCCGTTGGGTATAAAAGAACCCATGGCACTACTTTGAAGATGAGGTGTTCTTCCCAAGTCCTGACAAATGTTTAACAGGTGAAGGTGAAAATAGATAAGTCCCCGGGGCCGGATGGGATTTATCCTAGGATTCTCTGGGAAGCCAGGGAAGAGATTGCTGAGCCTTTGGCTTTGATTTTTAGGTCATCATTGGCTACAGGAATAGTGCCAGAGGACTGGAGGATAGCAAATGTGGTCCCTTTGTTCAAGAAGGGGAGTAGAGATAACCCCGGTAACTATAGGCCGGTGAGCCTAACGTCTGTGGTGGGCAAAGTCTTGGAGAGGATTATAAAAGATACGATTTATAATCATCTAGATAGGAATAATATGATTAGGGATAGTCAGCATGGTTTTGTGAAGGGTAGGTCATGCCTCACAAACCTTATCGAGTTCTTTGAGAAGGTGACTGAACAGGTAGACGAGGGTAGAGCAGTTGATGTGGTGTATATGGATTTCAGTAAAGCGTTTGATAAGGTTCCCCACGGTCGGCTATTGCAGAAAATACGGAGGCTGAGGATTGAGGGTGATTTAGAGATGTGGATCAGAAATTGGCTAGTTGAAAGAAGACAGAGAGTGGTAGTTGATGGGAAATGTTCAGAATGGAGTTCAGTTACGAGTGGCGTACCACAAGGATCTGTTCTGGGGCCGTTGCTGTTTGTCATTTTTATAAATGACCTAGAGGAGGGCGCAGAAGGATGGGTGAGTAAATTTGCAGACGACACTAAAGTCGGTGGAGTTGTAGACAGTGCGGAAGGATGTTGCAGGTTACAGAGGGACATAGATAAGCTGCAGAGCTGGGCTGAGAGGTGGCAAATGGAGTTTAATGTGGAGAAGTGTGAGGTGATTCACTTTGGAAAGAATAACAGGAATGCGGAATATTTGGCTAATGGTAAAATTCTTGGTAGTGTGGATGAGCAGAGGGATCTCGGTGTCCATGTACATAGATCCCTGAAAGTTGCCACCCAGGTTGATAGGGTTGTGAAGAAGGCCTATGGTGTGTTGGCCTTTATTGGTAGAGGGATTGAGTTCCGGAGCCATGAGGTCATGTTGCAGTTGTACAAAACTCTAGTACGGCCGCATTTGGAGTATTGCGTACAGTTCTGGTCGCCTCATTATAGGAAGGACGTGGAAGCTTTGGAACGGGTGCAGAGGAGATTTACCAGGATGTTGCCTGGTATGGAGGGAAAATCTTATGAGGAAAGGCTGATGGACTTGAGGTTGTTTTCGTTAGAGAGAAGAAGGTTAAGAGGTGACTTAATAGAGGCATACAAAATGATCAGAGGGTTAGATAGGGTGGACAGCGAGAGCCTTCTCCCGCGGATGGAGGTGGCTAGCACGAGGGGACATAGCCTTAAATTGAGGGGTAATAGATATAGGACAGAGGTCAGAGGTGGGTTTTTTACGCAAAGAGTGGTGAGGCCGTGGAATGCCCTACCTGCAACAGTAGTGAACTCGCCAACATTGAGGGCATTTAAAAGTTTATTGGATAAGCATATGGATGATAAGGGCATAGTGTAGGTTAGATGGCCTTTAGTTTTTTTTTCCATGTCGGTGCAACATCGAGGGCCGAAGGGCCTGTACTGCGCTGTATCGTTCTATGTTCTAAGCTACAGGGCAGCAGGGTAGCATGGTGGTTAGCATAAATGCTTCACAGCTCCAGGGTCCCAGGTTCGATTCCCGGCTGGGTCACTGTCTGTGTGGAGTCTGCACGTCCTCCCCCTGTGTGCGTGGGTTTCCTCCGGGTGCTCCGGTTTCCTCCCACAGTCCAAAGATGTGCGGGTTAGGTGGATTGGCCATGCTAAATTGCCCGTAGTGTCCTAATAAAAGTAAGGTTAAGGGTTGGTTACGGGTATAGGGTGGATACGTGGGTTTGAGTAGGGTGATCATGGCTCGGCACAACATTGAGGGCCGAAGGGCCTGTTCTGTGCTGTACTGTTCTAGGTCATCTTATCATTGATGTTTCCTTGGAATATGCTATGAGCGAATTGGTTGTCTCATTTGCCTTATTGCAACAGAGATTGCCCTTCACGACCAAGTATTTAATTGCTGTAAAGCATGTTGGGACACCTAGAAGATGTGAAACTGCTGTTCAAATACAAGTCCTTAATTCTTTTGCTGAGGGAGTGGAATCAGCATGTGATGAATGTAAGGTTTTTTAAATATGGGATATATTGTAGAAAATCTGTTGCAGTAATATTTTTGCCATGGAGAGTAGATAATTTGATACATTGTGTTTAGATCGAGGTAAACAGGTCTGAGTGGGATAAAGATGATGTAATTAATGGGAGGAGCCAGGTCTGTCTGTAGCTTTGCAGTTTGATGGGGGTTTGGCAACCTGCTAGATGCATTTAAGTTGAGCAGAATGTTTTGTCAAATCCTGTCAGGTTGAGCAGGCAGGCAGAGAAATTCTCTGTTCCGGGATCCTCCAGTTTCCCGGCGCCGTGGAGGGCCACAATGGGTCGGCTGCAGGAACAGAGAATCCCGCTGCCGGCATCGGCGCGAAGCACCAGAAAACGCAGCTGGCAGATCGGACAACCCCACCCAGGATCTGCAGGTTGTTTCCAGAAAGGGTCCCTCTCCCTCTCTTCAAGCAGTCTTTCGAAGAAATTTGTATACAAGTGTACAGCAAGTAACCCTGTGTTTGCTAACTTTATTTATAAGTGGCTTTTGACCTGTAATGGGCTTTGCTTAATTGGAGATAGAGCTGGTATATGATAATAGGAAGCAGGCTTTCCATTCATTTTAAGAATTGTTTAACTGTTGATTGCTGTGTCGGACAGGCTGCAGAGGGGGCACTGAAGGGTGGGGGGGGGGGAGGAGTTAGGGGTGTTCAGCCGGGTGGGGTGTGGGTGTGAGATGGGAAGTTTAAGCCATCGGTCAGGCCCCTTGTCGGTGAACCTGGGAGCGATTGGAGAATCTCCCGCGTACCGGCCCTGGCGTTCACATTGTGTGGCCTCCTGTGCCTGCCCGGGCTCCACGCTCTGCCCATCCTGGTCACCCTCCGCATTCTCATCGTCGGATGAGGCCTGGCGTTCATCCTCCTCCTCCTCCAGCGCGGCGCCCTCTGATGTGTAATGTTGCGGAGGACGCACCAGGCCGCCAAGATGTGAGAGGCGTTCCCTCCAGAGTGGTCCAGTAAACCGTATCTCCAGAGGCCCATGCGCCACTCGATTAGGCCCCTGGTCGCAGCATGGGCATCATTGTATTCAGGTCTCCGTGTAGGTTTGTGGCCTCCGGATACCCATCGTCAGCCACAACGGCAGCGGATAACCCGTGTCACCCAGGAGCCAACCCCTTACCAGGGGGTACACCTCGAAGATGTAGGGAACCGCCGAGTGTGCCAGGGTGAAGGCATCGTGCATACTGCCCGGGTACAGACGTGCATGATGCTCAGCTCGTGGTCACTTATCAGCTGTATGTTCATCGAGTGGAAACCCTTTTGGTTTGTCGGGGGTCAGGCATTCCGTTGATCACCCCCTGGACCGCAATGGTATCTCAAAGGTATCTCAAACCTCCAGCAGTCTTGGGCCCAAACGGTTCGCAGAATATAACTTTCCTAATGTAGTCAACCTTCCCAGCATGCCGCCTTGACTAGTCAGTTCACCTGTGGTTCTTTGAGCCAAAAGTCTGCCGGTAACTAATCCAGGGTTTGAGTGAATCCTTCCGTCCCTCAAATCTGGTGTTAGAAAAACCCAGGCCGGGATTGCCTGTTCCCCGCCGGCAGCTCAACCTGTCCGTGGGTTTCCCGGCAACGTGGGGCGGCTTCATTGGGACATCCCAGCCGAGGATTTTTGGGGCGGGATTTTCCGGCCCCCCCCCCCCTTTTCTCGGGAGGTGGGGCCGTTCGATGGGGCCGCTTGTCAGTGGGATTTCCCGTTGAGGACACCCCCTGGTTGAGCCCACGGACGGGTGTGAGCTATGGGCAGGGAAATGTAAATCGCAACGGCCGGAGAATTCTGGCTCCTGCTCCGGGACCCAGGAAGAGTTGAATCTTGCCTGGTTTGAGATCTCATGCGCTGCACGCAATGGAAGCGTCAATGACTACGTCCCCGGAGGGCGAACTCTCCAGGGGCCCCTCACAGCGGGCACGCCATCATGTGAACAACAGCCGAGGATGGGAAATAAATTAACAGAAAGCCCTCACTTTGTTTCAAAAATTGCAGATATCCTGTTGGCAGCTTCAAGCTGAACGAATGGGCCTGTTTGTTTTGCTCGGGAACGAGAAGTGAATCCATTCCGCCTAAGTAGGCCATTGCGCTGTGATTGATTTCAATTTGCGGTGCCCGTCTCATAATAAAAATGGATGTTCTCTTCCCCTCGCCTGCTTGTTTCCACTCTGTCTCCGGGGAACCTTGCAATTTAGGTGCTGAATGATATATAGATGGGCTGCTTCAACTGCAATGATGTAGCTATAATCCCCAACCTCACAGCACAAGGCAGAGCCTGATTGAGCCCCCCCGGCTTCCCCTGGGGAAGCTGAGAAGGCAATTTTCTGAATAGAATGGCGCACATAGAAGTGGAAGGAGGTGCGTAAAAAGGTGGACACTACGGAAACAGGACCTTTGATCCAAGTGGCCCCTCCACATCCGACTCCATCTGACACGTCAGGGCATTTTTCACATGTGTTTCTCCGGTGTTCCCTTACATTTACTGACAGTTTGCACCTCATCTGTGGTAGTTTTTTTAGCGAAGCGCGTGGTGGTTAGCATTGTTGCCTCACAGGGCCAGAGACCCGGGTTTGATTCCGGCCTCGGGCGACTGACTGTGTGGAGGTCGCGCGTTCTCCCCCCGTCTGGGTGAGTTTCCTCCGGGGGCTCTGTTTTCTTCCCACAGTCCAAAGACGTGCAGGTTAGGCGGATTGGCCATGAAAAATTGCCCTTAGTGTCCAAAAGGTTAGGTGGAGTTACAAGGGTGGGGCTGTGTGTGGCCATTGCTGGTGGACTTTCAATGGAATTAATAATAACATCTAAATGGCCACCCACAAAGGCTAAAGGGAATTGTGGTCAAGTTGCAGTGCACAGCCCCTGTGTATTGTGCAAAGGAAAACCAGACAGAACCGAAACTTGCACCTGTTAAAGGTCAGTCACCGATTTCCCCAGGACAATAGACTCAAATTCAGGAATAGCAACATTAGCAGACTCCCCGGCACCACCTACCCTTATTTGGAAAGGCCTACGTACTTGGAACAGTGGTGACTAGGACCCGCCCAGCCATCAAGGTACCCGTCCCTAATTGGCCAGTATCGATCAGAGTGATCGAGACCCTATCGATCCATTGGATCCTGAGTTAACCCCGCCCAAAAGGGCTCGAAAGAGAAGAAGGATAAGAAGCCCTGCGCACTAGGGATCAATCTCTTGTGGGACCAGCCTGTGCCCACTCCAATGGCAGCATAACGACCAGCCAAGGTCAAGACACACGATCGCTACCTGAGAGAGACGAGCCGCAGCTGAGACGAAACTGACGATTTCCAGCCGATACACGTGGGGACTCAGATAAAGGCCTTATCCATCTGCACAGAGCCGGTCACCCAGAAGTGAAGCAAAGGTCATCTTCGTTGATAGGTGTAGTTTAATGCGTAGCCGTGTGTATCATTGCACAGAGAGATAAGTCTTGTGTTTAATAATAAACTGTCTTTTGAACTAACATACTGGATGTGTGGTCATTTGGTCAATACAAGAAACGTACTCGCTGCTTGTGGTTTGTAAATAAAAGTAGCAACATGTGGGTCTAGATACAGTGAAGGTCCTGCCTGGGAACTGCCTCCATGCTTGCTTATACACATGTCTCTGTCCAACACTGTGCTGACCCCTACCTGTGAGCCATGTGTTTTCTTACTAAGAAACATAGAAGCAGGAGGAGGCCATTTGGCCCTTCGAACCTGCTCCGCCATTCATTAACATCATGGCTGATCATCAAGTTCAATACCCTGATCCCACCTTGCCCCAGAGCCCTTGATCCCTTTCGCCCCAAGAGCTAAATCTAATTCCTTCTTGAAATTACACAACGTTTTGTCCTCAACTACTTCCTGTGGTAGCGAATTCCACCGATTCACCACTCTCTGGGTGAAGAAATTTCTCCCCACCTCAGTCCTAAAAGGTTTACCCCTTATCCTCAAACTATGACCCCTAGTTCTGGACTCCCCCACCATCGTGAACATTCTTTCTGAATCTCCCATGTCTAATCCTGTTCGAATTTTGTAAGTTTCTATCAGATCTCCTCTCACTCTTCTAAACTCCAATGATTATAATCCTAAATGATTTAGTCTCCCCTCATATGGCAGTCCCGCCGTCCCAGGAAACAGCCTGGCAAACCTTCGCTGCACTCCCTCCATAGCAAGGACATCCTTCTTCATCACCGTGTGAGCGCTACTGTATTCAGTCCCGTGTTAACTCTTTATGTGCTGGACTCTAAAACTACCGTCGTGATGTTTCGTGTTCACCCTGGGTGAAGAGGTTGCTCCTGAATTTTCGATTGTATTTGCGACTCTCTTTCATTTCATCACTTCTAGTTTTGGACACATCTCCTCGCATCTTCTTCACACGTTCTTCACCGCGACTGTCTGGAGCCATTTCTTAATCTTTAACCCTGCTAGCGGATCACAGCCCCCATTCTCTTCCCCCCCCCCCCCCCCCCCCCCCCCACTCCCAGCCTTTTCGAGAGAAAAGAGTCCCCAGTCTGTTTCGTCTTTCCCAATATGCAACAGCTCTACAGCACTCCCCAAGGAAGTAGGGGAGAGGAAGACCAGGGCATTACAGACCAGTTATCGTCAGTGCTCAGGGAGTTGCGAGCGTCTATAATTAAGGGTCGGGCGAATGAACAGCAGGAAGGTTTTTCAGCAGACGAACAGAGCCAGCAGGAATTTGCAAAGGGTCGGTTATGTCTGACAGAACTGAATGTTTTTACGGAAGTCTCTGAAGCAGTAGATAGGTGGATGTCAAATTATTTTATTTATATCCGCTTTCAGAAGTCTGTGTGAAGTCCTAAAAAAAATACTGTTAGCTACAGTCAAAGCTCACAGAATTGAGAGCCAATGGTTTTTTTCTTTTAATTCATACACGAGATGTGGGCGTCGCTGGATTGGCCAGCATTTATTGCCCATCCTGTGTTGCCCTTCAGAAGGTGATGGTGAGTTGCCTTCTTGGGCCCTGCACATTAAAGGAAAATTTAGCATTGCCAATCTATCTAACCTGCACATCTTTGGACTGACTGAGTTGGTTAGGATTATATATTTAGAAGAATTTTTACATAGATTTTACAGTGCAGAAGGAGGCCATTCGGCCCATCGAGTCTGCACCCGCTCTTGGAAAGAGCACCCTACCCAAGGTCAACTCCTCCTCCCCCAGAACTCAGGGGGGGGGGGTGAGGGGGGGGAGGGGGGGAGGGGGGGAGGGGTAGGGGGGGAGGGGGGAGGGGGGGGAAGGGGGAGGGGAGGGGGGAAGGGGGGGAGGGGGGA